>NC_087551.1:33820922-34123953 GCF_036250125.1 Pseudopipra pipra | reverse complement strand
GTGAACTCAGGGTTTTGCCTGAGACTTTGAGTGACACCAGTTGTGTAGCCTTACAATACTGGAATTTGGAAAATGACTGACTGACACTGACAGAGAAAGCTTATGTATGTGGACAAACTTACCAACATAAACTAAGATTGGAAGATAACTTTGGATAAAAGATATCTAGATTAAATTCCGCATAAGCATAGGGATTAAAAGATGGTCCCTGAGGGAGCTCTTGTCTGAACAGACTCGTTTGGCCTTGTCAGGGGAAAGTAAATCCTCAGTAATGTTTTGAGATGAATGGAAGCAGTTCACACCTTTACCAGGGGCAATATTCAGTCCCTAGCAGCTTTCACTGGATGTATTGGACACTTCAGAATCTGCAAATCACTAACACCTTGTGGGTGAGCATACAAGTCTTTAATAGGAAAACAAACGGGAGCACAGGGTTGTGAACAGAAGGAAAAGCACTGGCTCACAGGCATGCAGCAATTCCCATGTTCTTACTCATTTCCTAAGCTTTAAGCCTTATACAGCCAGCTACTGTGATACTGTTAGGCTTCAATTGGTGCTTGGGTTTTTTTGTTGTTGTTGTTTTGTTTGTTTGTTTGAAGGGTTTTTTTTGGTGTTAGTGAAAAAAAACTAGCAGGTGTGATGTTTCTAAATCCAAGAGAACCCATTCTGTTGAGTCACTTATCCTTGAAATGAATTAAACTTCAGTGTTTTGCTACAGGCTGTGTGATACTCTCTTCAGGATTTTTTTCAGAAAGGATGGATGTGAGCATGTTGGAGGTATTTTTTTCCCCTCACTGATGGGCTGTTGATAAAAGTCTGGGGTCATATTGATAATGGTGTTACATGTGGTAATGTAAAATGTGCTGCTTTCATAATAGAAACACCAAACTTTATGTCTATCTCTAACTTAGGTTTTAGAAAAAGAAAAAAGCCTTGAGGCTAGTCCTAAATCCAGGGTAGAGTTTCTCCTGTAGTCTCCTGTAGCTAAGAAGTTGGGTGCAATTCCTCTGAAGCATCTTGCAATTATGGTGTTCAGTGATGCTGCATTAATGACTGGGGGTAAAAGTGGCAAAATATTTAAGATATTGTGTTTCTTCTAATAGTGTGGACTGTTCTTGGTATAGTTTGCTCAATTCATAGCCTTGTTCCAGAATTTGTCTTTGGAAAAACTTTTCCTACTCCTGTCAGCTTTGCCTCTGCCTAGCAGCTGCAGCAAGCAGCCAGCCAACTACTTGTTTGCAGTGAAGCTGATGTGTGCTGCTGTACATGCAGGCTTCTGAAGTGTGTGGGTGCAGAGTGCAACTTAAAAAATTGGAATTTTAGCCTCCTTTGGAAAATGGTTATGAAGGTTTGGCCCTCTTCTGAGGCCTTAGCAATTATTTTTATAAAGAGTTTTCTAGAGCTAGAGGAAAAATCTGCTACAACAGCTGAAATGTTGCTGTCTGTGCTCATTCTAGTCAGGGCAGTACTGGCAGAGGCTCTCTCTGATCAATTAAACCCTGAGACATGGTGTAGTGTTTTCAGTCAGCTATTTGCAAAGAAAATATGGTTCTAGTCATAGGTTTAAAATAATTTGTCTTTTTTCAGGTGTGTAAATGCATAGGGGTCAGACTTCCGAACCGATGATTTATCATTTCAGACCATCTTTGGGGAAGGAAGGCTATTGGAAGTACCATTCAGTTTTATTGTAAGAAGCCCTAATAGTGAAAGTCCTAAAAAAACAAAAGCCAAATTAAACACACCTTTCCTCCCCCAGCCATCCTCTCCCCACCTCCACTCCCCTCACCAAAAATAAAAAAAGAGAGGCAGGTCATGGTACTTAGAGAACTAAAATATTCCAGATAGTGTGGGGAAGGGAAAACTTTAAAACCTGAAATAGTTGTCCACATCACATGCTTCACTTAACATTTCCATTTATCTCCTTGCCTCCCTCAAGGCTTCTGTGGAGTTTCTGATAATTGAGTGGAAAGCTGGTCTGTTTAAATACTTTCTGCATTCCTTAATATGAAATAACTGTCTTGAGACACATGCAGAGCTGCTGCAGTGAAAATCTTCTCACTACATTGCGGATTTGATCGCCTGAGATACATGCTCTATTTTGGATAAGCTAAAGCAGGCAGTCAGATTTTAGACAAGCCTTACATATATGTGTGTTCCTGAGGTGTCTAAATGTTATGGTACAGTTTTGCTTTCTAGCTTCGACTAGAAATTTTCTCAGGTAGCTGCAAAACCCTTTTGTACTGCTGTACATTCCATATAAAGACTGGGTCTTGGAAAGTAGACCCTTCCAAAAGGTGGAAAAAATGCTTTCTCACAAAATTCTCAGCTGTGTGTCTTGCCATAAAAGTTTCTGCTGGTTGTAGTCCTTGGTTCCTGACTTCATAGAAGGAATAAGTTGTGAGAGGGGAAAGGCTTGAAGCCAGTATATGAGCTCAAACTCACTTCAAGGCTAGTCTTCCCTTCTGCTGCTTTTCAAGGTCTGGGGCTGGGTTTCAAGCATTCTTTAGTGGTGATTAGTCATTTCTATTGTTCAGCTCCTCCAAAACATGCATTTCCTTTCCATCATTCTTTTTTCCTGTTCAAAGAGAAGCCAAAGCTTACTGGCAAGAAGTATTTCCTTTTTTTATTTTAGCAAGTCTCTAGGATCCTTTCAGAGTCTCATACCATCTTAATGAATACCACTGATTTGAAAATGCTGTTGTGTAGACCAGTGTGCTGGAGTACTGGGGCTCAGACCTTGGGTCTGGTTTGATGGAAGAGCTTCTGAAAGGTTCTTCCTCCACCAGTTTCCAGAGGGCAGTACCAGTCTCAGTAAGGATTGCTTCGCTGTCACTGTGAAACCCTTCTTTCTCCTCCTTCAAATGCAGGATCTAAAAGGATGCAAGAGTCTGTAAGATGTGACTTGGACTATTTCACTTTCAGACCAGCAATGTCTCTTTGCTCTTTCAGCATCCTGAGACCTACCTGTCATGCTAGGAAATAGCTGAGTAACATGCTGCAGTTAAATGTAAATTATGGGAGTTCACTCAATTCACTCCAGTACTTTTCAACAGTGATATTTTAGTGACCGCTTCAGTGTGTTGTTTGCTGGTTTGAGGTGATGCATTATCTTTTGTAAACAGTGAAGGAGAACAGTATAGCATTTTCCAAACAATAGTTGATATTCCTTAAATGCCCCGAAAGAAAGAGAAATGTTGGGACAGGATACAAAGGAGCAGTTTCTTTGCTGGGCAGAAGGAATTGAGAACTTGAAAGAAGGGAAAGCAAAAGTTTAAGCAATGGAGAAGGAGTCTCTGAAAAGATCTCTTCTTGTGCTTTTAGCTTGCACCTGTTTTGAGATGATCCTTTGCATATGGAGACAGTAAATGTAACTATAGTGAGGTATGGTGTGCCTTTAAGGCTTAAAGTTAGTTTCTCAGATACACACTCTTTTGGAAGCACAAGCTGCTCCTTCGGGTGAAGAAGATAAATGCTTCAGTCTTGAGCATCATGCCTTGCATAGTGCTGTGTTGTGAGTGCTGGTATGTAAGATTTAGTATGAAAGCAGTGATGGAATGCTGCTTGCCAGGAGATATGTTTCTCTGACTGTTTCCTAGACTGGACTTGTTTAAGGACCTCTTGTTCAACTTGTTAATGCCTTAATCCTCTTCCCTACTTTTAGATGCGTGCTATGACAGGACTTGGGAGTTCAGCAACCCAGAGCAGTATGTGAATTTTTAGCAAGCTAAAATGTTTGCTTTGCAGAAGGCAAGTGATTATATGAATGATAGAAGAAAATGACAAAAGTTTGGAATCAATGAGAAATCTCTCCTCCCATGACTTCCTTATGGTATGAAAGCACGCTTAGAAGTTAAAAAGGTATTATGTCCAGGACTTAACTTTGATCTGAGTAAATGCGGAACTGTGTTATTATCTGAAAAGGCAACTCACCTGATTAAGTTGGAAAGAGTGGGGATCTGCATGTAGATAGAAATTATTTGAAAGAGAAATTACTTTGAAGCTGTAGTTACCAGCCTGCTAGGAGCATTTGAACTGCTTTAAGGCATGTGTGCAAAAGGTGACTGACTGTATAACAAGAGTCCATTGACAACTCAGGGCTGCTAAAAAATATGGCCCTTCCCTTTTTTGTCCCTACCTGATCATGCTGGCACAGTGAAGTGGTGAAAATCACAGCTAAACAAAGATCAGTTTGGATGAAAACTAGCAGTATACTTGGGCTTCTTTTCAACTGGATTGCTTCTAAACACTCAAGAATGTTAAACACCTACTTGGTTTTTGTATTTTTGGGTGTACTAGAAGTCAGCTAGGAGATAAGATGTGCATACCAAGGCTTAACAGACTCAGATTCTTACATTTGGGTTTTGTCAGCCCTGCCTGCAGAGAAGTAAAGCTTTGACAATTTATCATATCTTAGTTTATTCCTTCATATAATTCAGATTTCTGAGATGTAGGCACGAAAGACCAGTATCCTGAAAAGGAAGCTGTAGAGAAGGTGAAGCAGAGCATGCAGGAAAATGTTTGTGCTATAGCTTGGAATAGTTCATGAACTGTCCCAGGTCCCAAATTACTGGTGTGTAAAAGTTTGTTTTCTGGAATAGTCCACAGGACGTGATGACTTTTGGGAATAATAGAGCCTAGGTTATATATTTTGTTCAAAACATGATTCCATTGTCTGTTCAAGTATTGCTGACCTCTAAGCTTGCTCTACTGGACTACCATTTATCTGCATCAAGGACAGCACTAGATGCCTTTGCATCAAGTAACCAAAGCTTTGAATTGAAGTGAGACAATTGAGCTACATCCCTCATGTGAATGCTTTCATCTGGTTGTACTTCCCATTCCAAGGAATTTTGTTCTGCCTATATTGATGTGATGTCTGAAGATTTCTCTAAGTGGTAAACAATTATTCATTTAATAGGACCTTGAAATTCTGTTCATAGGAGAAAATCAACCAGGAAAAAAAGTCTTAAGTCTGCATCAAAAATCATTCTAGACTTTGCATTGATTTACTAAACTAAAATAAGCTCCTGTTATGTGTTTGCTCCTTCATTGATGGAAATCTTGTTTGTAAATGAACTTGTGTGAAAAGCAGGCTGGTAGAAGATGTGCAGGCTAAAACTGGATTTGCATTCTTCTTGTCTGAATGTAACTTTTGTATTCACACCAAGTAATGAAAAATACCTTGTTTCAAGATTCAGAAGATGTTAGAAGTATAGTCTGTTTCAGAAACAGGGAGCAACCCAAAGCATTTTGTTAGACTGATCTGGATGAAGCTGTGATGCCTGAGGTTACAGACTTTGAAACAGTGAGTCTTGGACTGTAGATGTAGCTTTTGTTCTTGTTGTTACGTGGATTACTGCTGTGATTTCTAAAATACAAGTTGTCCAGGCTGTATTCCGGCTTCTCAAAAACAGGATGTATTATTGTTCTCCAAATTCTCAGGACTTTTTTTTTTTCCTCTGTATGCGTGGCCTCCTCATGATGAAAGTGTCCTAAGCATTATTAAAGGGGCATCTTCTTTTGAAAGAATTTTAATAGTTTCTCTTCAGGAACTTCTGCACTTCCTTTGACTTTCATTGATACAGTTGCTGTATGGGATGATAGGTTAACATTAGCTAAAAAAAAGAAATTACTTCCTGGGGTTAATGACTACTCTTCCTTTGCTATTTTTATGGAGTAGAAGAGCCATGAAGTTCCCATGAAGATTCCCATCTTCATGTCTACAATTGACTTTGTTGTTTGTCAATTCTTTATTTGAGCAGGATACTTTACCAGCTCATAATAGAAAGCACGCGGTTGGTTGTACAGGGATAAATATACCTGTGAGAATCTTCTGTGATGCTTCCTGTAGATCATGTACAGTATTGAACTGGTAAACAGCTCTTTCCAGGTGGTGTTTTTTTATTTTCCCCAAAATAGGAAAAACTGCAAGTTAGCAGATATTCTTCATGTTTCTGAGTGAACAGTACTTACATGCCAACCTCAGCATATGTGTGTATATACTGTTATTTACTATAGATTTTCAGACTATGGTTGAGCATGAGACTACTGAATGACAAACAGTTTGTATTCAGCTGTGGCCTCTCATACCAGAGGACAGCTTTTGATAACCCCAACAACAACAAAAAAACCTACCCTTCCTAACTGGAAGATGGTTTAACTTTTTCGAAATGTATCTTGGCAGGATCTGTATTGGAATCTTGCTTGTTGCTAGTATATAAAATTGGGGTAAACTATTTAGAACACACAATGCAAGTGCTGCAGTTTGAATATAAGGATGTAAAGATTGAAAATATGTATTTGTTCTTTTTGCCATTACTAGAAGTCAGTGGATTTTGTGTGGCTGTTTTGTAGTACTTGTTTTATAGACAGACAAGCTTGGAAAATTATCTGGTGCTCTGTAGCAAAGAATACCTAATGCCTAGTTTAGTTTTTTCAATCTTGCATAAAAAGCATGTGATAGGACAAGAGGGAATGGCTTTCAAATGAGAGTAGGCTTAGATTAGATATTAAGAAGAAATTATTTATTGTGAGGGAGGCGAGGCACTAGAACAGATTGTCCAGAAAAGTTGTGGATGCTCCATCCATGGAAGTGTTCAAGGTCAGTTGGAAGGGACTTTGAGCCTAGGTATAGTGGAAGGTGTCCCTGCCCATGGCAGGGGCAGTGGAGCTAGGTGATCTTTAAGGTCGCTTACAATCCAGGCTGTTTTATGATTCTGTCTTGCTTGAACTTCTGAGTTGGTGGGATGTTGCTGTTATGTGAACTGGACCGAAGAAAACTGAGATTTTGTAGAACTGGTAATCTTACTGAAAATCTGGATTGATTGGATTTATGTCTCTTTCTGGAGCCTCCTAAAAGGAAAATGGGCATTTTTGTAGTGGGAAAACCAGTTACACATATTTGATGGGACTGATTCAAAAGGCACAGTTGTTTGAGCAGAGGGACTCATTCTGGCCCAACTATCCCCAGCCCCTTGACAGCAAGGAATGCAGTGTGCTTGATCAATTCTCCTAGAATATGTATGATAATCCAGGACTGCTGGAAAACTCACTTTTGGTCATATAATGGAATCAGAGGTCTGGCATCTTGCAGCATTTTTGTAATAAAAAGTTATCTCCGTGGAGTGGATTCTATATGATGCATTTTTTTAATCCTCTTTTAAAATGCTCTCTTTCTGACTCAACTTTGACTTCTATAACAGCTGCATATTCTGTCCAATGTTCTAACTTCCATTATAAATATAACTTCAACTGCCTGCAAAAGTTATTTCTGTTAGAATAGCACTCATTTGTACTACAGCTATGCATTTCTCTGAGATGACATAGTTTTTCGTACAGATGGAAGGTAAACAATGCCAGTTGCTGTAGCAAAATGGGCAATAGAATAGCTGTGAAACATGGTATTTGGCAAATCCCACTGCTCATATTAATCCATGATTTTTTTAATCTGTTATCTTCTGTCTAGTGTTATGTTGAACTTGATGTGAATCACACCCCAACTCCAAAGCAGCTGAATTTATGTACTAGAGCTGAAATCTAATAGTGAGCAAGTTTGTTTGTTTATTTTAGATGAGAACTGGGATGACGATCAGCTTCTTGGATTTGAACCATGCAATGAAAACCTTATAACAGGTTGTAACATAATCAATGGGAAATGTGAATGTGACACCATTCGGACCTGTAATAATCCATTTGAATTTCCAAGCCGGGATACTTGTCTGTCGGCCTTAAAAAGGATTGAAGGTAAGCACTCGTCTTCAGTAATTCAGAATTAGTAATTTTTTCTGTGCAGTTGATGAAAAACTAGAATGTAGTTTAGTGTGTTTTAGGATGACTTGTTTAGTTTCAGATACACATGGTCTTGTACTTTTCAGAAAAGGAGTGTATGTTGTAGAGGAAGATAGTACCTCGGTAAGCTTGGCATTCCAAATGCTTAAGTTTAAGAATAGAAGAAACTAATAGTTGGTGATTTGTGTGCTATGATGTTTGCAGATTTTAAGACTAAATGGTTCTGTTTGCAGTTCGTGGTAGCTACCTTTGCATCTTGTTAGCTGTAAAGCAGTGTGAAATACTCACTTTAGATGTATTGATATGACTGAACCATGAATAAATGCAGTGAATTTTAGTAGTAAAGGCCTAGAAAAAGTAGTAATTATTGATTATACTTGTATCTTTTATTATATGAATGCATGAATTGCTATTTTCTTTAAGTTTACATAATGTAACATTACCTTAATGCTCATATTTTACAGTTTATATGTTCCTTTGATTAGATTTGCATTAGACCTGATATGTTTTATGTTTATGCTTCTGCATACATCCATGTTTGTTTTGTTTTTTCTTTTTATGGCTGAATTGGAAATGAGTTGGCTCAAATATATCTGGCTGGAATTAAATTTTTGTGGTGTATTTCTAGGATTGTTTTGAGCAGTTATCAAAAGTGATCTTGACCCTTTCTGTGATGCTGTAATGGACATGCGTTATTAGTCTACTTTAAACTTTAATGCTTAAAGTCATATTGCAGAAGTGAATGTATTTATATGGTTACTGGCTATATTTAAGGTTACTATCTTTGAGTTAAGGAAGTGTAATATGATGTCATCTGTTGTATTTCTTTTGTGATAAGAAAATTGGTTTTGAGCTACAGACTTTAACCAAGGAGATATTGTGAGAAACTGCTGAAACATGATCATTGGTCAAGTTGTTGCTCACTAAAGGCATACAAGTGCTTTGTCTGGGCTTTTTGTGGTTTCTTTTTTAGCTCTAGGAAGAGCAGAGGCCGAACCTTTCGTCTTTTGTTGCTGTAGTCGTGGGCAGTAGCATGGGTTCCTAAGTAATCTTACTCACCAGTTCTTTTTTAACTTGTGAATGTGTGACTAAGTCTGTAGTAGTTCAGCAGGACTCCATTGGAATGACAATTCATCATGTGTTTAACTCGCTATGAAAATCTGCTGTGGGTTGCTTTTCTGTACTTTGCAGCCTCGGAAGAAATGGACGTAATTTGTGGAATGGCATAGCTAAAGCAGGTTGATTCTTTGTGCCACTTGCAACCTCTTGTTTCAGCTAAATTTCCATTCTAAAAAGAACAGCATTTCATACTTAGCCATGAGGTAACAATATTCTACCTGTGAACTGTTTGGTATAAGAGCAATGGTTCAGTTATTTTTTCAGAGGTGTAATTTTTTAACTTTTTTAAAATTTGTTTTCTTGGGTTTATTTCCCTGGGGAGTGGGAAGGGTGTTCTTCCAAAGCCTCAGACTATAGGGCACCAGTAGAAGTATTGACCTGTTGACTTTTTAATCTTTCACAATTTGGAAGGATGCAAGTGTTGAAACAATAATGGTATCCTTAAATACCAGAAATCTGGCAGTTACAACTTCAGTGTTATAACAGTCCAGCTTTTACTCATAAGAGTGTGGATTTGCATTTTCATCTTTAGATTACCAAACAGTACCACTGAGGGATGTCGAAAGTTAAATCCCTTTGTATTTCCTATAGATGGGCAGAAGTCATAATGTAACTTTGATTTCTGCATTTGACAGATGTAGTCTGTCAAATCTGCCTACTGAGTCTTACACTGTAAGTGCTTACTCCCTCTTTCTCCAACTAGGATTGGTAATTGAATGCTGACTGCTAATAGACGTTGTTTCTTTAAATGCATTAGTTCTTGTTTTGATAATTAAAACCAAAGTAATGCTTCATCCTGTACCTAAGCTAATGGAAAAGAAGAATAACTTTTTTCCACTAGTGCTTGCCACGTCCCTGTTTGCGAAGCAAGCCAAGTCTCTTAGGTAAAATGGAATAGACACTTTTGTGTGTCTGAGCCAGTATTTGCTGTTTGAATATTTCAGGCTTTCAAAGTTTAATAGTCTGAAAGTGGAATTCATCCATTTGGAAACTCCACCTGAAACATGGCTTAGGTAGTATGCAAACCAGAGGACTCTTTGAGCATGTTAAAATAAAGAAATCTTTCAGTTTCTTGAAAGGCAAGCTAAATCTTAAACTGTAGTGTCGTTTAAAAAGGGATGATTCATAAGATCTGTTAAATATGCCAAATTAAGATTTTCCTGAAATTCAAAGTACTGATGTATACTTCACTCTTTTGGCTTGTCTGTTAAAGATAATAGCAGGAAGATTTGAAACTAATAATTTAAATCTTCAAATACTCTAATAGAATCTGTTGCCATGGAAAGTGGGACCAAGGGAGGATAATCTAACTTCCCTCTCCTCACCACACTTTGCATGGATAATTAAATACAGAGTGTGATTAAAAAGACATAAGTTGAGCACCTGAATGATGGATACAACATAATCAGTTTTTGAAGAAAACTGTAAGAGGAAAAGTGCCATCTAGCAGCTAGTTCCATGAGGATATAACACAATCGAAAATATTTTGTTATTCAGTTACATATCTCTCTGCAAGATTTTTGATATTCATTATACGTTTATATATCATTCACATGTTGATGAACTTCCATAACACAACTGAGGGAAGGGAAAGTACTTAACGCCATCCTGCTGAGGGGAAAAGTGGGTAAAGTAGCTAGGTAGCTTTCCTTCTACTTATGAAGATAATCATGAAGGAATAAGGTCCTACCTATCAAGGGAATTTATTTTTTTTAATGGCAATATTGTTGTTAAAAGCAAAGCTGAAATAGATTTGTAATGTTACAGAATATGTGATAAACTGGAACCTAGAAAATTACTACAGCGCCCTTTCTTTTGTTGGAATTTTTTGTCGTTTCCTTGAAAGAAGGAAGGGTGCAGTTAGTCTGCCCAACCATACTAAATATACATATGTCCAGTCACAAGAGATGCTGGGCCTAATGCAAAGCATTACCTCTGTCAACCTGCACTGCTCACTGAAAGCCTGCAGATAAGGAATCTGTTCTGTAAATACAATCTGACAAATAACAAACAGTAAGCTGAAATCTGGAGTCCCATTTCCGGATGAGAACACACTAAGGGGTTGGAGTTTTGCATGTATTTCATTTCGTTGTGTCTTTTTGTGCTCGCACCTTCCCTTTCAAAGAGCCATTGCAGTCATCTTCCTTCTTTATCTGGTTTGTCTTAAGCTTTCCAGGCTGTATGTGGTCTTCCCTCCTGGGCTTGGTGTCAGTTCTATCTTGCTTACTCTGCTAACCCAAAGTTTTCTCGTTAGCTTCATGTAGGATCTTTCTTGCCCTGTTAGCTTGTATCTGCCTGCCTTCCTGGGTTTCACATATTTCGTTCTACCTGTACCTTTCTGTGTCTCCTTTTCTTGCTTTCTTTGCCTACCTATTGCATTCTGTTTGCACCCCAGTTCACTTAAAGCAACTTTTTCTGTCCTCCCTTCCTGAAATCAGGCTGCATAGGCTCTAATGTCACATTGTTTAGATGTTACTGACAGGGCCTAAAGCCATGTTCTTTATTTTGTCTCCTTGAGTCTTGCTCTACCCTATTCTGAAGAAGGCTGTAATGAGAAGAGGTTTTTTTAACCTCTGCTCAAATGTATGTAACCTCTGTAGGGGTGCTGATGTCTATTTGCAAGAAAGTATGGCGAGGCTCAAGTGCAGTCTCAGTAAGACAGGTACTGAAAGGCAGTTGTCACCCCCGTTCCTTGGTTTCCTGCAAAACAGTAGGATTAGATAAATTTGAAAGGATTGGTTTTGTCATAGAATTTGGTAGCTAACTTCTGTCTAATTTTCATGTAGATATGCTGCAAATGTTCAAAGAGTTGTTACTTCAGTAGAGTATCATAAAGCATATTTATACCTTAGAGGTCTCCCCAACTCAATTACCAGGCTTGAAGTGTCTGTTTCTCTACATGGACCATCAGTGACTTTTTGTAGAGAAGATTTGTATAGAGAACATGAACTGTCCTACTGTGAGGGAATGCACATATTTGGGGCCAGAAAGAAACTGTCTGGAAAAGCTATTGCATACCTAAGTAGTAGTAATAATAATAATAATAATAATAATAGATTCCTGTGTTGGGGTGGGTTTTTTTGTTATTGTTGTTTAAAATGCTTTTGGTTATTGTCTTGATGAGTGCCTGCTCTGATATGGTTCAGGAAATCCTGTGTTCTTGAGCTTGGAAAGCTTGTTTCTATTTAGGAGATTGCTAATGATGACAACTTGGTTGAACTTGGACTGCTGGAGTGGACTGTGAAAAATATGGCCACAGGGTAGAAAGTGAGGAGATGCTGCTGTCTGCTGAGCACAGTAACAACCAGGAGTCTAATAAGCTGCATCTATGCTTTCTTGCAGTCATGATCTGCGAAGAATTAGCTGCAGATGGCACAGAAGAGTCAGTTCTTCAGACATTATGTGAGATACTGAGGATTGAGGGTGGGGGAAGTAAAAGAGGAAGTAATTTTTTTTTCAAGATAAATTTGTAGGACATTGATAGGTAGTAGCATTGAAAACTTGTAATGTAGTGTCAGTCCAAGTAGCTCAGAATCTAGTTTGACAGACTGCATTCCAGTTTTGGAATTTTCTGCTGTCTCTCCCTCTATGCCTGTCTCTGGCACCAGTTCAGATGGCCCAGCAGAGCTTCAGAGAACAGGAGCTTCTTCAGTCCGCTCCTCCTCTTCTGTGCTCTCATGGGCTGATTCTTCAAAGGCATCATCAGGTCTTTGCAATGATAACTCACTTCTTAAAAAAGTTTTCTGCTAGAACAGCTATCTCCTCTTCCCTCTGGGAAGTGAGGGGAAAGTTGTGGGTCAGAGGCATCCTGTCTTTCACTAGGGGGATTTTACTTAAGGTTGGGTTCTCTTCAACTGGGTTTACTAAAAACTTCAGTCTGCAGATTCTTTCAAAGATAAATGCTTGCTTTGATACTATCAGGTACTGATGTGACACAGACAAACATGATTTCCAGAGAGAGCGTAAGCGCTTCCAGTTATAGCGATAATGGTGGTTTTGTCTTACAGGTTCTCTCAGTGTACCCTTGAGCTCTAAGAGAAACAAATTGACTTTATCAGTTGTGCTCTACCAAAACCATAAGCATTTTCCATGTCAAAATTAAACCCAGTCTTTATTCAAAGTAAATGTGAAGGATGAAATTTGTACCTTTTTTGATGAAAGATGTGATTAATGTACTAGGTAAACCAACACCCTTCACTTGCATCTCTGTCCACATGTAAAACCTGCTGCTGATA
Source organism: Pseudopipra pipra (assembly GCF_036250125.1). Lineage (NCBI taxonomy): Eukaryota > Metazoa > Chordata > Aves > Passeriformes > Pipridae > Pseudopipra > Pseudopipra pipra. The sequence continues at coordinate 34,110,811 of NC_087551.1, read as the reverse complement.
CAGAGTTATTCAAACTGTTATTTTAAGGGTTGCTTCTTGGTTAACTGGCTTGCACCTTTCTGAGCTATTCACTGCTGTCCTTCGTATGTGAAAGGAAAAGGACTTTTAAGTTGCTGGTGTCTATTAAGCTGGTTTATTGCAACACGCTCCTTGCATTCCATTATTTTTACATGTAACTGAATAACTTTATGCTGACAAATGTTGCAATACCTGTTAGACCAGTCCTGGAATAACAAATATGAGAAGGTAATGTTATTCCGAATGCTTGTTTGGTTGTTGTTAAGTCTGATTTTGTGTTAAACTTCACTTGTGTGGTCTTAATGGCTGTATCGAATGAACTAGAACAAAGTAGATCCTGCTCTGTGCTGATTTATCAAGCAAGGAGATGAGTGAAATACCTTCAAATGTGCTTAATCTGATATGCTTTCTATTCTCCTTGCACAACAATTAACGTATGTTTTTGCTAAAATAACTGAACTTTGAAGGTTGGTATGTGTTTGCAATAAAGAATGCAGTTGTGGCAAAGATCCAGATTTTACCCTTGAACATGCTTGTGAGAGCCAATCAGTGCATTTGAAGGCAAAATTTCACATGAAACACAGAGGAAAACAGCAGTACAAAAAAGCTTTTGGGCTTTTTTTCTGACTGCATAGAGACAGAAGGAAAAAACATTTGATATGGAAGTAATATGGATAAGGAATACTAATAAGAACTTAAATATACAAAGATATTTTCCAAAAGAAAAAGAAAGGAAGATAACTTGATCGTTAATTGTTGAGAGAGTTTTGTGACAGTGGCACAACTGGCAGTGCAGTTGCTCTCACAGCATGACAGCACAGTGTTAAATTTGCAGGACTTGTCGCTTTTCTGATGTTAGTTCCTCTGAGAACTGTTCCCTGATCAAGGAAGTATGATCTTTTTCTAATGTGTTGGCTCTTTTACCATGTCCTGTTTTTTAAGATGAGTTGTCATACAGACGACATCTGTGGCATCAAATTTCAAGCTAACCAGAGGAAAACCTTGTAGAAGTTCCAGAAAGATATCAAAAGGGAAAACTGACTTTCATATTTCTATATTGATGTGACTGGATACCTAATTTTAGATTTAATTAGATTATAAATAATGCAGTTTGTATTAATGGGGGAAAAGCTGCATGGCAGGAGGGAAGGTTGAATAAAGAACACAGAACTGAGCAGCTGGTTAAAAAAAACCTAAGTGTTAGGATTACAAAAATTACTTACAATTGTAACTAATGCTGTATCTTCTATATTTTCCCTTGCCATTTTATGTAAATGTGTGGTGTTTTTACTATATAGTAACTGAGCTTGTTGCCTTGCTGTGCTGCACTTGCTGCTGTACAGATGCCACACCTGCTTTTTCTTCTTCTGCATCAATATCCTTGTGTATGTAATGCTTATGGAGAGGGTACTGGATCTTCAATTTATGACACTTCAGTTTCCTTCAAACTTGCAGTTTTGGAGATTGCTGTGGACAGAAGTGTAACCTTAACTGTAGGGATAGGACTGTGTGACAAATGCCTCCTACAAAGCCAGCAGTCAGATGTGGACAGTCAAAGCAGGGTTGTTCCTAGAGACAAAGGGACATTCTTCATACCTTTTTCTGTTTCAAATGCTTATCTGCATTCATCTGAAACTGAATACAAGATAACTGATTGTACCTGGAGCCTCTATGAGAGCAGGAAAAGAACAGGGCAGGTATCTTACAGCTAGTAAGAGCTTGCTCTTGATAAATTCAGCGCTTCCTAAATGCTTTTTTTCCATGTTGGCAAGTAGGCTGTGCTGAAGTATGTCCGCTTTAACTGTAGTGGCAAGTTAAAGGTTTTAATGAATGCTTGACCTTCTGTTCAAGTTGAGAAAGAGAGTGAAAATGGAGCAGGTGACTTTTAGCAGAACACTTCCAGATGCAGTGTTGATTTTAAGGATCAAAAGTTATCTCCACGTGACAGAAGAGACCCGAGCAAAGATCTCGAATTGAATGGTGTGTAAACATTAGGTTAATGTTGCATAGTTGCAGGAAGCTATATTCCTGTGGTTGGGTCACAGGTCTTGTTTAAACAGGGCAAGTCTTGTTTGGATATATGCGGCATTGATGCTGACAGAAATAACTGAGTGTTGAATGAATGTGTCCAGTGATAGTGGTATCAATGACATACTTGTCAATATGACAATTTCAGTATGATGGTTATGTCTCTATAAATATTGAGAAGCAGTTTATTGTAAAATAAAGTAAATTTTTTTTGTTTGTTTGATCACCTTCATAACTTCACAGTTGTCTCTTTAAATTAATGCTATACCATTATATTGTGATTCTGAATGGCTGTATAGCATGGTGACAAGCTATTTTAGCTCTGTCTCCAAATTTAGGCCTTGAAGTTGTTGTGATGGTGCTGTTTACTAAATAGAACAAACACTATGCAGCTTCCACATCATCAGACTAATTTTTCTTTGCAATAGAATGAAGCATTACCAGCAATGGTTGTCTCCAAGATGGATAGATGGAGACTAGAATGGAAGCAAGATCCTGTGAACCAGTTGGGTTTTAGAGAAACTTTGAATAATCCCTTTCAGAGGATGGAAGGTGGTAGAGGAAAGGAGCAAAAGAGCAGTGTTTCTGGAAAACTTCCATTACCTGTACTTCAGAATACACTGCAGATAGGATGCTTAATAAGCTTGGTTTGCCCTGGCAACTAGTGCAGGGATACTCATACAGGTGTTCCAACAGTAGCCTTTTCAAGATGCATGAAAATTTAACTCAATCCTACTTAAACATTACAAAAATGTGTATGAGCCCATTTATCTGTGTTCACTACTAGAAGATCAAACACTTCTTCCTCCCCATATACAAAAGCACTTTCTAATTAATACAGTAATAAACATGTCCCTATAAAATAATTTGCAAATGTAAAGCTTTTGCTTTGTTAGAAAGCAAAATTATTTATATCTGCAATGGAGTTTGTGATATTAATGTGATAAGAAAACAATTATTCCCTAAGCAAATGCATATTTGTTTAGTTGTTTTGTTGCTTGTTTGGTTTTTTTCGATAATTATAATAATACTTAGTGTTCTGCACATTAGCTTACATAATATGGGACTCTACATGCTCTTCACTGTTGGCTTTTCTGTGCTAGTAAATGCAGGGGAGTTTTAATTGCTGGTCAAACTTTTGGGGTCAGGCTGAGCTCCTGCCCCCATTGCCTTCAACCCAAGGTTCCACTCTGGACTTCTGCAAGCAGTGGTGCTGATGTGCATGGAAGGAGTTTCTAGTTTGCTTCCACAGTCATCAGAAGTGTATCAAAGACTTCAATGTAATAACCTCTGGGAAATGATGTTGTAAGTAGGATACTATCCTAGATCTATCATGGGATTGTACGTTGAGCACTCACACCCCTTGCTTTGTTGGTTGGGGTTTGGTTGCTTGGTCTGGTTTAGTGTGTGTTGTGAATCATTTCAAGCAGAAGACTTTGCCTGCTTCTGTTCTTCTTCCTTTATCCCATTTTTGTCATCTACTTCCAGCAACCTTAGAAGTGGGATATTTTGTCTGGGTCCACTTTTCTTTTTTAGAACTGGCGAAGTTTCCTTCTATGTCAAGTGAGTACCTCATCAAGTCTTGCTGGGAGGTACCTCTCTAGAAAACTGTCCTTTTATTACTAATGAGTGTAAATGTTTATCTAATAGAGGTACACCTTTGGAGAAGAGGATTTCTACTATAGCAATTAAAAAACCACATCTGAATCCCTTTTAGATGTCTGGCTAACTACTTCTCGTTATTAAACTTTCTTTTCCAAATTACAGACCTTGCTAATTTGGTAGCATTAAATCTGGCTGGATGCTATGTGACAAATGCACAATCTACCCTTCCCCTTTAAAAAAACAGCAGTGGGGAGGGGGGAAGGTGTGCAAAAGCCATTTCAGGTTTTCCTGTAGTTGTGACTTGCTTCTGTTCTAATTAGCTGTAATCTGTCACTGACAGCCTGATCTAATGATCTAGGAAGTTTTATTCTGAGCTTATTCCTTCTGTTTGCCCTTTACTCTGCCCTTTAACGTTCAATATGAGCAGGTGTTGCTTGATTGCACCCTCTTGATCCCCAGAAGAAAACCCTGCATAAAACTTAAAAAAAAAAATAAAAAATAATTCCTCTTACAAAGACTTCCAAGATGATTTTCCTCACCCTACCCCAGGCTGTTATCAGGGGTACAGCTGACAGTAGAAGCAAACATCCAAATGTCTATTTAAGGGATGGAAACTACCTGGTTGTAAGTGGGCTCTTCAGCACTAAGTTCCACCTTTCTTGATGACACTGCACTGAGATGGTGCTCTGTACTATCCTTAGGTGCTGGTCTTGAGCATAGGTGGTATGTGTGCATCCTTTTTGGGTGCTTAAAAACAAAATACCTACTCTCCAAATACTGGGACAGCTGTCCATTACTGTCATTATGTACTTTCTGGGCATGTGTTTGCATTTTTAGTTACTGATAAAGGATTAATCTGTACAGATACTTGCGGAGAGGGTGGGTGGTTCTATATGTGAAGCCTGACCTTGAAGCTGAATGGCTTTCTCAAAAGAAAACCCAACCAAAGGCTTTCTTAGCCTTAGTGCTGATGAAAAATAGCTCTACCCCTTCTTGAATTCCTGCATATGTTCTCTTCCCTGTTGTTCTGGATTCCCTCAAGTGTTCTGTGTTCAAAGTATTTTTTAAGTTCTTGCTGTTCAAATCCAAGAAAGCTTCCTTCCCATTCATCAAGTAACTAATATAATGTATGTTAAATAACTTTTCTAGAATCAGATGTGTTTTCTGTTCAGAAGAGGTAAAGCTTTCAATAACTCTTAGCTTCAGTTAGGAAAAGAAAAATGGTGCTTTTGTATGTTTTAGAGACATGTAAAAATTGTTGTTATAGTGACAAACTGATCTACATAATTTAAGGTGTTAGAATTGAAATGACCTGTCAGACACATGTGCCAAAATCACAACTTCTATAAATGACTGCACTGATAATGTTAAACATGTTTGACACTAGCACATAACTTTAGAAGGACAAAGAAAACACTCTCTTGATTTAAAACAAACAAACATAAAAAAACCCTAAAACCCCAAACTGGAAACTCAAATCTACTTTTGACCTCTGGTTAGGAGGTGCAGTCATATACAGCAGCAGAGGAAATTCCTGACATTCTAGCTATGTGAGCTGGGGCTTCCAACCCTTTTGCCAGACTTACACATGTGGGTCTGATGTCTTTTCTTAGTTGTCATTTCAGGCTTCTTACAGAAGTGAATGGGGAACAAAATAATGCCAAAAGCAACATGTTTCATCCTTCTGCTTTGGGTCTTTATGTAGTATGTATTAAGTGCTTTGGGATAGTTTTGAACACGAGTTCCTAAACTCTTGTTCATTTTTAGAAGCCAGGATAGAATACTAGTATTAAGATTTTACAACTTGAGTACAAATAATATATTTTTAAAAAGCTAATCTGGATGCTCCTGAAGAAAACCACTTCAAATATCAAAAATTGTTCAATAAACTTGGGACTGATATAACATGCTAGAATGACGGATAGAAAACAAGATTGTAAAATTTTGTTTAAATGGACTTATTTTATATTATTGTCCTGTTACAGTTTGTGGACAGTGTGGGTATTCCTTACCTGGGTAGATCACATGTGATAGAAAACTAAAATAGGAATCTTCATGCTGTTGCTTTTCAGAAGTCTTGCACATTGTACTGCTATATCAGCCATAGAGTTAGAGTCTATACTTTAGTCTGTGACATTGCTCTGGGCATCCAGTCCTTATCATGGTACAAGCTTCTGCTTTCAGCTTCCAGCTTGCAATAACTGGATACCTTCTGCTGGGGCTTTGATGTCCTCCAATGTAGGCATACTAGGTACAGGACAAATGGCTTGAGCCTGGAACTCACCTGTTAGAGCTGGAGAGCTATTGGAATTTAAATGCTGTCAGTGTCCTTGAACTGGATCTGTCCCTGAACAAGATGCTGGCAGCTGCCAAGTCATGAATAAGAAGAGCCAAGTGTTTGAGGAAAGTGGATTTTTGGGAGAGCATACAAGTAACTGAAGGTGGATGGAACTTGGATCCTGACTCAAGGGCTGTACCTGGGTAGCAGGGCCCTGTTCATTATAAAGAAATGGGTGATCTGACTGGTTCGCTGCTACGTCTGTAGCTTTTACAGAACATGATATATCACCTAATGAAAGAGTCTGAGGTGCAGGAGAAAATTGTTTCTTTTATCAACACCTAAATTGTATGAATTTAGAACTCTCTATTACTGCATAAAGTTATTCTAACTTTAAGATTTGTTTTTTTTTTTTAAAGTGTGTTTGCTTAGTCTTTTTCAGAACTCTATAGCATGTTACTGAGATTCCCAAACCAGGTCTACAGGAGCTAGCATTATATAAAGGGATGGTACACATCAATACTGCTTGAAAACAGCTTACTGTCTCCTTTGCCATTCTGTTTGAGCAAGCTGTCTATTGAAATGAGGGGTAAATAAGGACTCTAGTTAACTGCTAATTAACAATCCCTTATGAGGATTGTCCTGTATAAGTGGCTGTGGTTTACTGCTGTATTCTGCAGGTTGCTTAGGTTGCAGATGAGTTTCAGCGGAGCTTTTCAGTACTAATGTGAAGTGAGACTATGTGAAACTTGAAAACTGAGATAAAGCTGTGTCTTCACAATAACACATCCCTAACTACTTTTGAATGACACCGTAATGTTCCAGTAATGTGAGTAGCTCTCTTACACATAGAGCAGAGTGTGAGTGCTCACTGTGAGAAAGCCTTACACTTTCTGTAAGCCAACATCGGTTTGTTTCAGGAGGCTGCAGACAGAAGCTGTCTGTGTCTGACTTCTACTCAAGAGTCCTGCATTTGTGAAACATTGCTTTGCTAATGCAAACCTCTGTTTTCCTTCTTAATCCTAGGGACTATTGCTATGAAAGCTACTAGCTCGTTGACAAGGGAAAGAGAGCTTTGCTTTCTAGCAGATATCTGGTTTGTCTTTACAGTTGCAGTCCACAAAACCTATCACTGTATGGTCAAACATGGTTTCACATGTGCACCTCTTTTCATCACTGTGGTAGTTCTCACTTGCCTGATACTGTACACAATTGAAATTCAGATCTGTGGAATATGGAGCAAGAAATGAAACTTGCTGAAATCTTTCTTTTACTTTCTCATAAAACTCCAGCAGAAATCTGTGAATCATTGCTAGGTCTGCAGATTGGCTCACCTGTTAACCTCCTGTGGCAAAACTTCCTTTTTTTTTTCTTCTTGTTCTTCCTCCCCTCCTAGGGGGAAAATTGTCATAGGCTACAGCTAAGGAACCTTCTGGGGAGTGTAGGGATTGCTATGGCGTTGGAGGAAAAAAATTGAGAAGGCAAAGGAAAAATATCAAAAGGATAAGACTCACAACTGTGTCATGCTTGTGATCTTGCTTATGTGTTGGGGATTTTGTCCTTATTGTTTTGTAGTTTGGTGGGCTTTTTTGTTTATTTTTGTTGGTGGGGGTTTGATTGTTGTTTCTTTGGTGGGGTTTTCTTCATTTTTCTCCACTGAAACTAAAATATCTGAACCTATCCGTTATTTACTAAGGTATCTGTAGTAGATACAGACCAGAAGTCCTGATGGCTTACCAGGATTACAAAAGTTGACAAATGGGAGCTGTAACCTAAAGCATTTGTGAAGGTATAGCCTAGTAAAAATATGAGATCACTTTAAATTTCTTTGTCAATACTGCCACAGAGGAATTATATCTATCTTATATGAAAAACAGTTTTTGTTACCTGGCTATGTCTGTGTGAGGTGTGTTCTCTAAATGTGCCTGTGATAAGGTTTCTTTTCTTAAAAATAAATAAAAGAGCAGTGAGCTACTCTGTGCTTTGTAGTCCAGTGGTTTTGACCCATCCTGACTAAGTTGAATGAATTGATACTTCCTTTCTCATCTGTGTTTTGTGTAAACAAAGACTGACCTAGTTTAGGCATTAAAGTGCTTCTGGCTTTGAATCCCAAGTGGAAAAGAGGGCTTTTGAGTTTATGGCCTGGCAAAAAGAGGGGTTTCTGCTAGCTGCTTGCCTTAAGCAGTTCATGCCTTTATGTTCCTGTGTCCCCTCTCCCTGTTGCCATGACATGACATGCTGTGTGTCCATGCTGTGAACTGGGCAGGGGAATCCCTTAAGCTGTTGGGGCCAGCAAAGATTCTTCATTGACAAACTGCAGTGCAGACAATGTTGTGAAGAAATGAGGCTTTTATCATTCTGCTGCTTTTGTCTCTCAGTCTCTGCCTTTCCTCTTTCCTGCTCACGATTACTTCTGAGATTTATCAGATTTGAGCAGTTTTGACAATTGGATAAGGACTTCAAAGATATAAGTCTGCAACTACTGCAAATGGGCAGGTGACTATGAGAGAGACTATACAACATGAAATCAACATCAGTATTAGGCAGCAGAGAATCTGTGAGAGCTGGAGGACTGATGAAGAGAAGTATACTATGACAACTTGAACAGCTAGAAAAGCTTCAGTTGAAACTCTCATCGTCTTGAGTGCTACAGAATACAATTCTGAAATGAAGACACAAGGAACCAGGCTTAGTAATTTCAGTGGTAGTGAAACTATGTGTTCTCTAATCTGTTCTGTGCTGTCAAATGCTTCCAGTTAAAAAAAACCCACGATAATAATAATATGGTAGATACAGTAATTTCAGGCTCTGGATGCCACTAGGTGGCAGAACTCCTGCATCTATTCTGTAGATTTCTTTCTGTGTCTTGATTTTTCATCTGAGTATATTGAAAATACTTTTCAACTATAGTGGAATGAGAATAGGCATCAATAGGGATGCTTACATGCTATTGTAATTGGGCTCGTATTGGCTGGTGTGGGAAACATCGAGGGTCTGCAATACACTCCTTTCTTGTTCAGACTACTACTCTTTCTGAAAAGCCTGTTTCTCAAAGTAGTTGCTTATGCTTAGCTTTGTTTAGGTGTCAACATGTAACTCTTCTTTCCCCGTTTCTTGGTTTTGTTGTTAATACGTGAGAAATCAGGAGACAGCAAAGTGATGGTTAAGAGTGATGCATTGTAAGGAATAAATTGGTAGGAGCATGGAGATAGTGAATGGTTTAACCTATGGTAGAAGGTATGATTTTTAAGTGTTGGAAGCTTAGTGTTTTGAAATGACTTGTTTCTGTTGGTAAGATGCTTGCAGTTGAATAGCTACCAGTTAGAAACAAATTCATCTGAAGAATACCAGTTAATGATTATCTTTAATAAAGTTCCTCTTCTCAGAACTAGTCTTTGATTGCAATGTGCTTGTCATCCACTCAGTGTGGGAGATTATTTTAGCTTCATCTTATTGCTGTTTTGACTTACATAGCAGCTGGGGTGTGGTGGCTGAGAACAGTCCAAGAATAGGGTCATTGCCTGTCTTTATTTACTGGTAGTGGGCTATGTAGGTTGTGGGTGTGGGGACATGACAAATTCTGCAATTATTATGTATGTTTGCATGTTGTATTAGCTGGGGTTCAGCCCTCATCTTGCATTAGGGCATACAGTGTGACCAAGGTAGGAGACATCGACATCCTTGTGATCTACTTCATAAGTATGCCATCTCTTTTAGTGAAGACCTCCAAGTGGATGCTTAGTAATGACTGATAAATACTGAATGATGAATCTAAAAGTAGTATGGGTTTGTTTCTTTAGGTGCTGGATTGTAGAAACATCTAGATATTTCCATTTGGAGTATTAAAACTCAGATTTCAAAGCAGCTTGATTAGGGTTTTCAAAGGGTGTTAGAATCACTTAACAGAATGTGACACCTACTCTGAATTTTGTATACAGTTGATGCTATGCTGCATGAGGGCAGTTGAATACAGCTATTTCTGATCACCTATAAAGAAATACGAAGGGATACCAGCTTATTCCATTTCTTGTGTAAATATCGATTAGTTTATAACTTTATTTTGCTCTTCTGAAATAATCACATGAATGAGAATGACCTTTTGAATGTAGTGTCTTGGGTGAATTGTACAAGTCTCTTATTTCCCAGCAAGTCCAAATAGAAGTTCACATGCAATTTTCTTTTACTGCTACAGTCAGCACAGCCTTCTTATTCCTTCACCTTTCTAGTACATGTACTATACCTACTCCTAACTATCTCTTCCCCAGCTACCCTGCATCAAATCAGTCCTTTCCTCTGATGATCTTCCTGGGCATGCCCACAACTCATGAATAGCTCAGCTCATTCCTTCCTTCATCCTCTGTGGATCTGCTCTGAACAGCTGATCAGGAAATGCAAGTGCTGTTGCAGCCACTGTCAAGCTCTGCAGTACCACTTTAGGGATACGATAGGGATGTTTGAAAACTTGTGCTCTTGATGGTGGTAGATGTAACTCTCATTTTAACCTGGACAGGGTTGTTTTGGTTTTGATTTTATGTTTGGTGGTTTTGTGTATTTTGTTCCTTTTTTTTTTTTTTTTAAGAGAGTTTAGGCTGTCAGATGCAGGAAGCATGGCCTTCCTTGAAAAGCTCTGTATTGATACATGTGTCTAAAGCTAGTTTGTCTTTACTGATCCTTTAAAATCACTAGTGTTTGGCTGAAGAGTCTTTATGAAATGTGTATGGGAACACTGAAGAAAGTACTGTGAAGGAAAGAAGTTCAGCCAAAAAATAGAGTAGTTTTCAGGAAGGTGCTACTTTGGCTCTAGGTTTGTTTATCATAGAAAGGTAAGTTGAAATAATAACCCCAAATAGCAAAAAAAATCATCTGTTTTTAATTGAAATGTATTTTTAAAAACACACAATGCTGACAGAAATACCTGAAGCATCTTGGTGTTCAGAATTATGTGTAAAGTTTCTCTTTTGTATCCTGTTCATGTCATTAGCTCAGTTCAATTGCTACCTACAAACCAATATCACAGAGATCATTCAACGGGCTTTATTTGTAGTGTAAAAGCTGTGGGTATTTATTCATAATATGCTTTCAGTTCCTCACCTCAAGTTATTCTTTTCTAATGTCATACAGTATTTTGAAGATGATATTTCCAAAAGTTTGAGGTTGGTTTTTGTAAGTTTATTTTTTTATAATTTTAACTAGAACTTGACAATTTATTTAAAAATTGTGCATGGAAAGCAATCTTCCTTTCAGAAAGAAATTTGTTGACTCTGTGCTTTCCTGTGCTATATTGAAAATAGCAGATAGTTGGACTCTGGCAACTTGAGAGCTCCAACACATGAGATTTGTGTGATGCCTGGTGATCTTACTACTGTCATTTCAGACAGTGTGTGCCTAGCATACTCAACTGGTAATGGAAGCAAGTTTGTACTGAGTAGATGAGCAGTGATGCCTGGGTGTAATATCCCAATTTTGTTGACAGTTTAGAAGTGATAGTGATTTCTGACGAAGCTATTGCAGTGAGATAAAAAATAAACTTTTTAAGCAAGCTTTGGCAGACTTAAGATGCTGAAGAGTTCAGTGTTGGTGAAGGGGGTTACTTAAAAAAAAATAAAATGCAGTGGGCATGTGGAAACACTGAAAATACCAAAATTCAAAAGATAGCTGTGGAGTGTGCTTTAAGAACAACACTATTAGAGATAAAGGTGTATTTCTGTCCTGTTGCTGAGTTGATGATTAATACTGAAGGGATGTTCCCCTTTGTGGCAGAGGTCTTACATGGGGTCCTGATCGTTTTTTGTCTGAGAGGAGCTGGAAATCCACCATGAGGGAAAATATCTTGTATAACCCATCAGCCTTGGGTTATATTAGACCTTGTTTTAGAGTATATGAAACCCTTTGATGTCTGCCTCTGAGATTGGGTGATGTACTTGCACAAAAAGAGGCTTGGCTTTAGAACACTGTTTTGTCCCAATGATCAAGATTGTACTGAGGCTGTATGGGTGCAGTGAGCTTTATTTAGAAGTTCCTGAAATGATGGTGATGATCCTTTAGTCTTTCTGAAACAAGATGCAGAGAAGACTGACAGTGGTGGTTTGTATGTACTGATTGTGGCTGGGGTTCAAATGAGTTTTCTGCCAACTTCTGTGTGAAGAAATTTATTTTCATCCCTGCAGTTCTTTTCTGTTTCACAGTAGGCATAAATGCTGAGTGGGGTGCAAGAGTTTTAATTCTACAATATAGCTTGATGTGAGATATTCTTTTTCTGCTTATTTATGAGAGTGTGTCTGGGGAGAGATGCATTGCTCTGCTGTGTCTTGGGCCCCTTAGGACCTCAGTGACCCTGGGCTGTTGGTTTCAGAGTAGTGCTGTGACTCTGCCTGGCCATGAAGCTAGGCAGTAAAGTTCCCTAGGGACATCACGCTGGATTAAGTGAATTAGATTTGGACTGTGCAGCCAGTGGTTCTTACCAGCTCCAGCATGATCCTTTTTAGCAGGTGGATTAAGTCTATCAGCTCTGCAGTCCCTGGCTTCCATCAGTCTTGAGCCTGCGGATTCGTTGACACTGGAGAAGGTAAGTCCCTTAAAAGGGAATTTTCTTTGGAATAAAACCCCCTCATCAAACCCAGCATCACTTTCAGTTAGTTTTTGAGGAAGTAACTGTAAGAGTTAGTGCTGTGTATTTAGAGCTTTATCACTAACACTGTACGTGCCAGTTTGTTATAACTTGAATCGTACCTCTTGCAGAGAAGTGTTTTCTCAGCTTGACTTTTTGAAGCTCTCAAAGTTCTGATGGATCCTAGGGGTCACAGTGTCCTCAAGAGCTGTATTGTGGCTCTTCCTCCTGTGGCCCTGCCATGCTCTGTTTGGCCAGGGAGGGAGACAAAGAACAGGCTGCAGTTACTGGATGTAAGCATCTGCAGAAACTACTGACAGACATTTCTCACTCATCTCACTCTGCGGTACTGGGGCTGCAGCTGATAAAAAGAACTGTGCAAGAACAAGTGAGCCAAGCAAAAACCATACCTTCCAAATGTTTTGAGACACTCTTCATGTGCATATGAAGGTGGTGACCTCCTTTCCAGAAAGTGATGATAGAATTTCTTTCACATGTAATAAGTGGTTGTAGCCCTCACTGCCCCGCCCTGTCAAGACTTGGAAAAAGGAGTGTTAAATGTACAGATGTCTTCTCTGTGAAAAAAAATGAAGTATCTCTTTTTTAGTCAGGTCATACAGATTTCTCTCTATTGTTTAAAAGTTCATAAAGGGACTGTGGTTCTTAATGTCCAAAAATTATGACATTGAGATTTCCACTGTCTGTGGCTTTAGAAGATCTCTAGATATTTACAATTCTTACTGTTCTGCAGTGAATGTTGTATAGGAGTTGGAAGGAAAGATGACCATTGTCTGAGTCAACTTACCTACTCTCACTACAGGTCTTGGACACATAGGAATTCAAATGCATTTCAGTTTTTGATTCTTAATCTATAGAACTTGAAATAACAGTTAAAAAGATGGAAGAGTATTAAGAAAATAATGGTGGATCAAGAATTTAAAAATTGGGAAGAGGGACAAGTGTAAAAAACCCCTGTTCCTGACCTGCTTTCTAGACATTCATAATGACGGATTTTGGGTTTCTGATGCACAGAGGTTTGAAGCTTCTCTGCAGAGGATACTGAATTTTTGTCTTGCTGTATTTCCAGCCTTTTTGCCTGGAAAACAGGTCCTGAATCATGAGTGAGTGTTCACTGGAAATTATTATGTTGGTGCATTGTAGTCTTCACTACGGATGCTTCTGTTGAAGCAAATATGAGTTGTTGTAATCCATGTTACATTGTAAGTAGTTGATTCGTAAACTTCTTCTTTAGTCAAACATGATGGTAACTCAATCTCCCCTGGTGTTCGTGTTCATTTGATCTATTACATTTTTCTACCTGTAGTCACTTTCTTTTACATACTTACATTTGTTTTGACTTTTTCTCAGGTAGTTGAGGGAGCTTTATATTCTTACGTTTCCCGTAATTCACCTCTAAGGTTGACATTTTAGGGAGTTCATTGTTATCAATAATAAAATCCTTTCTCTTCTAGTCAAGACATCTGCTTTGGTCTGTGCTGTATTCTTCCAGAAACTGAAATATTCCCACTGTGATATTATACTGAAATTCTTCCTAGCTAATTGCATATGGAAGTACAGGATAAGGTTTTATTGCTGCTTATAATACTTCCATTTCTACACTTTTGTGATCAAGGGAAAAAAAATCTTAAATGTGATTTTAGGTGTTAGTAGTGAAAATTTGAGAATTATATTTAACTACAAAAAAAAAAAGAAAAAATCCCCAAATATCCCAAAACAAAAAAAAACCCTCTAACATTTGAAGAAAGTAGGAGAAGCCACAACCACTACCTCCTTTCAGTCTCTTCCTTATAGAAAAGAGATGAAGTCTAAACTGTGTTAATTCCTGGATTTTAACTGTGTTAACTCGCAATGTTTTGCTCTTGCATAGTCATGTTTAGATTCTCTAGTACTATGCAGCCTGCCTGTCTACCGCTTAGATTTAATTTAAAAAAGGAAAAGTCAATTTCTTTAATTTTCTTTAAGTTCCAGATTATATAAGAAACAGGTTACTTTTCCTAGGTCAACAGACCTATAACAAATACCATGAAACCAAGTGCTTGGAGAGCTTCCTAACCTTTAAATGTGGTGGAAATTTCCTTAGTTGCAGTCTTCAGCTCAGAAACAGCTGTGTTCTCATGTTTTTGCAGCATGCTTGTCCTTTTAACATGAAGATGAGTAATAAAAACCATACAAATTCAAAATTGACTCCTTGCTAATTTTTTTTAAATCATATGTCAAATATTTAATCCTAAAGATTTAATTTTTGGATTTGGGAAATAACTTTATTAATAACTGTGAAGACTGCAGAGTACATTAGCTTTTCTCGTCACTTTTGGAATATAAAATATTTGATGTAAATGTTGAATAAATCTCAATATTTGTCCATTAAATAGTTCCCCTCCTTCCTTCCCTCACACATGTAGACAAATCTTTGCCAGCCTTAGTACTCATCTGTAGTATTTCCACCACTGTTAAAAATCTTTTTACTTTGTGTTTGTACAGACATAATTATTTTTTGTAATTTCACATTCATCAACATTCCTATTACAATGTGCTCCCATTAGTTCTTAGTACCCAAAATTGATTCTGTTTCATTTAATATTGGGAGTTTTCAAATTGTTTTTTTGTTATAGCACACCAATGATTTTATTTACTAAGAATCCTGTTTGATTATGTACTTGTGTATATAATGTATATGATTTCATATTATCTGTTCTTTTAATCTTGTCAACTGATATATTACTGACTGAATTCTAAAATGTCAATTTTAAATAGTATCTTTTAAATAGTATCTAAAGCTTCAGTTAAAAAAAAAAAAAGACTGTTTGTCCCTGAAAGGGTTGAAAAGCAACACTAAAATATTTCTGGAGTAATATACTATTGTACTCAGCCTCATTCCTGTCTCTGCATTGCCTGCCTGTTGCCTTTTACTTTCAAAGCTGGTGGTACAGGTAAACACTTCAAAGATTGAGGAAGAGGATGCACTTGAGCTCCCCTCAAAGCACTTTAGAGAGGAAGTACAGCTGACTCATCAGTGAAATTGTCTATACAGCAAATGCTGGTAAGTGTACTAAATGAACTGGGGAAAAAAATTGTCTATGATCTTTTAATTTTAGCAGTCCTGTAATAGGACTACATTGTTTAGATGAAAATGTGTGTTTTCTTTTCAAGCTGAATGATGCTAAGGTAATCATCCTGTCTTTAACACATCTCTTGTCTTGGATCTACAATTGTCCATTTTTTTCAGATAATACAAGAAATTACTTTCCCTAGGCTGCTGCCTTTCTTGACTGGCTTTCTTCCTTACAGTATATTTTCCTATTCCTTTCACAGTAAGAATATTTCTCAGCAGCAGTTCTACTTATTTACATATGATCTTAAAGCATTAATTTTTTGGTGGAGGAGGGAATTGTTTCCTGAAGTATCCCTGGAAGCATGTATGAAAGTGTCTTAGATCTGCACTTAAAGCTTGCTGATTATTTGCTAACAATGTTGAGTGTTTGTACACTCAAACCATTTTGAATCCTTTTGTAATCAGATTTACTTTGTCTCTCTAAGATGTGGGGATACGTGATCTGATAAGAGCTAGGTCAGTGTTCAGCGAATTAAATTTAACTGCTCTTGTCCACATGCTTAGCTTAGTGCAAGTGCAAATTAAAATTCATAAATTTAACTGGAATTTGCATTTGGGACAGAGTGAGCACCCTGTCATTTCTTGTTACAGATTAGCTCATAAATGCTAACTTGTTAAGACAAGGTAATGTTAACATGGTTTAGATAGCATGTTTGTGTCCTTGGTATCACTGGAAGTGGAAATTTAAAATATGACTATTATTATCCATCCTTGATTTCTACTCTCATTATGTTTGCTTTATACAGCACTGCTGCTCTAAATTGAAAATATATTTTTTCTTTTTTTTTTTTTTTTTTTTTGTAAGCCCAAGAGAACCCTTCAGTAGTAAAATAGATTTTTGTAACTTCTTATAGAGAAACTTTCCACGGGGTTTTTTCCTAGAAACATTTGCACAGGCATTTTCCAATGCTTTGGGTTTTGTTTGCTCTGACTTAATGCTTCCTGCCCTCCCCCTACCTCCTACCTGCAAAGTTTCTAATATGCTTTTTCATTCTGTTGACTCCAGAGGTCTTCAGATCTATTCTTCTAAATAGCTTCTGGTTTTAGATGTTAATTTCATTGACTGAAAAGTTTTGTGCAAGTTATGCTTAGACCTCTAATGATCGGATCCCAGTGAGACATAGAATTTTTGTGCACTTTGATTTTTTTCTTTCCGTTTTTTGAGGAAGCTGCATGTAGTAGGCTTTCCATCAATGGAGGCTGGAATAATTATTTTCCCTTCAGTGTTTTCAAACATGGTTCTTCATGGCTCAAGTCGCTGTATTTTAAGCAAATCACTGCTTACTTATCTTATCGACTTTGCTTGCATTAACAAAAGCAATAATACTTTCTGAAATACTAGTTGTCCCCTCTTCTGCACAGCTATTGAACATCCTCAGTAGCATTTTACTCAGTTCAGTCTTTTCTGGTGCTGTCATCCCTGGTAAAGCTTTTCCATGTTATAATTACTGATATAGTTAATAGTTATATAACTATAGTTATAGTTATGAAGTGAATCTCGAGAAGCAAACAGACTTTCTCAGACTAATTGTTTTGTTAAACACTGATGGAAACATCTGTTAACTCCAGTAAGGACTGAAGTAAATGCCATACTATCTCATGGTAGTATTTTGGAGTTTAAGGCTCTAAAGGGCTTCCATCACTCTAGTTAGATTCAGCTATGAGACAGAAAAATTCAATGAACAGAAAACTTAAAACCTCCTGTTTGAATATTGAGAGGCAAATGCCACTTCACAAAAGTTCACTTTTATGAACAGTTTCTGTTCAGAAATGCCCATCTTCAAGATTAAGAGTGATAGTGGACAAATGTCAATGTGTGTATGTGCTTTAAGGTTGTGCAAAGGGACTGGAAACTGAAATGGGTTAGAGTAAGAAATGCAGTAATTTTTGTTGATGGGAACTTTAATAAAGAAAGAAACAGGCAGTGATATGACCAGGAATTGGATGCTTTAGATATGAAAACAGAAGAAAGAAACTAAATAAATTATAAAGTTGACAACTTAAGGTCTGGGTGAGCATCAAAGAAGAAAGGTTGAGGTGTCGTGGTAATTGGTGTGGTACACAAGAAAGTCTAGGAATGTAGGTAACAAAAGAGGTGTTAACAGCATAACTGAAGAAGATAACTGAGAAAATGTGTAAATTATGTGCAGCTTTGAGAAGAAAAGGGAGAAAGTGAAGAAGGCAATCACTAAATTAAGATCATAGCTCTGTACTGAGAAAGGCTGCAAGATGCTTGTGCTGCTTGAGAGTAGTTGAGAAGAATGCCTGTCACTGTGAATAGAGGAGTGTCACTCTTCTTAAGGAAAACTGTCTTACTGGATATGAGATGAATCACTGAGGGGGAAGTACAGAAGATACAATTGAGCAAAGTGAAGAGTATTAATTCTCTGAGGCAGAAAGGTCAGCTGTGGACTTGGAATTTAAGGGCTCTCTTTGATTTGGATTTTGACAGAAACATGACATCTAACAGAAGCAAATGATACTGCCATCCTAAAAAGTCATTGTAGTGTTAAATACCTGTTGAAGGGCTTTTGGCAACCCGATGGTTTACAAATGTGTTCAGAGAACATTCAATAAGATAGATACTGTGTAGTGGCAAGGTGCAGTCTGTCAGGGTGAAAAACCACAGTATTGCCCACTTACAAGCTTGTTTTTCTAGGCCAACACAAACGTGTGAAGAAATGCTCATTCAGTTATTGTAAATAATTTTATATTGGTGGAGGGGGGGGGGGATGAGCCGGGAATGGACTAACACTTCAAGCAACTGTTAGAAGCATTGGTTAGCCTGAAGGTTAGCATCTGGTTTGCCTGAATGTGTTTTGTGCATTTCTTCAGTGTTTCGCCTATAGTACCTACTGTGTCAAGATTTGTGAACGCATAATATGGGTTAAATCTTTAGTGCCCTGGAGTATTTTTTTTTTTTAAGCAGCTGGGTTTCATGCTTAGTGAGAAATGTTTTATTCAGCTTTGAAGTTTTGAAGGTATTCAGCTTCTGGCTTCAAACTGGGAACCTTTAGCTCCTCTTACATCTTGGCTAATTTCACATGTAAAGGTTCTCCATTTTCTATAGGGATGTTGGGTGTGTTTGAATGACAGGAAGATAGGATGTGCTTCTGTGTTTATTCTGGTGTTACATAAGCTAAATACTTGTTTCATTCTCAATTTAACATACTTCCTAATTTTCCTTTGCCATGTTTTTTCTGCTTGTATTTTGCTGGTAAAGGTGTTACCGTAATGTTGGTTGTGGGTTTCTTAAGCGCTATCTGAAAAATACAGATGCCCAAAATTTAGACATCTGTTTCCATTTTTGCAGAGAAACGAAACTTAAGATTTTCGTCGAATCATAGAATGGTTTGGATTGAAAGGGATCTTTAGACCATCTAGTTCCAACCTCCCCCGTTATGGGCAGAGACACCTTCCACTAGGCCACGTTGCACAAAGTCCCATTCAACCTGCCATTGAACTCTTCCAGGGATGGGGCATCACAGCTCCTCTGGGCAACCTGTTCTACTGCCTCACCTCCCTCACAGTAAATAATTTCTTGTCAATATCTAATCTAAACCTACTTGCAGTTTAAAGCCATTCCACCTTGTCCTGTCACTACCTGCCCTTGTAGTCTGTCTCCATCTTTCTTGAAGATGCCATTTGGGTGCTGGCAGGCTGGTATTAGGTCACTCTGAGGCCTTCTCTTTTCCAGATTAAACAAACCAAATTCTTTCAACCTTTTCTAATAGGAGAGGTGCTCCATCCCTCTGATCATCTTTGTTGCCCTCCTCTGGACTCGCTTTAACAGGCCAATGTCCTTCCTGTGTTGATTCCAGAGCTAGATGTAGTACTCGAGATGGGGGTCTCACAAGAGCAGAGTAGAAGGGCAGAATCCCCTCCCTCAACCTGCTGACCACACTGCTTTTGATGTAGCCCAGGACATATTTGGCTTTCTGGGCTGCCAGTGCACGTTGCCAGTTCATGTCAGCCTCTCATCCACCAGCACTCCCAAGTCCTTCTCAGAAGGGCTGTTCTTTGTTTGTTCATCCCTCAGCCTGTGTTGATACTGGACATTGCCCCAACCCAGGTGCAGCACTTTGCACTTGGCCTTGTTGAACCTCATGAGATTGCCATGGGCCTACTTTTCAGCCTAACATTTTGAGTTACCCCTGTGAGTATACCCGCCAGGAATACTCCTTGGCAATCTGTAAAGAAAAGACTCCTTTCCCTTAATTTTTTCACATTAGTTGGGATGTTATCTGAGCCAATTTTACTTTGTGTACTGAGCTCAATGGGTGTCTCAAGTCAAGTTATTTCAAACAGATAGCTTCATTGATGTGATGTCTTTATTTGGCACAGGGGATGTTTTCTGTGGCGTAATTGATTTTATAAAATAATGCCAATTTTTCTCATTTGCTAATGGTTCTCATTTCACCCCCTTTCCTAGATAGCTGCAGCTGCTGGATGCTTACAACTACATGTAACATGCTGTACAGAGCTAAAAAAGAAAAAGCTATTTTTTTGAGGGTCTTGACTTAAAGAATAGTTTCTGTAATGTAAATAATAATGTTCTGATAGTAAAATGTGACTATCCTTGAAAACTTTGTTTCATTTGTGGAATCAGTGGGTTATTTTCAATTCTCAGCTCCTAAAAGAGGCAATGTCAAAAACTTTATTTAAGGAAACTTTCTTGTTTATTCCACTGTAAAGAAAGTTAGCAACAGGCAAAGGTGAACCTCAAATAGAAA
The DNA here is from genome assembly GCF_036250125.1 of Pseudopipra pipra. NCBI lineage: Eukaryota > Metazoa > Chordata > Aves > Passeriformes > Pipridae > Pseudopipra > Pseudopipra pipra. The sequence goes on along the minus strand of NC_087551.1, from coordinate 34,090,409 downwards.
GATGATCTCATTCTTGTTTTCTCTCATTACCTTATGTATCATCACATCAACCTCTTGTCTGTAGATAAGTTTTTATATCTCTAAGTTCCACAAAGATTGAGTTTCAAATGTCATAATGCCAATAAGTTTGGCAACTGAGATGCCTGTCATTTTTACCTCAAAGCAAACCTGACATTTTTTTGATAAAGCAGTTGTAATACTTGGAAAAGGCATGTTAGAAGCATGAAATCTTATGACAACTTCATTGGTTCTTCTCGTGTTTAGACTGCACAGGTTCGGATGCATGCCTTGAGTGTGCATTTGAACTGCAGTAACTGCTTATAGCAATCTTTCTTTTCTTTCTGATTTCTTTAGCAGAGATTCCTGTTTAAGAAATGTGTTGCAGGGGAGAAAGAGAGAAATCGATAAGCCATTGCTTCTCTCTAGGCGCCTAATGCCTCGAGCAGCTACTTTCCTTGGGTATCCACCCATGCTATGGAAATGTTGCTGAGATAGTGCACAGTCTGGTACTTCCCTAATGACCTTGATTGATAATTCTTTTGCTTCCTGGTAGGTGGGAGCCGTAACACTTAGTGTAAGGACTCTGTTGTAGGCTGGATGAAGATGACGACTGCAATAAACAGGACAACTGGTAAGTTATACTGCTCCCCCTCCCATAAAAGTCCTCAACAATATATGGTGATTGTTTTGGAAAAAATGATTGATTCTAGATGAAAACATGTCTGTTCCTGAGGCTTCCCAGAAAACTTTCTATATTGCATAGTGACATATCTTAAACTCTCAGGAGGTCAAAGTAGCTAAGAATAATTGAGGGTGCAAGGGGCAGTCTTAATATGAGAGGCTTCAGAGTAGTGAGATTTTCAATCTCCAGCATGTTTCTGGATTAGAGTCACTCAAATACAATGTTAGGAAGCCTATTAAGAATAGAAAGTTCACCTTCAGCAAAAATTAACTGTCATATAAAAGAGCATGGTTTCCCTGTAAAAGGAATAAAGGCATTTCAAAGCTATGTCTCCTGTTTGTCTGTCTAGCATTTTGATGTTGCAGCCAAACACGTTCATGGATTGAATTGCCTCTGATAAGCGTTCAGGATGATGTGTTTCATTCCAGTACTCTTTTAAAACCGTTAAGATTTCTGAGTGATGGTATGATAGGCTTGAGGATAGACTAGTTGGTGTTTGCATATTGGTATCGGTAAAGACCATAGCACGTTTGTTTGCAACCAGAGGAAGAGAAGTGTGAAATAGTGACATCTACCCATCTGGTCCATCTGTACTTGGGCAAAATGAGTGGTGCACTTAAATTCAATATCTGTTGCCCTTTGTATAGCCTTGCAGAGTAGGTGGCTTCTCAGTGCTGTGTAACGAAAATGATTCTTGACTTCTTGATGCTGTGTCATGGAACTATTAGTTTTATGTACAGCATCAAGGCTGCACCTCTTTTTTGGTGTTGATTTTCAACAGAAAGTGCATGAGCGTGGTTATTGTGCTAGAGCCAGTACTACTAAAAATTAAGGGAAAGATTTCAGAAATTGCCCTGATTGCCATCTCCCTAAGAAGTTTCATAAGACATTAGAAGGCAATGATAGCACATAGGGAAAAATCTGGTCACAGTAAACTGTGAACGTTACTGTGTTTTATGGTAAATTTTACAGGTATAATCACAAAAGCAGATTGTGGAATGTTCATTAATCAAACAGTGTTTGCCATCCTTCCGAGTAAACAATGAGTTGGGGTAAATTTGTGCTTTCAGAACAGAAGCCTCCAGAAGGCCTTGAACAGAGTTGGTAAGGTAGTTATGATGACAAAGAAATCTGCTTAGGTGGGTAATTTTTTACAGTATTTGCTGAAATTTGCATGATGACAAAAGAGATGCTATGAATAAAGCAGGGATATAGATGGATTACACATGCAATATCACATCAATTTGCCTTAGGACCTAGAGTATGCAAGGATAAATGGTTTTTTCTACAGGATAGAATAAAGGATTTTTATGAATTAAAATTGCTCTCCCTTGCATCTTTTAACAGTACTTTAACAAGAATGGGACACATTGATTTGTTACTAGGCTCTTGGTTAAATGTGTGAATATAAACTGATCTTGTAATCTTTGCAAGTGTCAAACTTTTACTTGACCTCAAGTTAAATTGAAACATTGCCTTCATAGAGTTTTACTTTAAAAAAAAAAAGTTGGTGATTCATAATTTAATACCTCCCTTGGTTTTATTGTCATCAGCTTTTGCAAGCTAGAGTTAATTTTGGCAACATCACTGTGCTGTCATACATTTCCACTTTTAATGCCTTGAAACCATATTAGTGTCTTAAAACCATATTAATGCTTGATCAGACTTTCTTAACTTCAACTCTGGATATATGTAGTCTGGTAGCTCAGCAAGCATAGAAAGACAGAATATATCAAGTTTTCTGTAAGTAGCAGGGTTCCTTCTAAGCCTCTTGAAATACAGATATTCTTTCTGCTCCAATTTCTTAATCTGAAAACCACTCTGTATCTCTGTAGAGCTTGATAGAAATTAAACAGTGCTCATGTCTTCTAGTATCTCTAATAAATAAGGCACGTGAGGCTAAAGGGCCAAGCTTGCTTGGATTCTAAAGAGAAATAGAGTTATCCCACAGTTGATTTTAGTGAACAGTTTCAGTTTAGTGAAGGTTATTAGAGCTAAAAAGAGAATAATGAATTAGTAGTGAGAACTTCTTGGAGCTATTAAAAGTCATAAGCCTTTAACTTGTATACACTTTCAGATGCCTGGAAGGAGAAAGAGACGTGTCAGATAAAAGGTGTGCTAAAGGCTGGCTTTAGCCCTTAGTTTGCTGTAAGTTACACAGAGATGCTTTCACCAGCAGTTTGTCTCTTGCACTAATGCTACTGAGAGGATGTCCAGTAGTTGTTCTAGCTACATCTAGCTACAGTAGTGTTCTAGCAAACATCACTGGTTTCTGCTTTGATATATCTAGTTAGCGCCTGTGCCATCTTACTGCTTCTGTTTGGGAGCAAAGGGCCTGATAGTCGGCTGCAAGAAGAAGCAAACAGAATCAATGCAAGACAGCTCCTTGTTTTGGAAAAGCGGCATTTCCACACTCTGGCAACAGCTGATTTTCATTCTCAAAGGAACTATATGGATATAATGAATAACTTCTACTTATGTGTGAAATTTCCCAGATGGAGATGATCAAAAGACATTAACTATGAAATAGTTTATGATGTGATGTGGGTGTGCCATAGTTACTGATATGCCTTTGCATGCATAGGGAGTCATTAGCCATCTGACTAAAAATTGATAGCTTTTAGGTGATTATGGCTAATGGAGTTGTTATAAAGTATGCATGGACCTTAAAGAGAAAGAAAATCCTCCAAGACCAGAAATTGTTTTAAATGTGTATCATACTTACAGTGAGGGACAAAACACAACTGGTTAGTTAAGAAAAACTTCTAGAATTAAAAATTAACAGTTTTTCAGAAAAGGCCTCGGAAAATGGTCATTGAGCGATATGGAATGTGAAGAACTGCAGTGTGAATTAAAAAAAAAAACAAACCCCAAACTTCCTCAATGATGAAGCATACAGCCAGCTTCCTAAGAAACCAGAAATGCCCACTGTAATTGGTACATTGGGCAGAAACAACATTTGTTCAAGAAAAATCTGGCACATAACCCAGAAGATTATTTAGAGCTAAGAAGTAAAAGTAACTGAAGTAATACATCTTCAAAGTGTAATGTTTGCAGGCTGCTTCCCAGGCAGAGAGGTTTGGTGTTTTGACCACCCTCCTATGAAGAACGTTTTCCATGTGTTGCACTGGAGTGACGCTTCCTGCAGTTTGTGACCCTGGTGTGCTCTCCTTCCTGCTGGGCACCTCTCTGAGGAGTTGGGTGCTGCCTTCTTCATAGCTGCCAGTCAGGCACTTGGAGTAAGAAGTTAGAAGAGCACTGCCAGTAAGAGGTCACCTGCTGGTTATCAGGGCTGTGGCCACCATGCTTTGAGGCTGGTAGTCTAGCATGTTATTCACTCACCTTGCTGTCCACCTGTGCGATCTCTTTCTCCCTCATTTGGATGCAAAGGTGTTATGGGCACCCAAGTTTAAAGCCTTTTAAGTCAAGGTAAGTGACATCCACTGCTCTCCCCTCGTCCACCAACCCAGTCATTTTGTGGTAGGTAGTGATGAGACATAATTCAATCAGTGGTGGCTGTTCCGAGTCACTTATTTCATGTACCTAGAAGTGGCTTCCACAGTGACTTGATCCATATTCTTCTTGGGGACTCAGGGATTCTGTAAATCCAGTTTGCTCTTAGCTGTCTCCAACTTTTACCATTCTCAACCCTGACATAGTCCTTCATCCTCAAATGTGCAGTGGCCGAGATCCAGGAGGGCTGACAGTAGACCTTATCAGGAAGGACTGAGGCTAAGGAGGCAGACATACAGTAAGTCAGTCTTCCACATATATTTTTATTGCTAGATCCTCCTTCTATTCCATAGCTGCTCTTGCTTTGCTTAATCTTTTTTTTTTTTCCCCACTGTCAGTGTAGCCTGCAGAAGTCCTTGTGGCTTCTACCCTCACTACCAGTTTCAAATGCAGCCCAACTTTGGCTTTCTTAATTTCATCCTGGTGGTTCTGAGCAGTGTCACTCTATTTCTCCTGAGTACCCGAACTCCCCTTAAAATTTATTTTGAGTTTGCATACAGTCAGGAATTCCTCATTCAGGAAGAGTTTGGGAAAGATTGGTTTTACTTTAGCTGTTTGCAGATTTGAGTTGTCATATGCTGAATATATTAACTGGCCTACACAGTAGACCGAGAAAAACCTTTTTTACAAGGACAACAAATTTAAAGAAATATTTGCAGCAGTGGGGTTAACTATCTTTTAGATATGCAAAAGGCAAGAAAGAGGCTTTTCTGAAATTCAGCATTAAAATTTCGGTAAAAAGCATCATTGTTGTCTTTGTTCCCAAGATATTGTGATATATTCTATTCCTTGTTGATGTTATATGGAGAAAGGTATTCATGGTCAAAGTACACATAAGAGCTTTAGAAAAGCAGCATTTTATCTGTAAAACTTATTAAAAACAAAAAAGAAGAAGACCAGATGATGAGCATTTGGGAGTTACTTGCTTCATAGCAGTCCTAATTGTATTCGGTTTGGCACTGAAAAGAAGTTGGTTTTATTCTGGTATAGTTGTGATAATCTACCAAAAAAAAAATTACAGTAGTTGTCTCTAATTTTAAGTCTCTGCTCATGCTTTCCTAGTAAATTCAAGCATTCAGAAAGTTTTAAGAACTGTGTTGAACAGAAAATGTACTATACACTATAAAGGCCCTCATGAGAGTGACCTTGTGCCTGGGTCTGTAACTAATAAACACTGCAGGGCAGAGCAGCACTTTCCACAGTCAGTTCCTCAGCAGAAGTTTCTGATCAAAGCATCTTTGTGAGGTTTCTCCTGTGGAGATTTTCCACCTTGTGTGTAGACTTGAGGGAAGGATTCTGTGCTTTATAGCTCTTCTGCCCTTTGATTTTTGCATTGATTTGGTGATCTAGAGCCTCCTCATTGTTTTTGTTGGCTATAATTTACTACAATGTCATGTTTTTCATACTTGCTCTCTCAAGTAGGTGACGGGAGTTGTATAGGTGGTTCATGAGTCATAGAATATTAAGCAACATAGGAAAGAATGGGTGACAAGAACACTGAATTTGTTTACTTTAATCTTGGTGTTTTTATAACATTGACAATCATTCACTTTGCTCTTGAGGAATATTGAGTAATTAACATTTGCTTAACACAGACTTATTAATATAATAAAGCAGCACTTCAGTTGCACCAGAAGATGAAACAGAGATATTGGACAGCGATGGAAGTATAATGAAGGGCAATACTGAAAGCTAGAATATTCATTGTTAGAGTACCAGAATATTAAGGTACTGCATCATGTTGATAGAGTAGGTTTTTGTATTGCAGTCAGTGTTCTGGAAGTGGTAATAAAAAGCATATGTATTAAAGCTTCCATGTAATTATGAATTTTGCAAGAAGTATATTATATGTATCCAGAGAAACTAGGAATATGTAACAAGCTTTTCACAGAAAATTTCTGTCCATACTGTTTATATTTTAAGAGGAGGCAAAAGAGGAAGAAATTTGAAATAATTATAGGGTGGGGGGAAAAAGACTAAAACCTGGTCAGTTAATAAACAATGTCTCCCAAAATATCTGAGTTTTCACTTTAAAAGTAGCTTATGTAAGAGTAAAAATACTAACTTAAGTCAAAGTACACGGCACAAGAACTCACATCTGCATGATGAAATGTTAACTTCAGTGGTTTAAAATCAGAGCTGTCTATTCTGTCTTGCAGAGATTTGCTTTCTAAGTAGGCAGTTTTCACAGGCTTCCTGAGTCACAGCAAGCTCTTCCAAATCCCCACCTAGACCTTGGGAAGATCCTGCTGTCTCTTTCACACCTGTGTCTTGTTTGTTTACCTGTTCTCAGGGGTCTCCTCTGTATTGGGATCCAGGGCTTGCTGTGTCTCTGCCTGCCTGCTATCTCATCCCGGGGCTGCAGCAGCTTCCCCTGGGTATGGTTAGCTGCCTCCAGGGAAAGGGACACTTTTTTGTCTTTTTGTAAGATCTCACCTGAAAGAGTTCAACAGCCTAGATAAAACAAACATGCAATCTTCTTCATGTCTATTCACCAAATATTCAGTGTTTACTTAATTGAAGAGTAACAGACTCAGCTCTGAGTTCTAAAAGTGTGTCCCTGAGTACAGTGCACTGCTCTGGAGATACCCATGCACATTCTGAAGTGCCTGACTTTGATACAGGAAGAGCATAGCTGTCTTAATGAGCACTTGACAGGTTAATCCGTAGTCTGTTGTCTCTCCTTTCTCTCTGATGTGTCTATATGGGAACCTGGCAGAATTCTCCAGTGACCACAGTCTGCCCTGGCTCACTGCGGTGACCCCTCAGCACTCCAGCTTATGGTTCACCACAGGGTAGTTGCTTTGTGGTGAACCATAGGAAGTCTGACTTGAGACCATTGCCAGCTGCTGTTCCCAGTGCTGGTACAGCTCTGGAGCCAGGAGAGAGGCAGCACTATTGCAGGATGGTACAAATAATAAGGCCAAGGAAATTACGTAAATCTAAAAATCAGTTATCTAAAATAAACCACATCTTTTTCCATTGTGATTTTTCACTACGACTTTGTAATAATAATACACTTCCAGGTGTTGTATTTCTGAAGGACATTTTACTTTCACAAGGAATTAGCATCTTCAGCCAAAGCTTGAACTTTCCATATGGCTACTAAATATGAGATGAAGTCCCTACCTTGGGGTCTCTCCTGTGCTGAGCACTTCTGTTCTCATTGTTAGGCATAGTCAACCATTCTGGTCTCCTGCCCGGTCATCTATCATACTGTATCAAAGTGCATACTTACCAGCTGGTTTGGGTTGACAGCTTAATTTTATTGAAATTTAGCTGATGTGACTAGACAGGAATCTTGAATTACACAAGGCAACAATTTTAATATTATATCATTAACATAGTCTTATGCTGCAGTCATGTGCTCACGAATAGTTCCTTCACTGTGTTCTACCCACAGAATGTATTAAAAATGGTTATTTGTTGTTGTGAGTTGTAAATCAAGTAAAGCAGTTAAATAGCTTGATCAATGTGGCTAGTAATATAGACAGACTGCATTTGGTTGTGGGTTTTGAAGGAGCTTTGCTTTTTTTTTTTTTTTTTTTAAAGGCCGTTACCATAATGTATGCCTAGATGAACATCTCAGATTGCAGTAGGGGCTATACAGATGAAAAACAAAAATATTTTTCTGTTCAGCTTACACAGGAAGTAAGCAAAGGATACCAATGAATGTATAACTGCACAGAATCAGTGAAAATTTGGTTAGCATGGAGGCTAGCATCAGAAATATAGTATTGTTAAGATTTGTATTTGGTATTTTTGCAGGAGCTTAATAAGGATCTAAGGATAATGACATTGTGGGACAGTCCAGTAATCTGAGGGTGGCAGCTGCACTTTGTTTTGTGAGAGTGACAATTTGTCCTTCAGCCTCGCTGTGTAACTATCATTGTTACTTTCTCTGTTTTCCTTAGGTTATGGTTGCAGTGAGACAGGATTAACGTATGTGGATAATTATGCTACTTGAAAAGACACCACTTGATTATTAAACAGTGAACAAATACATGTAATTCTAAAACAGATTGCTTTTGCAGGGCAGTGAGCTAAACCTTGCCTTAGGTATTGGTGTTAGATGTGCATTCTGCTTGTTTTCTTTTTTTACTTGCTTAGTGCATGGTTCTCTTCAGTACTATGAATGTGAAGACATTTCAGGAAAATTAAGATAAAATAATATTATTTCAGAGCTTTTTTTTTTTTTTTAATCAGTTCAAGATGCTTCTAATGATAACTAGCTTGTGTTCTTAGGAAAAGGTTTCTAGATGTGTCTAACTTTTTTTAGAACTGGAAAAGTTCATTGTACCTTGGAAGACAACTTCAGTGTCCTTAGTGTATAAAGAGAAGACTTATGGTTGTTTTCCTTACAATTCTAAAACAGGAGAAAAGATCCCGTTAAATAGGTGAGCACATGGATTTAGAAGATGAAGGTTTAACAGGTCAAGAACCTGAGAGCTGAAGCTTAGAAAAAAAATCTCATTAATGTTAAGGCTGGTTAAGCTTTAGATTTTTTTCTTACAGCTTGCAGTTTTAATGTCAAGATCTGGCTATTTGTCTTAAAAAGATTCATGAGCTTAATTGGAGACAATAGCTGCTGTAATTTTTTTTGAGGGGGTGGTTTTGGGGTGTATATGAGTGTTACAGAAGTCAGCTTGTATGCTACTGATTCTTCTTCTTGGTATTAAAATAGTTCAGGGAGCCATATGTATGAAATACTACAAAATTTGTTTGAATGGAGTGTAAAGCAAGGGAGTGATGTACATGGTAACGTACACTACTGAAGACTAGTAAAGACAAGAAAGTCATCTGCACTAGTCAGCATGGATTCTCCAAGGTGAAGTCATGCTTGACCAACTTGATAACCTTCCATGATGAAATGACTGGCTTGGTACAATGGACAGTAGTCTGCCTTGACTTCAGTGAGGCTTTTGCCACTGCCTCCAATAAGATCATTGTAGAGAAGCTCATGAAGTATGGGCTGGATGAGCAACTAGTGAGGTGAAAACTGGCTGAATGGCCAGGTCCCCAGAGATTGGTGGTTCAAAACACAGTTGGAGTCTGGCAACTGCTGTACACAGGAATCAGTACTGGAACTAGGCATGTTGAACATCTTCATTAATGATTTGGATGATGGACCAAAGTGTATATTCAGCAAATTTGTAATTGATGCAGAACTCGGTGGAGTGGGTGGTACACCAGAGAGTCATGCTGCCATCCATAAGGACTCCAAAAGGCTGGAGAAGTGGGCTAGCAGGAGCCTCATGAACATCAACAAAGAAGGGTGCTAAATTCTGCATCTGAAGAGGAAAAACCTCAGGCACCAGTATGTTGGAGGCTGCTCACCTGGAAAGCAGCTTGGCAGAAAAGGCTCTGGCTGTCATGGTGACTGTGAGCCAGCACTGTGCCATTGCAGCAAAGAAGGCTGATGGTGTCTTGGACTGAATTAGGGTGTTGCCGTCAGGTGAAGGGAGGTGATACTTGCCCATTACTCAGACCTGAGTGGGGGCCATACCTGGAATACTGTGTCCAGGTCTGAAAGCTAGAATATTCATTGTTAGAGTACCAGAATATTAAGGTACTGCATCATGTTGATAGAGTACAAGAAAGCCAGGGACATAGCAGAGAGTCCACCAAAGAGTACAAAGACTATTAATGACTAGAGCATTTCTCCCATGAGGAAAGGCTTGAGAGAGGTGGGACTGTTCTGCCTATGGAAGAGAAGGCTCAGGGGGTTCTCTACAATGTAGATAAATACCTGAAAGGAGGGTATAAAAAAGATGGAGCCAGGCTCTTTCCAGCAGTGCCCAGTGACAGGACCAGAGGTAATGGTCACACACTGAAAAACAGGAGGTTCCCTCTGAACATCAAAAAACACTTTTTCACTGTGAGGGTGACCAAGTGCTGGCACAGGTTAACCAGAGAAGTGGTGGAGTCTCCATCCTTAGAGATACTCAGAAGCCATCTAGATGTGATCCTGGGCAACCTGCTCAGGATGGCCCTGCTTGAGAAGGGAGGCTGAACCAGATGACCTCCTGAGGTCCTGTCCTGTCTGAACTGTTCTGTGATGTGTGAACTAGGACACTGCAATTAAATAAAAACTTTTCTTAGAAATAAAAATAAAAATGGGCTTTTTAGAACAGTACTTTACTGTCACAGCTTGGAATGTGACTTTTATTTGAAGTTTTTCACCAAATTGAAGATATTTGTATTATATGTATGGAATAGTTAAGTAAGATTCTGGAACTTGAATTGTTCAGGTTTGAAATTCAGACCTTATATATTTCTGTCTTCCCAATTTAAATAAAACAATACTACTTGTCAATCTCTGCAAGGAAGGTGTGTGCTTCAAACAAAACTTTTCCTCATACAGTAACATTTTAGCAAGGCACACTCCTGCCTTAGACATGAAGCTGTTGACTTTGTTGTGTGAAAAAAAAGAAAAGAATTTTCTTTATTAAAAAAAAAAGGCTACTTGCAAGGGCTTTTATGCTCTCTACCACAATTGTGAACTTCAGTAGAGGTCTTCAAGGAAGAGGATATATAATGTATCTATTGCTTGGCTGAAACAGATGCAGTGTTTACTGCAGGGGAAATTTTCTAGGGTAGGCATGTAAGACAGGAAGGCACTGCTGGATCATGCTGCTCTCTTCTTTGAACATAAAGTCTAATGACTGTGGTCAGTGCAACTGTTAAAATAAAGCCTTAAGGGTTTTGCTTCTTTCAAAGAATTGTAGATTAATAGAAATAACATCCAATTCAGAAATTGGGATAATCATGAACTATATGCTTGAATTTCTTCTACAATTTTCTTAGGATGCCTCGATCTTAATATCTTCAAACTGTAAGGGTTCTACTATATAAAAATATTAACGCTACCTTCTGCAATAAGTGATTGCTTTAATAGTGGTGTTAAAATGCCACAGTATTAAAGGAAAATTTTGATTTGGAGGAAAATAACTCTTGGTGGTGTGTCTCACCTTGTGTACAACATCCTTTAGCATAAACTCTCCCTACATTCTGGCCAAGTTTTAATTTCAAAGCCCAGCTTTAATTTCAAAGTCCAGTTGAGACAGTCTTGTTTTGTTTCATAACTGTAGAAGTAACCACAAAGTCTTAAGAAATCCAGTCTTTAAAAAGAAGTTTGAAAATACAGATGAAGGTGTTCTGTGCATGTATTTATCTTTCTGGGGATGGAAAAGTCCAGCAAATGTTGATGTGCAAAGTTAATTTTCCCAAGTAATTATGTTGCAAGCAAATAGGGAGTAAGGGCAAGTTTGGGTTTTTTTTGTTGTTCCCTTTGGGGTTTTGTACCTTCTCCCTGCTGCTTTTCATCAGTGTCCTAGTTTGCCTCAGCAATCTTTTGGTGTTTTTCTGGTTCACCGAAAGTGCTACGTAGCTCTTAGGCTTTTGACAGTATGAAAATCCTGACTTGCACAGTAGACTAAACCTTTGCTTTCTGTTAATATAATGATAGCTGGTTTAATTGCAAAAATATGAAAGATATTGTTGAGCTTTTTAGGCTGATTTCTACTGCGCCATGAAGTGCTTAATAATTTAATTCATGGAGCTAATTTAAAACTAAGGAAATCTTGCAAAAGTACGGTATTTCTATTTTTTATAATGCTTTTCATGTCATGCTAACTTATACCAACAAGAGAACTTCAGCAGGACAAAAATAATGTTTTATTGTGTGAGAAGTGTCCAAACTGTCATCCCTAAAGTCTCACTGAGGAAGGTGTGCAAATCAAATTTTGCTCACTGTTTTCATGTGCTGCTCACAGCATAACCTTAAAGCATGGGGTGAAGTGATCATCTGCCAGTTGTGCGTGTTACAGATTTGGAGATTGACAAAGCTGCTTTACTTAATGAGGGCACTTGAACTTATTTCTGTGCCTGAAGTAAAAGGCCTTCAAAAAGCGGTCTTGGAGAAGAGCCATAAAGAGTTCAAAGCTGCCCCTTCAAACAGCAGTAGCAGCAGTTTAAAGGTTCTTCTGGTATGGAGAGTTTCTTTCCTCTGCTGGCTGAATAGTTCCATCTCCTCTTACTCTCTTCCAACTGTCTGTCCAGACCAGCTTCTCCTGATCCCTCCACCACTGTCTCTTCTACGCTGCAGCTTATATTCTCCCATACTTTTCTGTAGATAGCATAAACAAAGTTCATAAATAAAAAATATAATTATGACTTTATCACTTCTCTCTACTTCTAGTTTACTTAAAACAGTCTCTTTCATAGCATGGTGTCTGCAGCATGCTTTCAGCCTTGGCATGGTTATTAGCATATAAACATAGGCTTAGTATAAAAGTTACCCTTAATAGTAAAAAAAAAAAGAGCAACAGATTAAACTTTTCCTTTCTGGAGTGTTTTGTCTTTGCATCATATTCCATTATATCACATCTCTATCCAAAGAAAAGCCCTAAAAGCCTATGCATAGTAAGATATAGTGATACATCTGTTCTTTGAAAGGGTTGAAGAATTTACTGGGCTGTTTTGATTAGATTCTAGTTTCTGGTAAGTGTAGGCGTGATAAATTCTGTGCTTTTTTTAATGTGTCAAAAGTATGGATTTGTTGCATTGTGGTTAATAGGGAAACTGGAGAAAGTGATCCAGGTCACCAAAGTTCTATGTGTCTATGGGATACAAAACTCTTTGTCATTGTTACGTAAGTTTCTGCTGTATTTTATGTTTTTCTGACTTTTTTTTGCATGTTTTATGGCACCTGCACTAGGCAAAGATGCATGGTATGTAATTAACAGCTAAACATATGATTGTCTGCCAACTATTTTAAAAAGGCAAACCAGTATTGAATTAAAAAAAAATCAGCAGCAACAAGCAAACAAACAAAAAACACACCAAAAAAATCCAACCACTCCATCCCTCCAAAACCAACCCCAAACCCAACAACAAAAAAAACCACTTTTTTTACTTTTCTGTCTCTTAGGTCACTAGATAATGGCAATAATCAGACACTGATTCTTCTTTACCCCTTACCTTTTAGGAGTTTATTTTCCTGTGTTTCAAACTCTCTTTATTTGACTGAAACTGGCAACCAGTTTAAAAGCTCTCAGACAGAGGTGCTAGCAGATTACGTAAGCTTGGGAAACTCAAATAAAAAAAGATCAACTTGCTTTTAGCACTGGCAAGAAATGCCAGTATTGCTTTTCTTCTCTCATTTCCTTGAAGAAATCCAAGTCGACATTGCTGAAATGTGATGCTTTTTCTCCTTAATAGGAAAGCTTGGGGATGAAATACAAAGAATTCTGGGTTAAAGGGCTAGTTTGCCAGTTAGAAGCAACAAAAGTATAATTTCAAGAGGAAATGGTAAAAAGTCTTAATTAGATTTCATCATTAGAAATTCTGACTAAACCAGAGACTTTTAATATTACCGTATTTTGTTGTTCTGTGGGATGTGGTTTTTTTCTCCTTATAGTCTTTCAACATAATGTGCTTTTTATTTTAAAACTTTGAGAAATATCTATGGCACTTGAGATTTGGTTTCAAAGAAAACTAGACATGTACGACTGAAATGTGTTTGAAATCAGGAGTTGAAGGTCAGTGTATTGAATGGGCTTGCAGACAAGTAACTGGGTGGCAAACAATATAAACAGGCTATTTTAAGACTTTTTTTTTTTAATGGAATAGGCTAATGCTGCTTTTTATCTTGACATTTCCAAAAAGCGAACAGTTTCGATTTGGAAAAGAAAGCAACTGCTGTGGACTACCCAGCCCTGAAGAAAAGGTAGCGAGTCTGTGATAGGCAAGTGTATAAAGTGCTGCATTGGTCTCTTGAGAACCTGCACCAGATATTTATCACTGTTTCCAGTGTTATATGTGGGGCCAGCCTCTCCAGATTAATGCACCAAATAGACAAAATAAGAGGAAATTAGCAAAAATCAAGTAAGTGGGGGGAAAAGTATATCTGAGCAGTAGTCAGTGCTAAATCAAAATAAGCCTGATCAATTGCAGTAAAGAAGACCTAGCTTTTGTTCACAAGGAACATATATTTTCTCAAGCTGTCTTAAGGTAGAAGAAACAGATGAACCTGCTTCAGAAAGGTTGAAACAAACCTTTTGAAATCAAAGCTGAATCCAAGGTGCTTGTTGCTAACAGTTTGTTTCATATTCACCTCTTCTGATGACAATATGTGCAAATCTCAAATGGAGTATATACCCAGACACTTAGAACACTCCAACCAGAGTGCTGCAAGCCCTGCTGCTCGCACGTGTACCAGGGCTCCTGCCTTGCAGAGCTGACTGCCACTTCCAGAGGGCAGTTGTTCTTTGGGAGTAGGTTAGAAGTTGTAACTTTTAAGTGCCTTCATTCTGCCTCCTGTTTCTCTCATATTTTACAGTTGCCTGTTTGTTGGATCTGAGAGATAATTAAGTAATTTAAAAGATTAATTGGTTTCATAACTGAATTTGCATTCCTGGGATTCTGAAATTGCAGGAAGCTATTCATGCAAAAAATGCCTTTGTGTTAATTCTAAATAGCTCTATAAATGTGAGACCTTACTGGTTTTATGACTGTAGCCTTTAAACAAATAACTTATCTGTCTTCAATGTGATTAATTATTTTAAACATTTAGGGTGAGATTGACTGTCAAAGGTGATTAAGAGGTTTTTATCTAGTATTTTTTCAATACAGAATTTAGAATTTAATTAAGATGTTGCTAGCCAGCTTTTACATGGAAGAAAATATTCTCTTTGTGTACTTGTTTAATTAACAGTAGTTATTGGTAATAGATCTATTGAAGGCTTATATTGTAGCACTGACAAAAAAGATTAGTAGTTGAATTTATAATTTTTTATGTTTCAACCAAGTGGTATAAACAAACTCCTACGTTCCTTGTCATAGATCTTAGACAGGCAATTTCATGAGTCTTTTTATTAATATTGATAGACCTCAAGGCACAGACTGGGACAGTATGCTGTAATGAGTGTCACTTTGTGGCGCAGTGTAATCCTCTATAATTTTCTTCTGACATAATAAGAATTTGGAAATTGGGGGGGAAATACTTATATAACAAATACCACTTGCCTTTCCTCTGAGTCCCAGTTTTTTTCAGATGCATCATGTGTGCTTTTATTTTGCTTTTGTTCTAGAAGATAATAAGTAATTACAAAGACATCATTACTTTCCTGTAGATTGACATGGGTGTGGGAATGTTAGTACATGAAATATTGATTTAATTTATTGGATACAGGTTTCTCATAGTTTCCTCTAGTTAGCTTGTATCTGGTGTTCATGAAGTTGGTTCATATATAAACTGAATTTCTCATAACTGTTTATAGCTGGAAGGTTTCCAGGAATTTCTTTCGGATAAAATCTTCCATTTTATTAAAAACACACTAAACAACAGTTTCTAAGCCTGGGATATATAATTTGATCTCCTTTGAAGTTTCACATATATTTTCTTAGAATTTAGAATCCGGTGAGCTTCAACTATCTCAGCTTCCTTAAGTTCAATTTTACATTTTGTTCCATTTTTGTTTGTAGGTGCTCTCCCCACTTTCCTGGTTGCACAGCGGGACTTTTCCCACTGCTGCTGATGCCCCAAATGGTCTTCTTGCAGGAGGAGCAGCCTCAGACAATCCGTAGGTGAGTAGAGGCCATTGGGATGGAGGCCTGGACAGTAGTGCCTCTCCTCCTACTTGCTCCTCTTCACTTCTTCCCAAGCAGCCTGAAAATTCTCCCCAGCCTTTACTTATATGGCATGCAACACTTCCATTTCCCTCCAGTTTACAGGCATGGTAGAGGTCATTTGACAAACACTTAATAGCCTCCCAGTTAGGTGGTTATCAGACTGTGCCTTTCCGTAGCTCCTGCTTAGTCTGTTAACTGCACTGATCCATTCCCATGGGCCTCTCAGTGTCTGTGGTTCCTTTCTTCCATCAGTAATCTTGGTCACAAAGTTAAAAGACTATCAAGTGTTACAAGTCATGGCTTGAATGTGTTCCGGTGCTTCCTCTGTTTCTTCCTCTTGATGTATCTGTCTCTGACGAAATCCGGAGTCCTGCTTTGATAGTAGGAATTGGTAGAGAGGTGCAGGACTGCTACTTAAAAACAAGTGAGGAAAAACAAACAAAACTTCATAGGTTTCTTGTTGGTTTTGGTTTTTTGTTTTGTCTTTTTACTTTAGGGTTCCTGTTACCTGTACATTATTGGAGGTCACTAGCTAAAAGAAAAGCATGGGTTGAAAAACATTATATTTAGTTCTGCCCCTTTTTAAAGACTAGTTTCTTATCTTTTGTCTGAAGTAGTTCAACATGGTACTTAATCATTGATCATGAAGCTTTTCTTGTTGCTTGGAAGTGGTTCTTGGAAATGGTGCTTGATTCAACAAGTTAGACAAGTTTTTTGAAATTAGCAAGTTTTTGCTTTGCTGAAATGGTGAGATTAAGTCACCTTCACGCTGAGTCTTACTTGGTTCTGGTAGCTCCATTCAAGATTTGTGTAATGCTGTCTTTAGGAAAACCTCTGTAGTTCAAAAGCTATATAGTAGCTCTTAGTACTAAATGAGCATCTGAGAGGTTCATATACTCAAGATTTAGTGACTTCTCTTAAAGCAATTAGTCCTTAAGTTTGTGGACCAGCACTAGATAATAATTTGTGGCAACTGCAAAACTTCGTGAGTGAGAATGGTGGTAAAAGAGGGTGGTGCTAAAAGGACTACTGCCATTCCTTAGCATCTTCCATTATTTAAAATAAGGACTTGATGTCTACAAGAAATGTGTGAGCAAGCAAAGTAGAACAAGAGAAGACTTCTGAAGTAAATGTACTTTGAGGTGGAGAAGGCTTTCATGTACCTGCATAAATATTTAGTTTTACCTTATACAAAGATTTTTTTTTTAAGACTAGATTATTTATTAGAATCTCTGTTGTTTTGACTAATCAAATAGTACTCAAAATTGAGTACTCAGCATTTGATTTAAGTACTGTTTTATGGAATTCCTTATTATATACAAGACTGTGGTCAATAAAAGTAGACTTAGTGAATCCTTACTGAGGGCAATGTAAGAAATGTTAAATTCAGATTAAAAATTAATGTATTGTTTACAAAAAGAGATTAACCTTTTCCATGTTAATTTGGAACTTTTCTCATTTCAAGTTTTAGTTGATACAAAAACTGAAGAAATGTTGTCCTCAGTTTCTTGACGCTTTTTATGGCCGATGTTTCTTTAGCTCTGTCTTGACCTTGATCATACATTACTTCCTGTTATCCTTAACTTTTTCTCTGTACTTAATTTTGATATTAAAAATCCTTCCAGAAAAATAATATCATTTAGCACGTACTGTTTGAACTGTTGTCCAATCCAGTGTTAAGCAATATATTACTGCTGTTGTATTAATGTGTTGGAAAATACAGGAGGTTAAAAAAAAAATCAGTTATTCATATCATCTCAGGTGGTAAACCATAACAGATAGTGTTTGGACATGTTTGTGTTGTGTTCTTTCAGTAATTTCTGCTGAGAGCTGTAGGAGTGTTTTGCAAATATAACAATGAGTGATGGTGATGTTATAGTCTAAATGCTGGCTTATATTTTTGAATTTTAATGCCTGTTTTTGCATGTCTTTTAATTCAAACAGTCTTTTAATACAAGTTGGAAACTAAATGTTATCTTTACTCAAATTATTATTTTATCATCCTTTTCATCAGTCTTTTTGGTTGATACAGTTTTAGAATTTGCACCTCTCTGAGTGTTTCACGTGTTATTGAGGCAGAGACATTCATTAATTTGACAGTGGAATTTGACTTTCAAGCTGGAAGTAGACAAAATTTAGATATAGTATCTAAGTTAATTTTGTTGATGACCTTATTAATACCTTCATGCTACCTACCAAATTAATGAAGGAAGTCCCTGGTACTCAGGCATATGTTACTACTGATTCTGGGTAACTGAGTTATATTTTGGATCGATATAAGATTTCAAGGGAGGTGGAGGAGTGGACACTCTTGTCTGGTAAAACTGACATGTTCAATGCACAAAGAACACATCCACATAATGGATGTAGTTATTTGGTGTCTGTGAAAGGAATCTTCTCTGTGTTAGGAAGTGTCTGTTGCAAAGATTTTTGGAATTCCACTGCACAATTATGTCCCTTTGCTCTGTGTGGAAAGATCTTTGCAATATGAAGCTACTGGTCAGAAAGGTGCCTTGAAATGTTTTTCATTATTAGACTGAAGACTGAAGGTGGTATAAAAATTATCTTTGCATATATTTTCAATCCCACTATCCAAAAACTAATCAAATAGAGAAATGGTAGGTGTGTGCTCACAGATATTTGCAGCGCTTGACTTCACAGCAAGCAACAGGAGCGATTTCTGTTGCAGGGAAATTGATAGTGGGCAGGGGGCCAAAACTGCTTTGGCTTGCTGAGACACCACTGAGGACGAGGATGCTGACCGAGTCCAGCTTAGGATTGTTTGGGGGTGTAAGCAAGCAAGCAGTCCTGCCAGCTTTCCCTCTGCTCCACGTGAAGCTGTGGTGCCGGCTGCCTGTAGCAGCAGTGTGGGCGGTCAGATGCGGTCGGATGTCTTCCCTGGCACTGCCTTCAGGTAGAAATCTCAACTGTGGCGTTAATCCTCTTCTGTTTACTC
The DNA here is from genome assembly GCF_036250125.1 of Pseudopipra pipra. Classification (NCBI taxonomy): domain Eukaryota; kingdom Metazoa; phylum Chordata; class Aves; order Passeriformes; family Pipridae; genus Pseudopipra; species Pseudopipra pipra. The sequence goes on along the minus strand of NC_087551.1, from coordinate 34,071,624 downwards.
TGCCTTTCACTAAGGGAGGATTTTTGTGTTTACTGCGTCAGTGAATAAAAGCTATTTACACAGTATGGTACTCCTTCTCAACTTTGTTACTTTCTCCAGTCCTTCAAACTTCTCCCAAAGTAGGTTCTTGCACATCTGATGGTAAATATCTGTCTGATATTCTAGTAAGAGCTGCATATTTTATATCACTGTCATTAAAAATCGAAGTAGAACTTAATTTGAATAATTTTTCTCCTAAGTGTGGTTTTATGGACAATGTGGATGAGTTCATTGCTTGTTTGCTTCAGGCAATAACATTTAATGGAGAAAGCATATGCTTAGAGCTGGTGGGCTAATTACAGCTGAGGGTTGCTCAGGGGGTGAAGGCGACTTCGACCTGCTTGCGGTTTTGTTTTGATGTGTTTTCAATTGACAGCTGTCAGCATGTTCTTCAGCACCACACTCTGTCGCAGACTGATAACACATTGACTTTTTTTCCATTAGCTACATATTTTATTTCTTAGCTTCATGCAGCTTCTGTGGTGCTGTTGGTGCTGTGAAGAGGCTAAGCCCAGTTTGCTCAGGGAATGCCTGTGGTCAACGCCAGTGATTCTCAGTATCCAGCTTTTCTGGTTTGAAGATCAGGATTATTCTCAGTCTTTGCCATGTTCTGCAGTTGTGCTGTTCCTCACAATCTATCAAACATAATTAACTCTTTACATAGGTGTTGTACCTCTGAGTAACTGTTCTGTCTTAAGTTACTTAATTGAGTATTTCTTGTTCGTTTCCTTGTAGCCTACTTCAGTGGTGCTGCCTGAGGGAGGCATTCTTGGCTACCTCTGTAGGCCCAGTGCAATAGCAAACACCTTTTCTTTTGAATACAGTAAAGCTTTTTTGATTGATCTTGATGTGTGTTTCTTTCTCATCCACATTTGTGGTGATGCAGACAAATGAGAATATGATTGAAGAGACTTCAATACTCTGGAAATATGTAGCATGGTTTTTATGGAGATATAGGTCTGGTAGCTCTTTTTTTTTTTTCCCAGTGACAATAGAAAGCAGAACAAAAATCTACCAATACATTTCATAGCTGTTATTTTTAGTAGCAGATATATGAATAATATTGTAGCAAATTCAATGATGATTTTAATGAGTGGGTTTTCCAGAATGACATAACGTTCTGCAGGTTTTTTGTTCATATACCTGTGTGTGTGTGTATACATATATGTGTGTGTATATATATATAAAACAACATAGACTAAACCTATAGACCCCATCTGACTGAAATTGCATCATATGATGTAGCACTGTTGTGTAACCTGATGTATCAGGGGCTTCCTGAAAGCCTTTGTTTTTATAATATGAACTTCAGGGACATAAAAGGCTACTGATGCAGAATACTGGATTTGCATGTGTGTATTTTAAGGGGGAGAGAAGGGTCTTTTTAGGATAAGCAGCAGAGTTTGTTGTTTTGGGCTTTTAGCTTCCTTGTTTGGAAATCTTCCTACCATTTGAATTCTTAAAGAAAACAACTAAGTAGTCCATTGCTTCTGTATCTTTTCAGAGGAAAAAGTGCATGTATCTCAAATGTTATGCATAGTTTAGCATGGTCAGAAGTATCTGGGAAAAACCAGTATGCTTTGTGGTGAGAAAAAATGCACTGGTGATGATAATGGAACAGAGGTGGTGTTTGTTGTGTTTTCTCCAAAGTTTATTTAACAATCTTAAACGAGTAATACATCAATTGCACTTTTTTTGTTGTAATCAATTATATTTAACTTCCTTCATTGTAAAGTAATATTAAGGCAGACTTCTTTATATGTAATGAAGTTGCCATATAGTGATGCTGAAGTGACTATACAGGATTAAATAAACTTATGTTACAAAATGTGGACATTTCCAATTGCCTGAACCTTATGTTTATATGAACAGATGGACAATTTTATTCATTAACAACTGTCTCAAAATAAGATATAGTAATTTATTTACTTTCTCTCCACTTTTAATATAAAATAGAATATTAAACATTGTATGTAATGATATTTGTTTAGAGCTTGAAGTAGTAAAATATTTTTCCTGGTGACTGTACATTGCATGTACATTTCTACTTATATTTTCTTTGCTCTTAAATATGAAAAGGTGTTACTGGCTATGCATATGAATATTAAATAATTTCAAAACCTTGATTTTTATAATTAATGAGAAAATTTTGGGCAAAAATTATTAAACAGTAAGCTAATTTTGCAGCATAGGAAAACCAATTCTAGGACAAATTGAAAATCTGAAGTAAAATTTAAAAAAAGTCATATTTAATCTGAATAAGCTTTGAAACATAACTTTTTTCTTTGGCTATTTATATTTGCTATTTCTAACAAATGGGAAATAAAAAAACTATCTTGTTTGAAATTCTTATTATGAAAATGTCAATTTCATTTGGTATTAAGATTGTAACTCTGGTATGAGCCTGGAAACTTAGTTCAAGTATGTTGATTTGGTTGTTCCCATATCCACAGGAGCTCTAGCTCTGTGTCTATGTGATGTTTATAACCTCTGTTACTGGAAACTGCAAAGATAGAAATCACATGCACATGGTGTCACATCCTGCCAATCATTTTGGGTCTGTGTAGTCATTCTGCTGTTTGCTCGTTTAGTGTTCTAGAAGGTATTTCTATAAATTTCTCTTTTGTAATAAAAAGTCAAGCTTTTACTATCTGATATTTGGGCAAAGCCTTCTTAGTCATCATTCTCGTGTATTGTGGTTTTATTTTTTCAAAGAAATTGCTGTGCTTTATACTTCATTGGATTATGCAGTTAGCTTCTGTGTTCATACATGTGTGTAGTTGCTTCAATTGTATCATGCCTGGTACAGTCACTAAACCTATAATTTAACGGGGAGAATGCATTCGTGCTACAAATTTGTTTTCTTAAAATCTGATGCAATTAGGTTGAAAGCATGCCTTTTTTTTTAATTTATACTTTTAAGTATATGTATATATACAATATTTTAAAAAAATAAAATCACAGACAGCAAATGACATTTTTTTATCTTAGTGTTTAGTGCAAGCTGGGAGTGTAAATTTACTTACTTTTTAGGGTGTGACTGCTTGTGTGTACTTTTCTGTCCTTCGATCACTGTAGGCTAGCTTGTGATGTTTGAGGTAAAGTCCTTACAATTAACTTACTTTTACTTTTTTAGAGCACACCTCAGGTGCAGTACGTAATCTTAACACCTTAGTTCTGTTTGCAATAGTTACAACTTTTTTCCTTTCAGTAAAGAGTTCATCATTTTGTGCTATTCTGTGAAAATGTCATTATACAAAATCTGAGTTGACCTTCACTGTTCATTTGCTGATGTTTTGCTGAAGTTTTGAGGAGAATAAATGTACAGTTGCAGACCTACCCAGTTTCAATTTGTTGCTGAACCAATATGGCAATTATAAAGTACTTATTAAAAGTGTAACATTTTCATACATTTGTCTCAGAAAGAGTGGTCCATGTGTGTAAGCACTATGGATAACTTTGCTAGCATGATACCGATGAATTCAAGAGAACCAGCAACAACCAAAGTTGCCTGAATTTTAGTGGATTATGCCACTAGGGCATTAATGTGGTTGGGTTTTGGTACAGCCATGCTGTGTGAAACAGTGTGCAAGTACACTGGGTGTTTAGTTCTCTATATGTTAGTGACTCGGTCAGGACCCTGTTTTATATCAAGTTTCAGGTGCAAATTTGGTGTTACTAACCCTCTCCGTTATGTTACTGTCTCCAAAAGGTATTTAGACAATTGTTGGGTTCTGTCTGTCTGTTGTTTCGCTGTGTGTGTCAAATCTGCTTTCCAGCTAAGGATGAGTTCTAATTTTTTTGCTTCTGCATGTATGCCTTTAAACCTAGGTAAATGTATCACTTAAAAGTCTTAAGATGACAGATGAGGTGTGTTTCTTTCTGTGTGCATTGTAGAGTACAGGACAAAAAGACTTTCAAAGCTGCCCTGGTCGTTGCTCTGCTCTTCTGTTTTTGGTGGCATTTCCCACGTTGAGAGAGATAGGGAGGGAGGGAGTTATGACTGGTGTTGAGATAGTTTAGCAATTTAAATGTTTTTGTCTTTAAATGTGTAGCATATTGCTGGACTTCAAACATGAAAAGTGAATTGCTTCTTGCTGCATCTGCTTCTGGATGATTTAAAACCAAAGTAAGAACAACAAAGTACAATCCCAGAGCAAATAATCAGTTTAGGTTTTGTTTTCTTTGGTTTTTTTTATTGAGTACGGTATAATGTTCATTACTTAAAAAAAACCCAAAAGAACAAAACCAACCCTAAAAGAACCCAAACCACCAAAAGCTTCCTGCCGTGCTTTCTCAGAACAACTCTGTACCTCAAAATTAACTTTGGCACCAGTGATTTTTCTACTTGGAGATAACTGGTAGAGAATCTGTATTCATTGTATTCTTTCTTTTATCAGCTGTCTCTTTACATTTTGATATGGCATTATCTGTCAAAATAGACACTGCTTGTAGTTGGCCCGGATATAAACCATTCAGAAAATGCTTGCAAAGGTTCAGTAGAGATTTAAGAAAAAAGTTTTCCCATTTTAGTTCTCTGAGGATTCAGTGTGCTTTTGGACATGAGAAGGCAAAGGAGGATTTCATACAGTCTTGTATCTCTGTCAGGTGTAAGGATTGAAAGCAAGGACAGACTTTTGAGCTCTTCTCTACTCGCACTTGGACAATGTGTGGAAAGAGATTCTTTCAACTAAATGGAATAGGGATGGGATCTGAAGAAGGGGAGGGAAGAGGGAGAGAACTAGGAAGTTTTAAACATGAGGTGACTGGGATGAGGAAATGGGAGGAATTCAGAAAGGAAGAACTAGAACAGATGGGGGAGTGATAAGGACAGGTGTTTGAAGAGAAGATGTGAAGGAAGATCTGCGAAGGTTTGTGTCTTTGTACCTTCAGTCTCTGCAATCCAAGCTTGGAATAATTGACAGATTTCATATATTTATCATTTGCTTACTAAGCAAATTAGGTCTTGACTCACTGTAGTGTTGGTCCAGATAGAAACCTCTATCCTGCGAGGTTTTATCGTTAGAAAATATTTACAAGCATTGTAAATCTATGGTGAATGTAATAAATATCCTTCCTATTCATGAATTAATACAGTTCCAAATGATGCAAATTCTATTCTAAACATAAATGCAACTTTCTAAAAGAAAGTCCTTGAATTCATGGGGTACATGTAAAGTTACATTCAGAAGGATCTATAGATGCATTTTGTATTTTGTGTGTTTTTAGAACTCTTACTGTTTCTATCATGGAGTAAAATGTTTCTGCATTTATTATTTACTAGGCAACAGTAGTAGGGCTTAGAAATGCATAAACTAGCATGGATAGAATTGGTCTGGAAACCAACTGAGTTGGCAGGGAAAACATTCCTCTAATAGGAAAATACAGTATTTAACTAAATTCTAATTTTCTTGGAATATCTCAGAATAACCAGAGAAGGTTAATCTCTTAAAAGGTGTACTTCAGTGTGGGTAAAGCTGTAACCTGTGTTTGCATTCAGTGGGATACAACCTTGCAAGCCGAGTTCTGGTGTTACCTTGTCCTAGTTTAGAATGGGGTGAAGTTCATTTTCTCTGTAGTACTTTGTATGGGGCTATGTTTTGGATTTGTGATAAAATAGTGTTTATAATGTACTGTTATTATAGTAATTGCTGAACACTGTTAATACAGAGTTGGGGCCTTTTCTGCTTCTCATGCTACCTCACTATCAAGTCATCTGGGGGAGCACAAGGAGTTGAGGGGGGACACAGCCGGGTCAGCTGACCACAACTGCTCAGAGGGGTATTCCACATCATGCTCAGCAACAAAACATGGGGAGGTTTGCCAGCATTGCCATTTCTCCAGGAGTGGCTGGAGATATCAGCTGGCTGTTGATGAGCAGCTGTGGGGTTTTTGCACCATTTGTGGGGGTTTTGTTTGAGGAGTTTTTGTTCTTTTTACACTTCTCCTTTTTACCTTATTAAGCTGTTTCTATCTCAACTGATGAGTTTTTGTGCTTTTGTCCTTCCAATTCTCTGCCCACCCTGCTGCTGGGTGGGCAGTGAACCGGTGGCTGTGTGGTGCTTAAACTGCCTACTGGGATAAAACCATGACATAACTTCAGTTCTCAGTTCATTTAGGAAGGTTTATCAAAAGGAAGTCTTGAAAGGTTCATCTGGTTGCTGAACATTTGAAGTTAATGTGAAGTAGTAATCTAGACTCTCACATGCTTTCAAGATCTGCCAGTTGCATGTTGTGTGCTCTGAGAGTTTGCTTGCGTATTTGAAGACTTCACCATATTCATGTTAGGTTTGACAGTTTACTTCTGTGTTTCACTTTGACTTCTTATTCTGGCATCTAAAGTATTACAGAAATCTATTTGTTTCATACTACTGCTCATGAAATTGAATCCCTCTAGTGAAGCTGAGACTGCAGTGAGCCTGCTAGAGTTGAAATCTCTCTACTCCACACAGACATATGCTGAAAGATGATGTTTAGGTATTGCTTAATATGCAAAGTGTTTATTTTTAATATACAAGATTCTAGTGTCCTGTCAATATGTCCTCAGTAAGTTTTCTTTTAAAGTCCAAGGAATATTTATTTTCTATTTAAAAAACAACAAAACCAAAAAAATTGCAAGTACTTCTAACTCTAAAAGGGAACATAACAGGTTCCAGTGTTCTTATTCTTAAGTGATGCATTACCCATTTACTCTTGCTCAGTATACAGATCTGAATTTAATGTATGTATAAAAATAAAAATATATTAGTACACCAGTTATATTAGATACTATAATAATGTATTAATTTATTATATATATAAAGAAAAACAATACTTGAAATCTCTGAAAGAAACAGAGGTATTAAAAATTTACCAAAATAATTTTCATTTTGCACCATTGTAAAATAGATCATTATTTTTATCTAACTGTAACATGATAGTGTTCTTGAACCTCAAAAGGGATGTAGCTATAGCATCTGAGCCTTGTTAGCATAATAAATGTCACCCATTTACTGCTGGCCACTGTGCAACTTTATTTTAAGATGATTACTACAATGCTATGTGTTGTAATAATAACTGCATCCACTATTGGAGCATCCATGTGACTGGTATTACAGGGCAACACAAAGCTGTGACCATGAGTATGAATACAAGTGTATTTGTTTTATTCCAGTGTTTTTCACAACCAAGTCTTGACAAAGGGCTTTGTAGTAGAAATGAAAATTATTTTTTACTGGAAGTCTTGCTCTCTTATGTTGGGTTCTTAGAAGACAAGGTTACTGTAGGCTAGTCATTAAACTAGTTAAACACAGTGTAGCTATGAATAATACATATCTGTCTAGCTATTCTGTTGGTCATTTTGATTTACCACAACATGTGTGGTAAACCTCAATGTAATCAAAAGTTTGTGATAGCAAGACTGGTTGTTAGTGAAGGAGGGTGTGTTTAGCTGGAAGAATGTAACCTGTTGTATCAAAGTTTGGTATGTTGGGACGTGCCTTCTACTTGACCTGTATAAACAAGGCTGTAGTCTTTTCAGACTTGCCTGGACAAGAGCAGGCATCTGAAGAGGGGCTGCACTGACTGAGTGAAGGTGGAGGATATAACTCTTAGACTATGCCAGCCTCCTAGGTCTCAGGCTTTTTGCTTGGAAGCAGATGAGTTTCTGGGGTAATTTAAGTTTATATTAAATATTTGGGGAAAATTTGACTTGGAATTTGAGGGGGAGAGTACTATTGTTTCTCCTCAGTTGTCATTCAGTACAGAATTGTATTGAACAACAGCACACCTCCCTGCACCCTATGCTTAACTACTAGAAATAGCAATGCTGAGATGAGAGGGAAGGTTGTCATAACTCACCCTAGTGCTTCTGGCACTATCCCCTTAAGTCAAATCAAGTCAGTAAATTATTGAAGAACATATTAACATAAGGAAACTTATGGGCACATTAGTGTCCACATTAGTGTCCATCTCTCTTACCTAACAAATTAAGCTAAGTTCTAATTTAATATTTAAATCAAGGGCAGAAAAGAGCATCTGATCAAAATATGTGGAGACTATGTTGCATACCAAACTGCAAAGGCTAGATTACAAAATGTTAGACAGGATTATTTCTTTCATAGCCCAAACAAGCTGGAATTCCTAAAAAAAATAATAAATACTTCTCTATTAATAGAGCAGTAAACAAAATGTAGTACTCTGAAAATTTCCTCTTTTTTTATTCAGGATTTGTCTACTACAGGTAAAGTTGAATTCAGGTCACAGTTTAAGAGATGAGGAGCACATAAATTCCCCACTGCAGTAGTAATTTGTGGAAAAAATTAATTTCTATTTTTTGCAGTGTGTACACCTGTGCTGCTCCTGAACGTTTGAACAGCTTCAGGAGACATAACTGAGATGGAGAGAGGATAAAAACTGAATCTAAGATCAAAAATACATGTCTTTGAACTTCCGTTATCACATTTGTTGGTCATAAACGTCTAGCTCCAAAGTAAAATAATTAAAGACTTTGAAGTTTCTATGTGGCTGGTGGCAATGATAGGATGGAAAATCTACCTTAAAACGTTTTACTAATAATTAAAATCCCACAGTGGGGCACTGTGTTACTCATTGTAGAGATTTTCTGTCCTCATGAGAACTTGTCCAGGGAGGACTTGTCGTGCCTGTCGCAGGCAGGAGCGGTGATTTATGGTGACAAGGGCTCTGTCGGTGCAGGCGGCGGATCGCGAGTCAGCAGTGTGCCCTGGCGGTGAAGGCGGCCAACTGCAGCCTGCGAGCAGGAGCGCGGCCAGCAGAGCCGGGTGGGCACTTCACATCTTCTCTACAGCACAGGTTCAGCTTTGGGATCCCTAATGCAAGACGGATGCTTGAGTAGGAGGCTGGGGAACACGATCTGCATGCAGGAGACTTTTAGTTCAGTCTAAAGAGAAGGAAGCAGCAGAAGGGACTTTGTTGCTATCTTCGGGTGCCTCCTGTTTGATTACAGAGAAGAGCTATAGCTTGGTGCTATACACCAAGGTGTACAGTGGAAGGATAAGAAGTATTGGACGTCAGCTACAACAAGGAACATACCAGTTAGATTACCCTCAAAAAGCACATCCCACCATCTAACAGATGGACAAGCTTCTCAGAGAGGAGGTAGAATTACCATCTTCAGGGTTGTCTGAACTCGCTTGGACCTGAGCAGCTGACCAGCCAGCATCAGCCTTGCCCAGAGTAGGGATGGGACCAGATGACCTCAAAATGTCCATTTGGACTGGAATTACCCTGCAGTAAGGAAAGGATAGATCCTCACTAAAAGTGATGGAGGGTCTCAGAACTGGTTTGACGGTTTGGAAATTACTTGCCTTAGGGAAAATGCTCAGAAATTTTACTTAGTAGCGCTTATAATTCTTGAGAGCAGTTCTGGACTGCTTATTACCTGCTAGGGTTTGTTTTTCTGTTTCTTTGTGTGATGACAGTTGGAACAGGTAGTTTCTATGAGACATTAATACATTGCCTGCTTCTTACTCTGCAGTTGGTTTTGCTGCTGTCTGTATCTCCTATATCTATATCTTCTTTCCTATTATACAGCTTGAGAGACAGCTTGAAAATTTACTCCATAAAGTAAAACACTGCTGGGACAGTGTTGGCTCTTCTACCTTTTCTTTGAAGCAGCTCCTTTTTGAAAAACTTGTTCAGTAACGATTAACTGAAGTGTGTTTTGTTCCAATAAGAATAATATGATTCTAGCAAACTGTCTAACTGCATGTGAGTCTATAGCTTAGGGCTTAAGTGTTAATTTAAAGAAGAAAAATGGATACATCATACTTTGGTTTAGTCTGAATTTTGATTACCAAACACTGGGTAAATGGAAGTTTCTTTGCAAAACTGCAATTCACAACTACTTGCCAGTGACTGATCAGTGAATGTGCATTTGATAGTACTTTGTGTTACCTTCTTTTCAGCTGAATCTAGTAAAGGATGAATCCTCAGATACAATTTTCCTGTTGAAGAAAAACTTTGCCATTTTTTTTCTTGAATATTCAGAATTTCTAGCAGCTGTATAGCATTTTCAGATACATATTAAAAAGTTTGGGGGTATTTTTGGTTGGAATGTTTCTGGAGGCTTTTTTTGTAGCATCTAGGAATTTTAACTGAAAAAAGGATTGTGTGTTGCATGAAGCATGTTATCACATGTGGAACAAGTTCCCCTGCACTTATGAAGCAATTGTGTTGATAAAATGGATGGTAAATTGGGGAGTGAAATGACCAAAATGGCTTGTCTGAATTACTGAAACTAGGAATAGAAAGAAACTCAGTCCAGTTAAATGTGGTACTAAAATTTGGTCCTAAGTCTTCTGAATTTTCTGTGCATTGGAGTATCGTTTCTATATACATTTGATGCCTCTTGGTTTGGCCAGTTAGTTATATAAGCCTCTCTGTTCCTTTGGTATGTTTCTGTGCATTTTCTTCTATTTTTGTGATGCATTTTTTAAAATTTGTTTGGAGGTGAGATTTTTTGTTTGTTGTTTTGTTGGGATGGTTTTGTTGTTTTTTGATTTTGTTTTGTTTTAAGTCAGTGTTCCTAGTTACCATGTTGTAATGTGCAAGTCATGAGACAGTATAAATACACACAAGTATTTTTAAATCCTTGCTAAGTCAAGCATCTAGGACAATTTATGCTAACTGAAGATTTGTTCTTAAATCTTGCACCATAAATAATTAACTACCAAAGACATTGATTGTGCATTTACGGGTTATTTAAGCTTGTCCTACTGCCCACTTTTATGTGTGATCTAAGTTTTGCTTGTTTTGCAACATAATAGAAATTGTGCCTGAACATGAAATTTACTCAGTTTAATTTTATCTTTTTAGCTTTCTTTTCCAAAACAGTTGGTGCTTAAATATATTTTAAAACGTCTTGGAATCTACAATATAATTCAGGAAAATTGTGTGAAAGTGGAGAAGGTTAGTGTGTTAAAAGTGATATTTAAAATCCTGTATTATAGGACATCAGCTGGGTTAAGTGTAAGGTTAGAATCAGTACTGCAACTTAAGTATGTGAGAGATTTATTAAACTTTCTAGCTTTGTTTCCTTTCAAGCATTCACCTAAGGCATTAGTGGGTCACGGTGTGTGGGGAAGAAATGTGGTAAGAAATTTAGAGTGAAATTTTTAACTTTCTTCTGTTGTATTTCAAGTACTCTTATGCTGATGAGATTCTGGAGGCATACTTCAGAAGGCATGCAGATGACAGAACTGACCTATTTGCATCCTATTTTACCATTTTTGAGATATTAGTATTACTTAAACTTGTGTTTCCTGCATGCTTATATTGCAGAGACTTCTGATAACTCTTAGTATGTCTTGATCCAGAGCTCCATGAAAACAAGTATTTATTCTATGCTGAGAAAGTGCATTCATTGCATAGATCAGAAGAAAGATTAGAGGAGAATTGCTTGTCAGCAGTAATACTCAGTGGTATGTTATGCACCTTATTCTTTTTGTTGAAAAATGTGTGCATTTTGAGTTGTGCTAATGAAAAGTCTCCTTTAAAATCACCTCATTAATACTGCCTTCATTGACAATTAGCACCTCCAATTGCTTTAACTAAAGAGTTTTGAGAGTAGAGAAGCATTTTTTTATTCTTTTTCATTTAGGTGCTGCTGATTTACAGTTCATTGAGGTGTACCATGGAGGAGTCACATGACATCTTAAGTGTCATGTGAGACACCTCATCATTTAATACTAGATTTTGTTTTCTCTTTATATAAATATAAATAGGGGAAAAGAAATAGGGGAAAAGAAATCTTCGCTTTGAGATGCATAAGCATCAGTGTCTGTGGTATTTGATAAGGTTATTTGGTAGCTTTTACTTTCTGCTGTTATTTTGTTGAACAGGCTTTCCTGGTGTCCTGGTTCCAGCAAGGACAGGATTACTTTTTTTGTGGTAGCTGGGAGGGGGCATGGCCACCACCTCACATCATTGCTGGGGGTTGGGGAAAAGGCACTCTCTTCCAGGGAGAAGAGCTTCCTTCTGATCGAGAAAATGTGGTGCGGGGAGCCTTTGATGTTGTCTATTATTGGAGTTTTTTTCTGTGTGAATAGTGTCTTTTCTTATACCTTTTCTTATTAATATTGTTGCTGTTACTGTTCATTTTCTTGTCTCATTGCTGTTTCCAGTAAATTGCTCTTAACTCATGATCTTTGTCTTTTATGCCTCCAATAGGAGGAGGGAGGGGGAGCGGTGTCCTGGTTTTTAGTGGGAGTATTAAATTGGGCAATACCAGCCCTAAGCCATGACATCTGGTCAGCACTGCTCAGGCTTTGCTGACTCCTGCAGTGCCAGTTCTCAGCTTGTTCTATATGAAGGAATGAGTTCTCAGCCTTGGGAATTCTTAAATGTATACTGTGAGTTTATATGATCACTGCAGTATCATGGTTGTAAGGATTATTGCATCTTTTGAGATATAACTTCCTAGTGTTTGCTAGCAACCTCAACTCTTTTCTTCATCTATTTTTATTAGTCTAGTTCAAGCAGTAGAATTATTCTGTTTGCAACAGTTCCCAATTAAAATTCTAACTAGCCTGTTTGCTGCAAACTTTTATATGTAAGATTAATGTAGATTGAGCATGTCAATTCTTGTGCCATGCATTGCACTAAATTTGATCTAAAAATGGCTTTGGGGGTGACTGAATCCCAAATCTGTGCAAGGGGTGCCATCATAGGAATCTTAATGGAAATAATATTAATTTGCTTCACTTTACTTCTTAAGTACAATTTTATCTGCAGTTTTCTGTCAGTAGCTTCTGTCACTATGCATAATGTTCCACAAAGGTATGTAACCTGCATTTTAGTGCTTGTAAATTTAATCTGCATTTGAGGCTTAGCCAAAGTGCCCTAAGAAACTGTTCTCATTTAAAACTTCTGCATCTGAACTTCCTAGTTTGTTCTTTTTCTAGTTGTGTCATGGTATGCAAAATGCCACAAATATGCTTATCTTTGATGTGTAAGAGAAAATAGTATTTTATATTAAGGTAGATTGTTACACAAACCATGTTGCTGTGTATTGTACTGATGGAGATGTATAGTAAGAAAGACACGTTAGAAAAGATGTGAAGTAAAGAGTTTTTGAGGTTCGCTTTAAAGAGGGCATAAAAAACCCTGGATATTTTAAGAGGAAAGATAAATGAAGAAGAAAGAATAAGAAAAGCAGGGGGTAAAGAATCAGAAAAAATGTCTGAGCCAGGGTAATTTGTGGTACACTTTACTAGTTATGATTAAAAAAAGTAATCCAAACAGTGCACTTGGGGAAAAACAGATTACCATACTTGCAGTCATCTAGATCATTCCCCTTCAAGCTGCTCTTGGAAACAAACTTTCCAGGTATGTAATACACAAGTGTATGCTTCAAATGAGATCAGAAACTAAATCTAGTTGAAGAATGTTGCAGCCAACAACCTTCTGAAATTGAGAGATTATTTTTATATATTTGGCATAGGATTGTTGGTCTCTTTCCAGACTTGCTGTCTTTTGTTTGTAATAAAAGGTGCTGGCTTTTATCCAGCTCGAAGCAGAGGGGTCCAAGTTTAATGACTACTGCAGTCAGCAACATACTTGTACTAGTGTTAACAGAAGCTCAGTGCTGTGTAAACTCTGACTTTATGGTTTTTTGTAGTTTTGACATTTAATTCTCTCTGTGGGATGTTGTTGCTTTGAGGTAGAATAAGGGATGCTGCAAGAGGGTGGTGATATCTAGTAGCATTTAATGTGTGATGGACGGGAAGCTGAGTTTAATTGGTATCGTCAGATGTTTTATTTATGCACCTGCATAGCCCTGTGCAGGCACCTGTTTAGTGACTATTTGAGGAATAACGACTGTGGATATTTCAAGATTCTCAGCTTGTCTTAAAACTGACCTGGCTTCTTACATGGAGTTTTGTGTGGCAGTATTGCAGAGTGGAGCAACTCGTTTGCCCTTCCCATACTCTAGTTCTGTGTGGTCTTTAGTCTGTTTAAGGGATGGTTATGCATTAGTGACAGATATGGCAGCTTATTAGAAGACTTAGTCTTTGGAGGAAAGATAATGTTATGTGTGGAATATCCACCATTTCTGTATTCAATGAAATGCTTTTAAATAGAGTTTTGTTAAGTGTCATTTCTCTGCAAAAATAAATCTGATAAAAACTGATACCTGCTTTTTCTGGAGGACTGTTTAAATTCCTTCATGTTGACAACTTTTCTGGTAAATGGAATCATGGTAAAAAGTTTATAGAATCTCTACATTGCAAGACACCAAAAATTTTTACATAAAAATTTACTGTGTCAGTATAGATTTCGCCTAAATTATTATGTCCCCTTTTGCTTTGCTGTCATATTTCTTATTATGGGTAGAGTTTTTTTCTGTTGTCCTAAGTAATGCATAGAAATTTTATTCCATAACTATGCAGGTTTGGTAACTGATTAATTGCAAAGAAACAGTTACAGTAGTTGGTCCTAGGGAGACAAATTTAACAGAAATGTTAATGTTAAAAAAAGATAAAGAAAAAAGTAAAAATTCAGGAAGATCTCTGGTTATACGGAAACCTTATATAATACAAATGTGTTTCAATTCTAAATTTAGACAGGGTATTTTGAAGAACTTAGGAAGAAGCCAACCCAGAGAAGTCAAGAGAGATGAACCATAGCAGTTAGAGTGTGAAAATGTCTTGAAACACTTGGGTATTGGCCTTCACCATTGGAAGCGGTCACTTTCTCCTTGCCTAAAAGAAGGAAACTTCTCTTTGTAGTTTCTGATGACTGTGGTATCTTAGATTAGCAAAGAGAAGAACAAAATGTTGAACAGTGTTGATTTTCCTGATAATTAAGCATCTTGAGTGTTTTTGTGAGAGAATTTTAAAAATATGTGCTTAAGGTTCTAAGAAACAGAGGTTAAGCTGGTAAGAAACAGACAGAGGCATTTCGAACATAATAGCTAGGAAAACTAGTTTGAATAATGGAATTTACTTGCCAGAAGTATCTTAAGGCATTTAGGCCCTTGCATTACTGTGTGTGGCCTTGGCTTTTAGGGTTTTGGTGGGTTTTTTCAACATTAAAAAATATCAGAGAGAACTAAAATAAAGCATATCTTAAATTTATTTTTATTAAAATACCAAAACAAAATACTGAAGGGCATACAGGAGTTGATTCAATTTCACTGGAAAAAAAAATTGCATTTCTTTGAATATCAAACCCCTCATTTCTAAGTTAATGTTTGCAACTCAGTTGCTATTGTAACATAGCTCTAGAAAACTTGTCCTGCCTGCAGTCCAATCTCAATTGCTAGCTTCATACATATGTGAATTCTTATTCTTTGTAAAATCATGTTTTTATTTTTATTGTAGTTTGCATTTATTGCAAATGCAAGTGATGCAGTGTTTTCTGGGTTCTTGTTATGTTTATGTTTTCAGACTGATTAGGAAGCAAACAGCAATTTGAGACTACTACTTTGGGTGTAATTATGTGGTAAAGCAAGTTGTTTGGTACTCCTTACATCCTGAGCTGCCTCCAGAGGTTTGTCCTTTGTGAGGTGGACAGTATGTCCTCAAATTCAAATCCCTTTGTCCCTGTCGCAGATGTGTGTTGCAGTACTTCTCCTTCAGTGAATGCTTATGATTATTTCTCCCAGTATCAGCTAGCTTATATTTTTTTCTCAAGCTGTATGAAGCAGAATTGTTCCAAATACTTGTACTTTATCATCATTTTGGTACTCATTCAGCATTACTTTTGTTTTCACAGCTGAATATACTGTTGTAATAAATAATACTTTCTGCTTTAGGTAAATTTATTACTGGTGTACATTTTTGTATGTTGTTGAAGTCTATACTGATTATAAATTTAGTGTTTTCATTTTTGGTTTACTTCCAAAATGATTTGATTTTCTTTAAAGTCTTGAATCTCTAGTTGAGATCACCTCATTACTATTTACATACTCTTCCTTCCTTTGGAATTTTCAGTTGTTTTGCCAATAAAAAGATTGAGCAATAGTAGGAGTAGTACCATTCATCCAGTATAATAGCCTCTCTTATACAGAGAAATCACAATGTACAGTGTTATTCTAATCATAACAGTATTGAAAACACTTTTTAAATTTTTATTTTTTTTACATTAGAGGCAACGCATCTGTTAATCTGCTTGCAGGTAGTTAGCTGTCTGCTCATCTCTCCAACTAACTTCTGGAGGATTTTCACTACTGAAGTTTAAAGGTGCTTTATTGCTATTGAAAGCAGTGCAGTTAACAATAAAACTGGATCCTGCCCCTGGGATGGCACACCTTCCTCTGTGTTCTGTGCAGTGGACTGGGCTTATGTCCAGTTCTGTCAGCTAATGTTGTCCATTATTGATTTGGATTAACTTGTTGGTGTCAAGCTAATGCATACCCATTGAAAGCAGGTTTTTAATTAAATGGAGGAAAAGTAAAACTACCTTTGAGTTTTCAAGACCTGACTGTTTCTAAGCCTAACAGAGGAATGCTGTGAGCTGGGAGGTCTGAACCCAAATGTAACTACTGCCCCAGACGTTATTAGTTTTATAGAACTTGCATTTGCATTTAGATGCAGGTGTCTGACAGGTCCTCATTGAGTCTGTTAACTCTTCCTTTGGAAGACAGCAGTCTGGGTTCAGGATTGTTTGCAATTCTGGTGTGAGGTTTGGGGTTTTGTTTGTTTTGTTTTGAGTTAGCACCTTTCTTTTTAATATTTTTAGTATAGGAATAGAAACTAGTTCAGGAATTGGAATTATAACATTGTAATAGTTTTGCTATCCAAATGGGATTATTGTCTTTCTTGAGCGGTATAACCCTTTTTTCTGGTTATTTGGTCCTTGAAATGGAAAGTCTTTGGCAAATCTATATTGAATACCATGTTGCAAAGATGAGTATTAATGAGTGGATGTTTCATACAACTGGTATCTACGACTGTCTTTTTGAGTGTGACTTTTTTAACCCAAGTTAGTTGCAGGCTCTTGTTGTTAGCTTATAAGAAGATAATATATAATATGGGTTAGATAGGTTGCCCCACTGTGTAGTACATAAACCCGAGGGTGCCAGAATCCTGGAAAGTGTAGCAAGACTTGTTTAGAAAACAGAATTGATTTTAAATAAAGTTCAGTTTTAGGTAAAAGGTTAGGCTGTAGTTCCTTTTTTTTATTTGTAGCAGTTCATCCGTATACAGTACTGCGCATATTGTATGTGTAAGGTAATCTCATTTTTTAATCTACTATAACTGCCCTTTTGATTCTCTAAAATCCTTTTGGGTATTTTGCATTCCAATATCGATCCCTGTCTGTCTGACTGCTTCAGCTGGGTAATCATTTTTCTTGTTTATCCCTAATCCTTTTAATATTTCCTTCCTGTCACTGTAAAACAATACAGTATGCCTATTGTTTGGAATGTATTTCAAAGACTGTACAGTAAAAGTGGCTGTATTTTAGCCTAGATTTCACAAAAATTGTTTACAGTGAAACAAAAATGCAAAGCTGAACAACATGTGCCTTCAAAGCACCTTTGCCAACCGTAGTGCATTACTTTGCTTAGTCATTCAAAATGTTCATCTTGATGAAACATTCTGTTTTGAACTGCTCTGAAAAATAACATATGAAGCTGGCTATTTCAAAATGCTTCTTATTCTGTATTCTTTGTAGGGACCTAACAGAAAAAAACAACACATTCCCTCCATCTGTGTGTACGTACATATGTGTATATCCATATGTGTACATATTAAAAACTTGGTTTTAAAGAAGCAGGTGTAGGACAGTTTAAATATCTCAGTGGAAGCGTTTGAACCCGAATCTGATAGTTCTCTTCAGCCCCCTCCTCGGATAAAACATTCTGTCCTTGTTTCTATGGTGACCACCAAGTAACAGCATCCCATGACACTTTGACAAAATGATAAAAATCCCTCTCTGAAATGGTTTCATGAGAAGCATGGATCTGTTCTTTTTCACCTGAAGAATGAGAAGACCCTCCCACCCCTATTGGGGCTTTTCTTCTCTATTTCTCCCACACTAGATTATAACTTAAGATCCTTTCACTGTACTAACCAATGCTTTAACTGTTCTGCTTTTCTCATTAAATAAACTTGGCATATACTTTCTCTGCGTGTCAAAGCAGAGCATGCAAACATAATGAAGGAAAAGAATTTGAAACAGAGGTGAAAGTGAAGTGTTTAATTTTTATTGAGGAACCATTTTTATTTCTGTAGTGCTTTGGTATTAACAAAGATTAGAGTGGGGGTGGTGTATGCTTGTTTGGGTTTTGTTACAACCACTCTGCTTTAACAAAACAAATAAAAAAACCCCTCCTATATTCAGTGACTGTCTTAATAAAAATATATCCAAACTAGTATCCAGTTTGAGTATTGCGTAATACCTTTCAGGAAGGTAAAGAAGCTGCCCTCTCTCAGAGAAAGCATTACTTTCAACATTACGACTTTATTAACTTGCCGTTATACCTCCACTTCTCCATAATAACTTTGTATGGTCATGGTAAACATATTTTTAAAAATACGTATTAATTTTTGATATGGAGAAACTTTGTGAAAGTTCTGGCTTTATAGCTGTTGCTTTATGAGACACTCTTTTTAAAGTTAATGGAAAGAAAAAAAATCCATATCTTGATTTCTTTCTTATTGTTCTATCATTTGAAGATTGCTTTTCTCCCCCCATGCACTTTATAACAAATATACTGTGGTTGCAGTGAAAAGTCAGTTTGAATGCTGTTATGCCTTGACTTCTGAGATGCTGAACTTTTCTGTGCACTTCTGAGATAAAAATGTGAAAGTTTTTTGAGACATCCTGACTTTTTAAGTGAACGATCCTTGTCTTAATATTAAAGCACATAGTACATTGTAACTTAGTCAGCTGTTATTTTTCAGTTATACATTGTAACTTTGATGATTCTTGGTAATTGTAGGGTGTCCTCTACCATGTGCTCAATAACAGCAGGTTCTTTTTGCAGCCTATTTGCAAAGTAACAGCAAGGAAGCCTGATCCTTCAGACCTACAGAAAGTAAAGTCTGTCTTGAAATGCAAAACTGGTACCAGTAGTAATTTATACCTAAAACTTGCACTGTCACTGTTAAACTGAAGAACTTTATATTAAGTCGTCTGTAGGGCAACCTTTTAGAATAGGGATTAAGTTTGTTTCTGAGGATAGAAGTCTTATTTGGAATTCATCTAAATGTCAGTTTTCCTGTTTGGATTGTGTTCAGTTTATGAAAAATGTTATATTTCCAGATACATTTCTGAATTTCTTAAAAAAATTCTCTGTCGCAGAATAGGTAGTTTGTAAAAGCTTGATTGATCCAGACTCTAACTGTGTAGAGATCCTTTGTGGGCTCTGAGGTGTCAGAGATACCAAAATGTTTCCAGCATCAATGGTGTTTGATGAAAGGCTATAAAGAGAATGCGTCCCACAGAGAAACCTCGTCAGAAAACCAACTGATAGTTTCTGTTCTTTGTGTAGCTATCTGAAATGCTCCTTTTTGGAACATAAAGGCAGTGTTTGCAGCCATCTAAGTTTTTCTTTGTGGGTTGTAGGTTATCAGTTCAGACTTTTATGAGAAGCTTGATGGATGCATCTTTGACAAGTGATTGTTCTCCTTGTTAATGCTTTCATTTTTTTTAAAGGAGAGACTGAAATGTGATTAAGTTCTATATTTTTTTCCATTTCCTCTACTTCAGCAAGGCTTTCGACACTTTCTCACAATAGCCTCTTAGGGCAAACTCCAGAAGTGTGGACTGGATGAGTGGACAGTGAGGTGCTGAACAGAAGATCCCAGAAAATGCGATCAGTGGCACAGTTAGAGACCTGTCACTAGTGGTGTCCTGCACGGGTGGGTACTGGGCCCAGTATTGTTTGGCTTATTCATCAATGACTTGGATGAACTGGCAGATGACTCCTCAGAAAACCTGCTGGTGGCACAAAGCTGAGGGGAGTGGCCGAAACGTCAGAGTGCAGCCCTTCAGAAGGAACTTGACAGGTTGGAGAGATGGGCAGACAGGAACCGTGTGAAATTCCATAAAGGCAAATGCAGGATCTTGCACCTGGTGAAGAATAACCCCATGCACAGGGGGTGCACCTGGTGAGGAATAACTCCATGCACAGGCTGGAGACCCATCTGCTGGAAAGCAGCTCTGCGGAGAAGGACCTGGGGGTCCTGGTGGACAGCAAGCTGTGGGCCAAGAAGGCCAGTGGTATCCTGGGGTGCATTAGGAAGGGCATTCCCAGCAGGTTGAGGGAGGTGATCCTGCCCTTCTAATTAGCCCTTGGGAGGCTACATCTGGATTTCCGTGTCCAGTTCTGGGCTCCTCAGTACAAGAGCCAGGGAGCTCCTGGAACGGGTCCAGCAGAGGGCAACAATGATGATTAAGGGACTGGAACATCTCTCTGGTAAGAAAAGGCTGAGAGAGTTAGGCCTGTTCAGCCTCGAGAAGAGATGTTGAGAGGGACCTCATCAATGTTTGTAAGTATCTGAAGGAAGGGTGTTGAGAGGACGGAGCCAGGCTCTGCTCGGTGATGCCAAGCAATAGGACAAGAGGCAATGGGCAGAAATTGATGCATAGAAAATTCTACCTGCATATGAGGAAGAACTTTACTATGTCTGTGACCAAGCACTGGAACAGGTTGCCCAAAGAGGTATTGCACAGTCTTGTACAATGTGCTCTAGGATGATCCTGCTTGAGCAGGGAGATTGTGTGATAAGTGTCCTGAGTACAACCTCTAGTTACAAAAGCAGATATCTGCTATAACAATTCTTCTGTCTTTCCATGCAGTTAGGATTGTATGAAATTGTTCTTGTGAAGGAATTTGCACTATGGATGAGGGGAATGTGACATGTATCTTCTTGTAGTGTAGTCTGTTAAGATGCCTCATTATTCAGAAATGAGTATATATTTGCTGTATTAACTTATCTTATAGTAAGTCACATATCTATATAGTTCTCCCTTTGCTCAAAAGTCTAATTTTTAGGTTTGATACACTACTTTGGAAAAAAGTTCTCTTGTTTCTAGGGACACATAGTATTTGTTTATATTTTATTTATTATCAGAATAGATAATAAAATGGAGTTTAAGTCCTGATGCCTTGTCTGGCTTAGAAGACATTGGTTCAAAGATCCTGATTTGTATAATATACAGTAGCTTAAAACAACATCTAGGAGACAGGTCAGTGCTTCATAGTGTATGTCTATTTGACAGAGAAGCAGTAGGCTATTGTTGTGAATCTACTTTGGTCTATTGAGAAGCTGCTTTGAAATAGTCTGTTGGTGTATAAAAGGGGCAAAGTTAGCAGAAATATCACTGGCAAGTGATTTCACAGTTGTTTTTTTTGTGGAATGCGGCTTGCCATTACCCTGCCTTTCAGTCTTTTGAGGCTGTTGATGCATTTTTAATTATTTTGTTCTTATGTGTTTTCTTATGTGTCCCTTTTGTAAGGGCTAGAAGTGTTTGTTAGTAAAGGAAAAAAGAGCTATTAAACAATTCTTCTTCTTTGATGAAATCTTAAATAGCTGTATGTAATGGAATTAAATCAGGAATCCGGCTAAAGCAGTGACATTTACGGCTGTATTAATGTTTGTAATTTATTTTGAGAACAAATTAAATTTTGATGCCTTCTTCAATGAAGTAATGAAAAGGTAAACAAGTTTAGTATAATGAATCCCTGTGGATGGAGATCTTGCCATTTGCTGAGATAACAAAAAGAAAAACCTTGAAACTTTTCTGAATGGGTTGCTTAAAACTATTGTCTCTTTTATTCAAAGTTGGTATCAAAATGAGGAGCCCTTATCAGCTTTTACTGAAATGCAGTAAAACTGAACTCCCACCTTCTTATATTGCAGTGAGTTCTGGACTCAGGATGCAGTTACAGTAGCATGATGCTAGCAGATCAGACCTGGAGCTGCAGGATTTTCATGTTTTAGATAAAGATTACATTCAAAAATATGAAGTAGGGAGTGTACAAGAAAACACTTAATTTATGGCTGACCACATATCATTTCAACCAGTAACTCTTTTCCATAAAGGAAAATTACATCTAAATCAAGAATCAAATCATGATATGCAGAAAGTTTCTTAGCCTGCTTTTGACTCTGCTGTGGGCTGGAGTTTGGGAAGCTGAAAGATAGTTATCTGTTGGCTGATCCGGCTTGGGTTAATATATTTGACTTTCCTGTTGCTCAGTTGCATTTGTATACTGGAAAGGGAATTTTTCAACATGTACATAGTTTGAGATGTAACTTGGAAGCACAATATTTACATTAGTATTAGTACGGAGTTATTAGTAGGGTTTTCAGGACTATGAAATACAAAAGTAATAGTGACACAGGATTGAAAAGAAAGCCTTTAGTTTGTTTCCTAAATATCTACTGGTGTTATGTTACGTGGTATTAAAACATGAACATATATTTGCAAGGTGGTGGTTATGTTTAAACCATTTCCTTTGAAAGAGATGCTAGCTTTATTTATTTATTCTGTTGCTACTAACTACGTTGGGCACAATGACATGGAAAACACTATCAAAGATAACTCTGAAACACTGAGTGAACATTTCATACAATAATACTTGTCACGGTTCTCTACTTTAAATTTCTCTCTTCTTTTTTGTGATGTGTCCTACATGTTGATTATGATATATCCTTGTTTTCGTATTTTTGCTAAGTGATCTTACCAACTCCAACAGTAGGCTTTGCATAGGTCTTCAAAAGAGATATATCTAGAGTCCTGAATAGTCAGAATTCCAAGAGTTTGACATGCATTTCTGACAAAACTTGCCATTCTGAAAGTTGACCAAATCAGTCAAACACAGTTTTTATTGTATTTGGCCAATTGCATTGGTCAAATTGTATCTGTATTGTTTGGATTTGACCAATTGCATTGATCAAGTACAAGCAGACCTTAAGGAAATGCATATCTTCATATAGATACGTGCATATATCTGATTGCAGTTAAGTAAAAAATAGTAGGTAAACTTGTCTTTTCATGAGAGAGACTGCATGACAATGGGATTATCTGTTAGTCATGGAAATCAGAAGATTGCTGGATGCATAATGCAAAGGCAGATCAATGAACAGTTTGAATTTAAGGGTCTATCTTGAGTACAAGTAGTCTATCAAGAGTCTTATCATAAGTACAAGGGCTGCTACTGCAACAGTTCTGTCACTTCTCTGTAAATGTTGAACTACATGTAGTGGAAAACAAAAATAATTTTAACAGCTAAAATATCAAGCCTTTTGTTATATCCGTAAACTAAAGACTATCAGTAAAATACTGAAACTAGTATGTTATCTATTATTCTGCAGTGAACCTCTTTAACCAGTAATGTTCAGTCTGAACAGTGTTTAATAAAGCAGATAAGACATAAGGGTAGGTTTCAGAAAAACATTGATCTTACAAATGTTATTTAAAGTTCTAGGCAAAATACATATCCAGTCAAGGCTGTTTTGAAGATAGATGGAAGTAGTGGGATTTTTAACTATAACAGAAGAGTTATGACTCTAGATAGTAGCACATATAAGCTAGTAATCTTTGTTGCTTGTAAGAAAAAATATAAAGTACTTGTACATGGAGGAATCATCGAATATCCTGAGTTGGAAGGTACCCATAAGGATCATCATCAAACCTTGTTATCACCATAGTCAAACCTCTTCTCTTAGTGATAAAGCTGTGAAAGTACATAGGAACAATGCTTCTAATGTGAATATGGGAGCGTGTACAGAAAAAATCCTCTTCTGCTAATGTATGGCCTCTGCAAATATATTAGGTGTTGAACTTTTAACTAGCTTTTTGAATAAGTGAAAGCTCAGTCCAGGTTGATAAATCAATCAGTTAAAATCAGTTGCTCATAATCCAAAATCTTCAGAAACTGAAGTATAAGTATGAACTTCAGAGCTGACATGATGTGACAAGTAGTTTCTAAATGTCCCGGCCAACCATGTAGCTTCACAGCTGTTCTTGAGGCTGTGTGGGTTTAGCAGTCAAGCACATTGTACAAATTAGAATTTTGTAAAATACTTCGTAAGGCAACTGTCATCTTGCAAATACCTATAGTTTTTTTCAGTATATTCCATAAGTTTTACTAATCAGTTCAGCAGCAACTGTTTCTTTTTTTTACTGTTTTGGGGGAAGAGAAGAAAGGGAGCTTTAGCTGAGTTCATGTTTACAGCTTCAGTACAGTGTTTTACTGACACATATGGCATGCTGATTTTTCTCTCCCTTTCAGAAGAGAAACCTGATTGCTCCAAGGCCCGCTGTGAGGTCCAGTTTTCTCCTCGCTGTCCAGAAGATTCCATCCTGATTGAAGGTTATGCTCCTCCTGGTGAATGCTGTCCACTCCCAAGCCGTTGCGTGTGTAATCCTGCAGGCTGCTTGAGGAAGGTTTGCCAACCCGGCTACTTGAATATATTGGTTTCTAAGGCATCAGGAAAGCCAGGGGAATGCTGTGACCTCTATGAATGCAAACCAGGTAAAAGCAGACACAATTTGTTTTCCCGTTTTTCAGGTTTTTTTCTGTCTGACAAGCAAAGTAATTTATATAATTATGTCTAATAAAGCCTATATAGCCTCTGAATTATTCTGATTCTTGAAAATTAAAGTTATTAAATGTGGCCAGTATCATTAAAAAAATATTATGATAAATGTTACTGTCTTTTTTCTTTAAACATTAATTTAAACTCAGCAGCAAGGGAAAAGTAACCTAAAGACTGTTGCATTTCTGTGAATGCTACTAGTGCAAGTGACATACTTTATATACTGATTAGGTTATACAAAGATTTTTCATAGTAGATATACCCTGTGCATGGACAGGGAATTATGAATTCTATCTTAAGATTTCTCCAGATTATCAAGTGATGACCCTTAAAAACCAGAGAGCAAAATGGTTATGGAGGAGCATACTGAAAAACTTTACAACATTTTCAATATTTACCCATCTTCCATTTCATGAGAACACCCTTTCTTGTGATTTATTATTCCAAGTGAAGTGGAAGATGTAATGCACTCTTTGATCCAGGCTTTGGTAAAGATGAATAATGAAAACAGAGGGCTGAAAACAGGCATGTAAAATGGTATAATCCAAAATCATGTAGGCAAATAGGTTCAACTATGTTTAACTCTGCTTTTCCTATGCTTGTTTAAATTTTCTTAAATCTTCCAGAGAAGAAGACTGTACAGTCTTTGTATCTTCTAGTGCTTCTCTTTGTGTTGTTTTTTTTCCTAATATCCAATGCAAATCCCACCGTATGGAAATTTAGGCAAACTTTTTTTTCTCCTGTCCTGAGTAATTGGTGAACAAGTCTTTACTATAATTTTTACTATAATTATTTGGAACATTTTGTCAACCTTAGGCTTCTTTCATCTAGAGTTAGCTGTAGTTTCTTATAACATAGCTCCTTTGAACTCCTGCCTTGCTATGTTTCCCTTCTATAAGTTTTTTCCATTTATCCACATTTCTTTAAAATGTGGTATCCAAAAACAGACTAGTATTTTCGGAGAGTCTTCATCAGCACTAAATACTGTAGAATAATTGTTTTCTGTCTCTCATGCAAAATTCTAAATAAGATTTAATTGTTTTACTAGAGTTATTTCTAGTTAGTGAAATGCTGTGATGCCAGGATCTTTCTGTATCATGATTGCTTCTGAACCACTATATTTTTACATTTTAATTCTTCCTATATATACACTTAATTAAGCCTTTACTGAATTTTGTCTTGCTGACATTGGATTATTTATCTTTCTCAAAGTAGATGTTAGCTCTAATCGTGTCCTCCCAGCTGTTATTTGAATGCCCATCTTGTAGTTTGCAATAAGTCCGTCCAGACTTACCCACGGAGGTTACTTCTTAAAGGCTGTTTTAACTTGCTACAGAATCTTCAAACTGAATATGATTTTCTGTCACATTAGTGAATTTATGTAACTGTGTGTATATTGTTTTCTGAAGCAGTTCATATTATTTGCTATAGGGACTTTAGGAGTTGAAGGCACATGGGAATGGAAACATGAAGATGCGTATTAGGAGGATAGAAGAGTAGAGGCTTTGAAGAGATTGGGGAAGGAAACTAATGAGATTTAAGGGAAGTGTAGAGCTTTGCAAACAGGGGTTAGAAATTGAGAGGCCTGGAATAGACCTTTTGTATTCAGAGTTTGACTTGGTATCCTGAAGAATTGTAGGAAAGAAGAGTTGGAGGGGAACTGAACTATATGAATTATGACTGAAATGCCATGTTGCTGGGAAAAAAAATGGGATAGTGGACAGTATAAGGCCTGGGAGGTAGGTGTTCATGCAGAGTTTCTTGTGGAGCTGATGTCATGAGTTTTCCTGAATATGTCAGCAAGTTGATGGAATTTGCGTGTCAAACAGAGAAAAATGTTTTCCAGTTTTTGCCATAGACCCAAAAACTCTAGTTCTGTGAGTACTGCTACCAGAATGCTCTTCCTGCTCTTCTCTGTCTGCTTGACCAGCCTCAAACAAATTGCCAGAAGCTGGGAGGACTGCTTCCTATGACGGCAGTGCTGCCTTATGCCAAGATAAAGTGCTTGCACAATTAAAGCATAAATTGTGTTTATTTTTGTTCCTTAAATAAGATATCACTGCTCTCTAGTTTACTGTGGCATTTGAGTTAGGAACCTTCTGCTGAAATCTGCATATGTTCAAATGCTGTGATTGGCAACTGAGTTACTGAAAGAAAATAGTGTTTCCTTAACACTAAATGCTAGAATAAAAATAACTTTTTTTATTTTGAGATCCACTTCTTTTTTTGCGACTTTTACTTTAGGGATACAATTAAAGGCATTGGTATTCAGTGAAAATGAACAGTGAAGAAACTTAGTAGCTTAGTCATACTTGTCTATGGACTGTCCAAATTTGCCCAAATTTGGACAAATGCTTGTCCAGAGTAATATATCTTAAATGTTCTTACCTGTTGCTCCACCAAGCATCTCATCACAGTGTGGTATGTGCTGAGAATAAGTATGTCCTGCTCATTGTTTTGCTGCAGTTACAAAACTCAGAGGTGAAATAACTGGTCTGGTGCCATAATCAACCTCCTTTATTCTTACAAGCTGTGTGTAACTGTCCATTCATGAGCAGTGAATTTAGTGAATGTGCATTGAATTTAGTTTAAGCTGGGAGTTACAGTTCTTAAAATGTATTTTTAAAAAAAAGTAATTCTTAAAGATAGTTTGATTGAGCAATCTCAAATGGAGCTGCATAACATGTTAATGGTAAAAATAAAAATAACCTGAAATGAGATTTTTGGGAGTATATGTGCCTCTTTGGCTAAAAAGCTAAACCACTATGAACAGTGATGCTTTTAAAATCATTTTTGTTTATTTAAAGATTGAATTAAAATCTATTTAAAATGTATTTTGCTAAAGTGGTGATAGGAACTCTAGCTGTCACTTCTGAATAAAGCAAGCTAAATAGTTTACTTTGGCAGTTGTCCAACAGATGTTTGTTGTACCTTTATTTATAACTTTTTTTGTTGTTGTATATGGTGTAAAAGGGAGTGTCATATTTTAGTTTCTGACATCCTTACCCACATTGGGAAATGTCTGCCATGCTAGACATAACCTATGTTGGAACAACCAATTATTTGTCAATCTTTTAGAAATCTTTCTGGCAGAGCTTTCATTTACTCATCTCCAGCATGACCTCTTTTTTCTGTTACCAAATATTGTTTTAAACGCAATTGTAAAGAAAATGTTATTGTTCAGCTTACTTCTTTGAAGAATTTTGTGCAGTCAGAGCTTGATGGAAAGTCCGAGATCAGCAGAAAAATTTAGTAGGTAGCGTGTAATGACGCACAGGGAAGTAACTTGTGCTCCACCCTGGTGCAGCTTCAGCATTGAAAATCAAGTCTGGAGCTTTCACAGTCTTGTGCTTAAGGACAAGGGTCAGCAAAATCAAGTTTTTATGCATAGCTGAGAGAAGAGGAATTCTGTAATCTCTGTTGCTCCTAGAAATAGTACATGCATTGTTCTATTGAATGCTTTGTTAAAGCTGATGTTGAGAGAACTTGAGATAAGAGTGGAGAAGGACTGGAGAAAATGAATAGGAAGAATTACAGATACATGTCCAATGGAGCTGGAGAAAGGGTTTTTAAGTTGACGGTGAGGGAAGAAAAAAACCCAGCACATGTGGGGGTCCATGTTGGCAAATACCTGGGATAGGGCAGTTAAGGAAGTGATTGAGGCAGTCATACAGCTGCATTCAAAGTCCAGGAATGCCATCTGTTATGGTTATATGTAATATATTCTGAAGTGTCAAGGAGTGTGAAAAGGGTAATGCCTTGTCATGGAGAAATACCTTCATGCTTCCTTCCTACTTCTCCCTGGGCAGAAAGTGTAACTACCATTATCACATGTAGTTGTGTTGTGTCACGTTATTCTTGAGGAACCACTTGAAATGCATCTGAACTGAAAGCAAAGGATGTTATGTGATGCTTTTTAGCTGCTGTAGAAGCAGACTGTGTGTCCTTGAACTGAACCTTCAGAAATCTGCAACTTCTGAAGTCTTACCCTATACTGAGCCACCGTGTTGCATCAGAGATGTAATTACTGACTTCCTACTGGATCATTAGATGCCTAGGCAGTTATTTAGATCTTGCCCCTAAACTGTACACTCTATTAGTTGAAAAGCTGTCATAATATGCCAGGGTGAAACTTAATACACTTAATATGCTGTGTTAACATATTCTACCAGAAAGTTATTTTCACCTAGGTATTAGCAGGTACACTATCAGAGACCTTTGGTTTTGTAGTCTATAAAGGAGGTGGCACATTATTGCACATATGTCAGGGTCTGCAACCATGGCAGAGTTTATGTTACATTCTTGTAGAAAAATTGGCAACTCTCCGATGATACTGTATACAAATTGAGTGCATGAGAAAATTCCTGAAGACTTGTAAGTAAAGGTTGATTGGGTGTGTCTTCACTGGTAGGAAGCTGAAACATGTTTATGAGTTCTCGAAGACACATATTTGTCAAACTATGTATTTAAAGCTTAAAGCTTCTAGAATAGACAATTTTTTTTTTAGCTTATGATAAAATATATAATAACAGCTTATAATAAACCTGTTCATGAAAGGTACATGTGATAATTATTGGAATCAAAGCAAGCTGTGAAAAGACACTAGTAGTTCAGTGGCAAATGTTTGCAGTCTTATTTTTTTAGGAGAGTAGCGCAGCTAATCTGGGAAATATCTTTTTAAGCAATGAAGAATTCAGTTATAGACTGTTAGGAAACCTTACAATATTTTCAGATTATCTGTGAGTTTGTCTCAATACTTTTTCCACTTTGAGAAACCTGTTTAAACCTGA
Organism: Pseudopipra pipra; assembly: GCF_036250125.1. Lineage (NCBI taxonomy): Eukaryota > Metazoa > Chordata > Aves > Passeriformes > Pipridae > Pseudopipra > Pseudopipra pipra. Next base: position 34,042,274 of record NC_087551.1, on the reverse strand, counting down.
AAGAAAGTAGGAACCTTTTTTCCTCTTTCAAATATTTTGCATCTCTTATCTGTCTTCATCACTCTTCTGGGAGGAAAGTATGAAAGAGATGTAAAGACAGAGCCAAGTTTGTTTTTTTTTCAGTGGTGCCCAGTGACAGGACCAGAGAGGTGAGGGGCACACACTGAAACAGAGAAGGTTCCCTCTTAACATCAGGAAGCACTTTTTTGTTGTGAGGGTGACTGAGCACTGGCACAGATTGCCCCAAGAGGTAGTGGAGTCTCCATCCATGGAATATTGAAAAGCCACCTGGGCGCAGCCCGAGGCAGCCAGATCTACATGGCCTGCCTTGGGAACTTCCAAAAGGTCCTGTACTACCGCAGCCATTTTATGATTAATCTAACAATATAATAATAATAATAATAAAATCTATTTGAAAGCTCTTGATTTAGAGTTTGTTTGTAGTTTTTCTTAAGTTTGTACTTTTTTAATAGGCTATTTGGGCTGCTTTTCAGTGTTAATGAGCTATTTACTATCACACTGTAACCACTGCAATAGAGATGTGCTGAACACATGTAATTCTGAGACTGAGGTGTCTCATTATGACTGATTTGGTTATTATTGCTGTGTACTGCTGAGCATCAAGCTGGAAAAATGTAGGACCAGAAGACAGAAAACGGGCCTTTGAAGGTTATCAGCTCTTCCAGAAGTGTGGTGTTGCATTGCCAAGCTGCTATAGTACTTCAGTAAGCAGCTGTGATAGTGTCAATACTGAAGTGAAGTTTAATCACTAATCAGGGATATCATACTGTATAATTTTCAGTCTGATAACATTCTATTCATCCTGCTTGCTCAATCAGAAGGTAGCTCATATCTTAAAGCAGGAACCATGTTTTATTCTGTACTTTCTTAGTATAATTATGATAAGGGGTAGCAAATAGATAATACCTGAACTGATATTGTTTGTTAACATGGAAGATTTGGGACCAAATAAGATAAAGATGTGTTTCAGCCTTCCTGAGAATGAATCAGAAGGATTAAATATATATTCAGCCTGTTTATTTTTTTTTTCTTCTGGATTTCTAAACATTTGTTGCTTTCTAAAAACTGTTGGTCAGTCTTTCTTGTTAAGTGGAATTCTTTATCTCATTAATGCAGGAAGATATGATAATTTGCATTTCATTTTCACCATATATAAAAACCCAAACAAAACAACCTAATGGAATAGTCTTTAAAGTACATACTTTATATGTGCAGACATAAATCCATAGTGTATCTCTCTTTTTTTTTAATTTCTTTTAACCCAAGTATTTTGCTATTTAAACAGCCTTTAATTAGGAGAAAAAACCCCAACGATTGTTTACTGTTTTAAAAGCTGTTGGAAGTATATATTTTCAGTAACCTAGTGTATTTCTAGTAACTAATATTATTCACAGGTGTAATGATTGTTTGATTGCCTAATTTTTATAAATTTTTTTATTAACTGATATTAGTTCAATTGCTTCCTGAGTCAAGAATTTTAAAAAGTGAATCTTAAAGAGAAAGGAAGTCTTTCTGTAATGTTACCTAGCAAGCATGCATTACTTGGATAATTTTTCTGACTTAAAAGATGATTTGATGCAGATGATGCATAAGTGGTTGCTTATGAGGAAGTAATTTGCAAAAAGCTTCTAAAGCATAAGTAAAAGAAATTTTCTTCTTCCCTTCCTCCATAGTGTTCAGTGTGGATTGCAGCACAGTTGAATGTCCTCCTGTTCAACAAGTTGTTTGCCCCCTGGATAGCTATGAAACCCAAGTCAGGCTGACGGCTGATGGCTGCTGCACCCTGCCCACAAGGTTGGTGTCTTGATGGCTCAGTATTTTTAACTTGTTCTCTACAATTCAAGTACTGCTGTAAGCACAGGATAATAACACGTACTTCTGTGGCAGTAAACATTAATACAGAATAAAAGAGATATGAAGTAGGTTAAAGATATATCAGTCTGATGGAAATACGGGAATCTATCTTTTTGAAGCCCAAAAAAAAATCTTCTTATGCAAATGAATGAAGGTGATTTTTGCTAAAATTCCTTGAGGAGTTTATGTCTCTACGTTGACTTTCAGTTAGTTTAATTAACTTTGCAAAAGTAAATACTTTTGAGAAACTTTTGAAGGTGCTTAATGGTAAGAAATTAAATGATGAATATGACAAAAGATATGCCAGAGATATTTCCATCTAGTTAAAGGAAAAAAATCGTATTTTTTGGTATGTGGAAGACCACTGTAAGAAGCTGAAAGATGATGGCTATCTGGAACTGTAGGGAAACAGAAATTTCAAGTATTTGCTTCCATTTTACTTCCGTTGTTCAAGTAGGCGTAATTTTTTGCGATTTAAAAAATAAAACACTATAGAGTTTGCTTTGTTCCACAGTTATGCAACACTATTTGAGTTTCTGTTTTTGCAACAAGTTTCCCAAAACCTGATTCAGCAATATGCCAAATAAATACAAATTCAAGCAAAAAGTGTCACCAATGAAGATATTTTACACCAAAAAGAAAATATTTCTTGTAGATGTAATTAGTTGGTTTACTTAATGTGAAGGTCTTTGCACCATAGAATATTGCCCTATTCTCAGCCCATTGTGTAAAGTAGTGATACACTTACTAAGAATTCAGAAAGTAGAAGATGGCAAAAGTTGTGTAATCATGGATCTTCTCTGTTGGGTACCCCTCGGGTGCACATGTAATATGATGACTTCTTTAAAACTGTTGTTTCCGTGACATATGGGAGTCTCTTATTGCATGGAGATTTAAAAACATTTATTTTAAAAAAAGAGGGAAGGAAAAGAGATGAGGAAAAATATCATATGATGCACTAATCCTGGCTATTAAAATTTGAAAATATATTTCTAAACTTGGCAAATTTTATGATCTGATACTTAAAAATAGTACTATCCTTACTCAATGAATACTACAAATGTTCTTTAATTCAGAGTTGTTTTCTTCTATTTTCTTGTTTTCTGAATTTTGGACCAGATCATGGTATGGATTCTCAGTATCCTTCCTTTATTCTTTAACATATTTTCCATAAAATTCCCAGGAATTGCAGTGATGCCATATTAGTTGAGAGCTGACCTGGCTAGTTGGGATTGCACAGGAGGCTGTAGGGATCATAGTCATCATACCGGCATTGTTGTGAATACAGCTCGGCATGTTCAAGGCAACTAGAATAGAATGCTACCAAGGACTGTATTCAGAAAGATAGATTATGAAGTAAAAGAAGGAATCTCAGATTATTATTTCATAAATTTATAGTTTAAATTAGCACTCAGAAACCTTGATATGATAGAAAGATTAATGGTACATTTTTACTTTGAAAGTTGTCTCAACTTGTTGAATTAAAAAGTGGTATATAGGGCAAATTATTTTTATTTCACAAAAGTAAAATTGTGTTCTATTTTTGTACAGTCTAATATAACTTGTGGTTTGATTTTTCTAGTGCTTGCATGGAGGGAATGAAAAATATCCACTTTATTTTTTGTCAGTGATAACTTCAGTGTTACTTCTATCAGGGAACATAAAGTACCAAGAAAATAAAACTTCATTTACTTCAGAAAAATGACCAGTTGGAAATATTTTCTATTTCTAGCACACACATGGGAACTGACCTTAAATAAAACACCTAGAGCAAACATGTTCTTGAAAGAATCTTTTTATTTCTTTGTGAATGTTTAAAAATAAAGTCAGTCGGTTTGCTGGGTGTTAACTGTAACTGATGTCTGAAGTGTACTTGTCCGTGTGTGTGGTAATTCAGTGATGAAACCAGTATTCCTGTCTCCTGCACACAAAGACCCCAATTGTACAGTCAGGCTTTCAGTGTGTGAATTGCTAGGTAATTGTGAATTCCTGAAACCTCTTGGAAATCACTTGTTTTGCATTACTGGGATCAGAGTTTAACAAGAGATCAGAGATGGGAAAGATGAGTACTTAGCTCCTGGAGTCTTATGACCTGATCTTATGATCGGAGCGGTTTTTGTGTTAATACCTCTGCCCTCCTTGATGTATAAAACTGCAAAAAAAGACCACAATTAGCATAATCAGGTGTTCCTGCAGGCAGGTAAAAACAATTATAGGTATCTTGTACTCCTTTAATAGTTTTTAATTTTGTTGCTCAGTCTATGTTGCTTCATGTTGCTATTTGGATTGCCTTAATTCGGCCAAAGCAATAATACACTCTTTAATGGAGTAGGTGAGAAGAAAAGAAGAAAAACTGAATCTGACAGCAATAAGATCATATAAAGGATTTACATGTTGTGTGCCTGCTAGAAATATATTTAGTTATTTTGATTTTAATATACTGCTGTGCTTCTTAAGGAAGACAGTGCCGTAGTCATCATTCATGTGCTGTAGGTAATGTTATTACTTGAAGGGAGGAATGAAGGAACGTAGGCATAGGGATAATCAGAAAAGAAAGCTTGTCAGAAAGTTAGAGGGAAGAGAAGTGTATGTATGAAAAGAAAGAACAGAAAGGAAACAAAGTGCAATTAGTTGGAACATGAAAATCAAACCATTTGAGTTCAGGTTCAATGTTTTTTCAGATTTGAGGAAACATTGGAGCTTTATATTTGAAGGGTCTCATGTCAAAATTTTAGAGAAAGTCAAATAAAGTGCAGATTTATGGATGAATGAGTCTACGCTGGGAAAAGGGGATGTTTTCACTTAATTTTGGAATTTCTTAATAAAATATTAAGAATTGTGACATATTAACATTGCATTGTCTGACATTCAGTTTTGAGTCACCTAAATGGTTATCATATATGTTTTTAACTGTTAGAATTAAGTTCAAAAGAAGTGTCACTGTATGGTTTTAGTGTACATTCGAGAATAATTTATTAAAAACAAAGAGACGTTTCATAAGATCATAGTCTTTAGACATCATCAAACTTTTTTTGTTAAGATTCTGGACTTTTTGAAGAAATTATGATCATCTGTTTCATTTACTGCCACTAAAATAAAGGTCTAATACCAGCAGAACCAGAAAGCAGTTAAGAGAGTGCCATGGCTAAGGATGGATGACATGTTGCTCAACTGGTTAAGAAGTAGTTGATAACTTCATATACAGTAGGAGCAGACTGACTTCTGTCCCACATCTTGTTCTTGGCCTGTTTCTTGTATGTCATATGCTAGAAAAATGAAGATTATTAAATCTGGTGTTAAATTGGCATTTCTTTTGAGTGAGCTCTTGAATGCATATTCATAATAATGAAATCTCTGCTAGCAATGCCAGGGGGAAAGTGGGAACAGTAGGCATCTGACACCATAAATTCTTGCTATTGCATTCAGAGGTTACATTTGGTGTCACACTGATTTCTAATGTTAAAACAGAACAGCCTACTGATTTGGCATCAACATCAAAATACCGGTTGCTTCAGCTTTCATCAGACTGTTATGAGACACCTTACATTTCCAGCTATTATGTTAGGAAAGCTAAATGTTAGGAAAACAGGAAAATAGCTATTATGTTAGGAAAACTATTATGTTAGTAAAGCTTAGAAAAGTCTGTCTCTGTTCTTGGTAAAGATGCTCCCTTCTCCAGGGAGCTTGTTGAAGAAAAAAATGTATTAGAGCTCCTACAAAAACCATGTTATTACAGTTTTGTTAATGGAAGTTTGTCATCTTCTATTACAAACTTAAATGAAGAGATGATCAATATAAAGGGTACAGAATCTGTTATGTTCAGATGTTCCCAGTTTTTCTGTTGTGAGTGTTCTTCAAATTTTCAGATTCCCTTGAGAATTTTTTTATAAGTGTGCAAATCTCTATCAAAATCTGTTTAATTTTATGTGTGAAAAATGTACACTAACAACAGAAGCTTATTTCAGTGATTGTCACTGGCTTCTATCTTTATTGCTCACGTAGTTTTGTACTTCATAGGATTTTATACAGCAAAGTAAACAGCATGTTTGCACCAAATATTTTTGGATTACCTTTTTTTTCTTTGTGACTGTTCTCAGAATAATTTGAAAGTTTAGTCTCACTAGTCTTTTCCAGGTCTCCGCTTCTTGCTATAGTTTTATATTCCTGCTTCTGTGCTGTTGTCTGTTACAGATTTGGTAATTTCAAGATTCATTCAGTGCTCTGTTCTCAGAGATATTTCACACACACGCATCCTTCCCCCCAACTATTCTTGGTCAGTCTTTTAATAAAACCATATGATCCAAGAAAACTCGATAGAGAATAGAAAGATGTTAGTACCATGCCAATGTTAAAAAGAACAAAAGCTAAGTAATTAAGTCTGTTTGTCTTGGTATCAGTTCTAAGAAAAATAGTGGGAAAACTGATAGAGGATTGAATTAAGGATTAAAGGATGTAATTATAGCTAGAAGCAGCTGATGTTGCTTTGACAGAAGCAGTTTATGGAATCTCATTATTTCTTTTGAAGATACTAAGCTTGCCTTAAAAATTTGACTGTCAGAGTGCCTTCCTTTTCAATTTCGGTCTTCCATAGCCACTAGTCCTTTTTTTTTTTATTGGATTCTAACTTTAAAAAGCAAAGAAACAAAAAACAACTATGACTTTTTAATTAATATTGTCTCATGATGTTTACTTTATAAAATGGAAATGTATCCCCTTCCCCAAACTACTTAACACTGAAGAACATTTCCCATGCCTCTTCTCAAGATTTAGAAGTGAATCAGTCTCAATGAATCAGTGTCATTCTCCTTTACCTCCTGAGATGAACTCTTGCAGCATGCTCATGATGGCTTCAATATCTTGCTGATAATATACGATATAGTAATATCCTTCTGAGGGGACAGATACATCCAGGAGTATGTTCACTAAATTCCAATAATAAGTTTGCTTTAAATACTTTTTTAGAAAGATCACACCATAAGCCTGAATATGTTGTAGATTAGAAAAAGTTGAGAAATTGAATTGATATATGTTTATCTATCAAAATTTCCAGTAGTTTATTTTCTACCTGAGTCTTAGCTTTAAAAAAAAAAAAAAAAAAAAAAAAGCAGTTTCAAGAATGATGTGGTGGAATGAGGAGGAGAAAAAGCAATTGTAAATGAAGCATAACTGAAGCAGATAACAAGTTACAGAGAGACAGAAACTTGAAGAGCACTGAACTGCTTAATAAATCGAAAGCAAAAAGCAATACAGGTCATGATGACTGTTTCATTTGTCAGAAAAGTGATTAAGAGCAAATCTTGCAAGACTGCAGCCCAAAAGGCTTGCGCTTGATGGATGAACGGATGAAGACTTTGAATTGGGCCATTTCACTATCACTTAGTTACAGATAGCTGGATATCATTACAAATGCAAACCTCTCAATTGGCTCAAGTAGCATGAAGGAGTAGGATTATAGTTGTATGGTTTAGAAGAAAACCTCTGAAAAAAATTTCTTAAATGAATTAGTCATAGAACTTTTTTTCTATGAATTAGTCATAGAACTTTTGTTTGAATAGTCTTTTCCCTGTTGTTTTTCCCTTGTACATGGCTAAATGTCTCAATATGGGGCTACTGTGAATGGCAGTGCCACAATTTGGTCTGCAGTATGGTGAAGTGAAACATGCTTGACCAGCAAGTCCAAGTGTTAGTTCTCTGGATGATATAATAAAATACTATTTAACATTGTAATCACCTACTCAGTCCCACTGGGGGGTCCAAGAGGCAATTTATATGTGCATTTTGTTTTTTCCCGAGCATTAAAGCTTTATTAGAAAACAGCCCACTTCTTCCCTCTACCCCACCCCCAATTCTTAAGTACTTGCATTTTTATACAGCTCATGAAAAAGATTTGATTTAGTCGAAAGGTTTAATTTAAACTTTATTTGGACAGAAGTTGAATATAAGTTAGAACAGTAAAAAGATAGATTTTATTATCATATTTAATTACCTTTCAACGTATGAAATAGTAGGAAAAAGAATAAATCTACAAAGTCATGCTCCACTTTGAGAATCTTCTATTAAGAAAACACTCTTTTTCGTCTGTCCTGTGTTAAAATATTTGTAGCATGAGTATGCTTTATTTAGCAGTTCTGAAAGACGTTTAAGGGTTAGTAGGGGTTGCAAAAACCACACCTCTTTTAGAGGTCATTGAAATTTGTTTATGATTAGTGTAGTGAGAGGTTGAGGGGTAATGGCTTTAAACTGAAAGAGGGTGTATTTAGATTAGACGTTAGGAAGAAATTATTCATCATGAGGGTGGTGAGACACTGGAACAAGTTTCCCAGGGAAGGTGTGGATGCCCATCCCTGGAAGTGTTCAAGGCCAGGTTGGGTGGGGCTTTGGGCAACCTGTTCTAGTGGAAGGTGTCCCTACCCATGGCAGAGGGGTTAGAACTGGATGATCTTTCAGGTCCCTTCCAACCCAAGCCATTCTATAATTTTGTTATCCCTCTAGATTACTTTTTCCAGTAAGCAATTGCTTTTAATGTACTTTATCCCCTTTTATGACACTTGGACCTGTTATCATTGTTTCATATATTGTGTCCACAACCTATCACAACATTAGACCTAGCAGCCAACGTTCTGTATTTCATATTACAGCAGTGTCTAGGGAATCTAGTAGCAGGCTACATGTAAACTGGCACAGTTCCTTTCTTCTCCTTTTATGACAGCAAGTCTGTAGTTGTAAGTTAGTAAGCTATTACCAACCATATTTGCATTATATTTGACAGCACTCATACACAGCTAGTTGGATAATGTTTTTCTTTTGACAGCATCTGTAGAGGTGGCCTCTGAATCCCTGATTAACTTTACATCTATACTGTTTAGTAGGAAGGGTTGTGTACACCCTTTCTGTTCACTCTTCTTAGCTGTTTGGTTGTTCCATATCTTTTCTACATCATTCCTTGTGATTCTTGCATTTTTGTCTGTATTGTTTTCTTAGGTCTTTCTGTCTTAATTTTATGATAAATTGTTTGCGTGTTCCGTACAGGATTCACCACTTTGATTTCCCCAACCTTCTTTAGAGGGCAGTCATGATTTTCCAGGAGGTGTAAATTTTTCCTCATTTTCCGCTGTACCAGTCACCTCTCTTAAGCAACTTTCTCTGATACAGAGGTCTCCCTTGTATTTGTTCTAGAATTTTAGATCCTTCTCCTCCACCCATCTCATCTTCAAGAATTGGTATCCCAGAGAAAGTGGTTGTGGATCCCAGTTTTTGTTAAAGGAAGGTTCAGCTGGAACTGGTAAGACCAAGTAAGAATCCAAACACCTGTATCTTCCTGAAATTTCTATTCAGGGATTGACTTCCAAGTAACTTGGGCAGCTGTACAAAAGGTCTAACAAAAGCATGTTGAGGGTTCTGCAGAAGCTTTGCTATGCTTCTTAGAAACTCTGGTGTCTAGTTATTGTGGCCGATTTTGCTCAAGTTGTTCCTCCTGTACTTTAACTCTAGCAGATCACTGCCATCTCAAGTACGTCTGACCATCGGGGTGTTACACTTTGTGTTGAATTGGAGGCTGTTCCTTAGTGAAGAGACAGGTTTATGTTGAAGGAAAGCTCTACATTGACCCCAGTCAAACCCATCCCATGTCAAGTTCAGGCTTGCAGTAGGCTTTTGCTTGTTTTGACAGTTGAATAGAACACTGCAATTTTGTGAAGTTTCATAATATCTGGAAATAGGTGTTTAGGCATTTTTATTTTAGTCTTTAAAATCCTCAAAAGTTGGGAAATGGCAAATATTTTTCTCAGGAAAATAATTTTGCTCCATTCAGGTCTGCTGAGAAAGTGATATTCAGTCCTCTTTACAGACTACACTGTACTGAATATCCACAAAGAGCAAGGATAAGAGGGCATGATTGTAACCTTTAAAGGGGAACCCATGTCTCATGTCTGTCTTCTACATGATGTTTTCCAAGAGAGGTAATGAATCCCAGAATTCAGAGTTCGGGCATTCCCTTTCTTCTTTACTGTGGCTGCCTCAGGAATTCCTAGATGTTCTCAGTGTGATGGTTATTGCTGCCTTGACATTGAGCCTCACAATGTGGGTTGTTTTGGCTAGCAACCATATTTTTATGAAGTCCACAAATGAGGAAAAGATGATAAGTTGGTTGGTTGGTTGGTTGTTTTTTTAAAGCCATCTCAATAAAACTTGAACAGAAGCTCTTGAAACATATGACATTTCTGGAGCCTGATGGCTGATTTCTGAGTATCAGAGACCTCAGACAAGGAGAGGAAAACATGAGAACGTTTGCAGAAGAAATAGCATGTAAATCTTTTGCAAAAGAAGTTGAAAGACATTGTAAGTACAGAGGTCCCTGCTTGCATCTTTTATAATATTGGCTTTTTGTGCCTGTATGATCTGTTGAAAATACACATCCATGGTCTTACGGCAACTCCTAGGAAGTACTGAATTGGACAACCTTAAAAACAATACTACCTAAAGGAAGAAGCACATTTCCCAAGAGCAAAACAAACCAAAAGTATTTCTGCAGGGGGAGGAAGTATTGATGATAGCTATGCAAATAATTTCTTTTTTTTTATGTATGAGTTTTTATGGAAAATTATATGGAGTTCTTCAATATGACCCTGTGCTGCGTAAATGGTATATTTTACTCCTCCACTGTGAAACTTCTAAAAAGAAATTTTAAACCAGATGAATTAAAGTGACTCTTAATTGTTTCTACTTGTAGGCGGCATTTTATGCTTGGAAGTAGAATGAGATTATAGTGTCTATAGAATTTGATTTTGTTTCCATTCTTCATAAGCAAGCTAGTGTTTGAACTCTTTCAGTTTATAATAAGCTGGTAGACGTATATCTTTCTGTTACAATTTTTGTTTTCACTTGTCAGTCTAATAATTAATGTATACTTTGATCACACTGAGTATTGTTTTTCCTTTTTCCCCTGAGACTTCCCACTCACTGTATTTTGTTTCATTTCTTCTACTTACTTAGCTAATAACTTGTTTGGAAATTCAATAGGTGATTTAGTTGAGAATAATTTTTGACTTGAATAGGCAAATTTCTGTTTGTATCACAGAGGTCAATAAGGTCTTTGACTGTTGTCTTCAGACTGACAAGTGCACAGACGCCTAGGGAAACCCATATGCATAAAAAAGCAGTAGAATTATAATTTGGATGTTTGCATTTTAGAAGGCAAGTAGGTGTGAGAATTTCAAAGCAGTCTCCAGTGGTACTCAGAGCAGATGATAATCTCAGCATTACTGAGGTTATAACAAAAGAGTTTGAAGTTGTATTTCCTCTGGAAAATAGCAGTAAACATCATGTCGGAACTCAGAAGCCACAAGTTGCTGCTTCTTTTTTCCTTTTCAAATTATTGAATAAGTAAAAAAGTGGAACTGAAAGTTGTGGACCGTTTTAAAATAAAAGCTAGTTTCTCACTACTTCTTTGAAATGTCATTGGTGAATTTCAGTCTTGTTTCTACAAAAGCATTACAGTTCTTGCGTGCATGGTTCCCACCACATGGAAAAGTCTTATTAATTGAATGGAGCTGTTGGGTCTCAAAAACACTTCGATTATGGAGCAAAATTCTGGCTTCATTTTTACTCAAGGTCAGGTTGAATGGGACTCTGAGAAACCTGACCTAGTTGAAGATGTCCGTGCTCACTGCCAGAGGTGGGATTCAACTAGATGACCTTTAGAGGTTCCTTTCCAAACCACACTATTCTATGATTATCTTCCCTAACCTAATACAGAATTGCCTTCAGAGATACAAGGAAAGTGTTTAATAGCATGAATGGCATGGAAAAACAAAACATGAAGTAATTATTAGGGTTGGGGTTTTTTTCTTTCGAAGAGGAGAGAGTGGACATGAAATTAAACAGCAAATAAATTAAATAATAGTGTGTTTGGGGGAGTTGGTGGGATTTTTTTTGTTGTTTTTCGGGGTTTTTTTGTTTGCTTATGGCAAAGCTATCCCTGATGACTTTGTTTCAGGGAGATATGTCATTTTGAAATTACAGAAAAATTGAAGTTAATGAATTACTTATAAAACTATTATCTGTAAGTGATATTTGACCTGATATCCTTAGGAAATGTGTTTTATTTGTAAGAGGATCAGATATTTATAATTCCTTATTAAAAATTATTGAAATAAGAAAAGAAGTAGCTTTTCATGGTATCAGAAAACAGACATTTGTGTAACAATTAATACCTTATTTTTAGTTTTGAAATGTTTTTTATATTATGAAAGGTAAGACTGATAAACCAAAGAAAAGAGTAACTGAGCTACATAGTGGTAAAAACCAGAGGGATCTTCAACAGAGGGAAACACCAGCTGACATGGCAAAACATGAGAAAAATGCAGGTTGGACTGCTTTATGTTTTACTTTATTTCCTATACTGGTGAATTCAAAAGAGTCTCTATATATATCAGTGTGCTTGAAAAAAGTCACTGCACCTGAAAAGTCAGTGCAATTGGTGGCTGTATGCCTACAGGTTCCATAGCATGATTCCTTTGTATCTATCCCCTTTTGCTATCTCATCCCTCAGGGAAACAGATGAGTTTATTTAATATTAGTCAAATGATGAAATCAAGTCTTTTAGTCAAATAAACTCTTTAGATTCTGATAAGCCTTGGAACAATGGTAATCTACTCGACCTAAGTGCTGATTTTTTCAACATCTTCTTTTACTTGATGTCTGTTTGCTATTTCCTAAAATCCAGAATTTTAGAAAAAAATTCCTACTTGGGAGCACACTAGCTTTGACTGCTCAATAAGTAAACCCCCTGGAGAATTAAAATAGGAAGAACTTCCATATGAGTTGTTCTGTGTAGCAGTGGGAACAACTTTTGAGCATTTTGAAATGATCTGATAGTAAGTGTTATATGCAACTTTCAGTTTTTCTGCCATCTCTTTCTACATGTTTATTATTGATCTGAAAGATTTCCATGAAAGATGAATATTTTCATTATTGACGTGCTCAATCATATCTTTATCATGCAAATGCATGAAATAGTGATCCTGAACTTGTGAGCAAAACCTCTCCAGTCTGTATGCTTGAGATTTAGGAAAATTCTAGAGTTTGTTTTCCAAGGCTAGTGTTCATTTGATTCCTTAAGTTGTAGCTTGACCAGCTGTATGTAAAGTTCATCATCTAGTTTACTTAACTTACATTGTGCCTTCAGGTGTGAGCAACTTGGAAATAAGCCTTCAATGATTTCACGAGACTGCTGTGTTAGTATTTCATTTTACTGTATCATCATCACTTATACCATGTGCTTGATGATAGGGAGGGTCTTGTAGTAAACCTCTTTTCTTTGCCACTACTGAGCTTTGATAATGCTGGGAGTTCTCTTCTGAAAGTTCCTTATTTCACAGTATCCTAAAGTGCTTATATTAACAGATCTGTGGGAGTTTACTACATTTCAGTAACATAAGTGCTAATAACGTTAATGCAAATTATATTAGATTGCTGCAAAGGGGGAAAAAAAGGACTGATAAAATCTCCACATGAATGTGATATATGTTTCAGGAATGCTTTTCTCTAGTCTCAGTGCTTTAGACTTTAATTTTGTTTTGATCCTCAAAATAAATACCTCTCTTATCAATACACCCCTGCCCCAACCTTCCCATTCACTGGTACTAAATCTTTTTTTCCAGGGTGTCTGTTCTTATTTTCATAGTCATTATGCCTTGTGCCTGGAGAACTCTTTTGATCCTACCATCAAAACAGCTTTTCTGAGACTAACCAAGCCCTTCTCTCTTTAAATCTGTTTAATAACAGAAGTAAATGAACCAAGATAATTGGATTTGAAGTAAAAGTTGTCATTTACAAGTATTCAATTTGATTTTTTTTTCCATCTTCTTCCTTTTCCTTTTTGCACTTTGGGACCATAAAAAAAAAAAAAAGCAAAGTGATTATATTTAAAAAAAAACAAACAAAAAAACCCAACCAACCAACCAAACAAAAAAAACCCCAAAGAAAACTAAACCAAAACAACTCCACCACCGACACCCCTCAAACATATATTAAACAAGTAATGAAATTATTTATCTTCTGAAAAACATAAAACCAATTCAAAAGTCAGACCATTTATATTACTGAAGGAGTCACCTTCCTCAATCTGTAAAGCATTCATTAATGAACACCGTCTCATTTCTGGTTCTTTGTATGTTGAAATTTGCCTTGCTCAGTTATTGGAATTTCTAGGATTATTGTTGTTGGGTGGGTTTTTGGTTTTGTGGTTTTTTGTTTTGGTTTTGTTTGTTTGTTTGACCTGAAGAACTAGAGACAATTCCTTTTACCAGTCAGGTTGTTTGTGTATTTTAAAAATTTCAGTGCAATGAACTCCTTTTTTGGGATTCTCAGTTCCTTCCAGACCATGTCACCACCTTTTCAGGCTGCAGTCCATGAAGTCTCTTGCATAATTGTTTGATTATTCTGTTTTTAGTTTCTGGGCACTCTTATTGGTAACACTGTACTCTCGTACAGGACTAGTCTTCCTTGTTAAAAGAACATGTTCTTCTTGGCTTGACTTGAGTCCTGTTACAGTAATAACATCCCAAGAGGCACACTTCCTTAGAGCCTTTGTTAATAAGGTGTGTGACGGGCAGACATTGAGTGCCAACTTCTCAGTACCTCAAGTACTGCCCTCCCTTTTATCTTTGAACTTTTAGATGGCACCATGCCATTTGATGTTGCAGTGGTGTCACTGCAAGCTGCATAAAGGGAGAAGTTTGACATACAAAGCAATCTTCTCTCTGGGAAGGTTTCCTTGTAGCAACTTCTGTGTCTGTTTTCCTTAGGCAAGTTGCAGTTACAGAGGGAACAGCTTAGAAGCAACATTGCGCCTTACTGAACAGCTATTTGAACAGCTAAATTTTATAGAAATTAATCTGAGATTGACCATGGCCACTGTCAACAGGCTTAACTCAAACTGAACTGCTAAACTTCTTCAAACCTAATGTTCCATTGCCAAGGGTAAGATACAGGTGGATAGCTGTCTGTGACAGAGCACAGAGCTGGACTGCAACTTATCTTCTGTCTGTCTCTCTGTCCCCAAAATCACTTCAGAAAAATCTAGTTCTATAAAACCCATCTTGCTCTCTTACTGAAAATGGGATCACTTATTCCAAATTTCCAGACGTTGTTTTGGCAGCGTGACAGCCATTCTCAGCTACCAGAATTCCTTGGGTTTCTTTCTGATGGACTTCTGTCTCCAAAACAATGTTTTCCATGCTAATAGCTTGGACAGTGGTCAAAGGTTTTCCTAGCAGAGCTGGCTGAAAAGAATGCAGACTATTTAAAAGTCCATCTGAGATTATATGCTACTTTGACGTTCTCTTATGCATGGATTATTTTTTAACCAAATGGGAAGTCACTATATAAAATTTTGGATCAAGAGGTTGTGTTTGCTTATGCTGAGTATGTGAAAATTTCATTCCTCTGAAGAGGAGGGAGTCTTTGCTGCAGAAGGGAACATTGGCTCCCACCAGTCCTCTAAATATGTCTTTCAACCCTTTTTTATGGAAGATTGTCCTATCTTTATTTAACATGGTGATTCATAGTTTCTTGTTGTTCAGTTGTGTGTCTTGGGGTTATGTTTGTTTTTTTTTAAAACCATTGACTGGGAAAAAAATGAGAGGGGAAAGGTACAAGTTATTAATCTAGCCATGTAATATTATCTTGGAACTCTTATCAGTGAACAATGAATCTGAGACAAAGAATAAGGAAGATACAGACATGTCTGAGAAAGCCTATTTTGAAGGCAATAGAACTAAGAGTTCTTCAGCTCATAAGACTTGGAAAATCAACGTCCACAACTATATTTTCATCACATGTGCCATTTTCTATGTGAATTTTCAGGAAATTTGATCTACCTATTTTCCCAGAGGTTATCTGGATGTTGAAAATAGGGTGATTGAAGTGAAACTTAGTATTTTTATTTAGGCTTTTAATACTGCTTTCAGATTGTGTCTGTACTTTTTTTTGATGTTACATATGTTTTGAAAAATTATTTTTTTTCTTTCTTCATTACTAATGTGTAGGCACTTATTTCTGTACCTCATTCTTCTCAGAAGGGAAAACCATCTCTCAAATCAGTGTCTAGATGGGTTAAGGTACAAATTCCATGAACCTGACAGTAATAATTGTTCTTTTTTGTTGATTACTAGAGGTCATCTTTTTTCTTCTGTTCCCCCACTTCCCCACCCCCCAAATTCCTGCACTATTGGGACTGCAAAGGTGAGAGATAGTAGTCATCTTAAAGGGAAGCTGCTGTCACAAATCCTTTGGATTTTTTGATCACATGTAGTAGAAGCCATAATGCCTTTTTTTCCTTCTACATCTCTGAAGACAAACGGCATACAGTAAAGAAAATAATTAGATTTCCCCTTTCTTTGTATTTACAGAAAAGTTGAGAGGAAAATGTCAAAAGCAGAGATACGATAATTAAAACTTTGGTTTCTGTTACTGTACTGTAGTATGTATGTGCACATAGAATTAAATTGCTTCACTTTATCTTGACATATTTAGCATTATTTGTGAAACGTGATACAATTAAGACTGTTTTTTTCAAGGACTTATTTATCTCTTTATAGTAACATGCTTCTGTAATACAATAATTTAGAATTCAGTTCCAAACAGTTTAAGAAAAGTTCTGTGAGATTCCTTGATTTTACTTGTATTTCTTGCAAAATTCCTTCTGCGTAATACCTTACAGTGGAGAATATAACAATTTTGTCTAACACTGATGAAGTTAAAGGGAGATATATTAAAATCCTGTCTGTTGAGAGATGGCTTTTCCTCATTCATTGAATGCTGATCTGAGATGAAGTAGCTGCTGGGCAATTAAGGAGACATGCATGGCAGAGGAGACCCAAGCTTCTTGGTTTTTGAGCATAAAGAACAAGCAAATGCATTAAGGGCTGATAATGCTTCTTACTAAGAAGTGGTTTAATGGGGGATACTTAAAATATTTGAAATAATTACCAAATAGAGTTCTTATTTCTTTAACTCATAATTACAGGATCTTCTGTTGAGTTATTTGTTTCCATTTGACATATATGTGTATTTGTAATAGGCTAAATCAATCTGTGGGGGGGGTTTACAAAAAAAATTGATTTGTAATTGAAAAATTTAAGTGCTATTCCATGAAGTTTCTCAGCTATGATATTTGCATATTTCTTTTTGTTCATTTTGTCTTGCACTTCATTATAGAATCATTGCTACTTTCCCTATAGTGTGCCCATTGTTCAGGGCAAGAACTCTGTTAAATGTAAACATATCAAAAGTCCTAAGTGTCTGACTTTGAAACGGTTATGTTAATCATAAAGCAAAGAATCTGGAAACAAATGTGACTACTGTTTATCTACATTTTATATCTTCCAGTTCTTTAGGCTGTTTTCTTAAATAAGCAAATAAATACTACTTACATGGAGAAAATACTCTTTTTAGAATGGTCCAAAACTAACCACAGTATGCAATATTGTTGCCGGACACAGAGATTTCTGTGAACATTTTTTCCTGCACTCTGTAGGCCTTGCTTGCCATGGAAGTGGCAAGCGTGTATTGTTTATATTTATAGACTGTGTGAAAATATGTGATGCTTATACTTGTTAGCTGTGTGTCTAATTATAAGGTTTGAGAACATAATATGTTTATAGAAAGAAAACCTTGAGAAACTGAAGATAATGAAACACCTGCAAATTTAGTAAAACCCTAAAAGCAGATTAATTAGAAAGAGATTTCTATGCCAAGGATGATTTCAGATCGCGTGGACAGAACATCAGGTCCAATGAACTGGGAACATGAGACGCGTGCACAGACTGAGCTATCCAATCATCTTATTATAAGCATGTGCCCTAAACAAACTAAACTGATATATAAGTTAACTGATTTAAATAATAAATTGACATATTGCCGACCATAATAGCCTGTGAGCATTATGTTCATGCCTCCCCATCGATACAATATACCTAGCCTCCTACATTATTTGGCATCATATGTAATTGGTTGCCCCTTCCACAAACTGCAGCACCATCAACACCAAAAGAGAGCTTACAATTATTTTTATTTGGCTTAGATTTAATGGCTCTGGATTTCTTTTAATTTTTTCCAACATAACACTGGATATAATATAGTTTCCTAATGAGAGCACACTATTCTGATGAATAGATGCAATTACTGCTGTTAGTGTTTCACCAATTTTGATTTTTCAGATAGAATTGGATGAGAAACCTGATTTTGCAACTCTGGAGAACACAGTTATTTTCAAGTGATCTGAACTACAATTTTCTACATTTTTACATATAGCTATAGAGCAGCAATGGTATTGCACAGTACCGTCTTCTTGTTTCCTTGACCAGCAAACAGAGTTTGGATGGTTACAAAAAATCTTTCAGGTTCATAAGCTGTCTTGGTTGTTGAGTTAATAAAACGCGATTCTAAGACATGAATACGCCAAAGCTGGAACTTGTGCTCTAGCTTTCTGTTTTTCTCTTGCTTATTCTTTCATCCTGTATGTGGCTTCATTTATTTATGGGGTTTTCCTTGCTGTTCTTTGGTTTCAGATGCGAGTGTCTCACTGGTTTATGTGGTTTCCCCATGTGTGAGGCAGGCTCCGTTCCCCAGATAGTCTCACGTGGAGATGGAACACCTGGCAAGTGCTGTGATGTCTTTGAATGTGTCAATGGTACGTGAAACCTTCTCTTGCACCTGGAGAGGAGGGTTTTATCTATTTCTGGAAAATGCTGGGCATTTGGTTAATTTTATGTTGTCAGGATCTAAGAGAAATAATTTTCTTGAGGTTCATTCAGTAAGAAGGAGCTGGAAGTTTAGGTGAAGTGGGAAACTGTCATTTTTAAGTTGTCATGCTTCTTCAATTTCTAAAAGACTTTTCCCTATGATTCAGGGAATTATAGTTTTAGCAAGACTCCCTAAATATATGTTTTTCATGTAGTCTTTTGCCAGTAGCAAACACCAGAGTCCTTTTAGAAGTGAAAGTTTTGTTAACCATAGCAACTGCTTGTTGCAGCACTGTAAGTGAAAGCAAGCTGTTTAGATTATGACATTCACTTTCAGAATCAATTGCAGATTAATTTTTAACACGAGTGTACAACCTTTAGAAATTTTAAGTTCAGTGTAGGAATATATTTATTCTCATTTTTTGCTTCCCAATCTAAATGTTTAGAAAATGTTTAAAAAACTTCAATTTGTTATGCGAGTGACTATATTTCAGGACTGCTCTATTTTATGTGTATAGAACTGCATATATGCTATATAGGGTGAGTTGTGAAGAAACTTGATATTTGACAATTGGTAAGGGGAAAAGTACTCTTTAAGCATTACATGCTCAGATAATTTCTGAGCATAAAAAATTACAAGTTGGTGCAATTTTATTAATTAATATTTATTCAGCAATATTTGATCTTGTTTAGTGGTGCATGTGTCATATGTTTGAAACAGCCATTATTTTACAATGGTCATTGGATACGCATATAAACATGCAGAGAGAGAGAGAGAGAGAGAGAGAGATTTCCCCAGGAGAATGTTTGTGATATTTAAACATAGCAATATTTTAAATACTGACACGCTGAATCAAAAATAATAGTACATATAATCGGATATTGTATATAAAAATTAAGTTCTTTCATGTGAATAAAAGAATTTGTATCAGGAAGACTCACAGATTCTTTAGCTTTCAGACTAATACTTCCACTATTTGGGATAAAATTGTATAAATGTAACTTACCTTATTTTTGTTTATATACTGCCTGTTATACTAAAGTGATACTCATCTTCCTTTGTTTCATATTTGTTTCATTCTGTTAAAATATTGTTTCTGAATCTGGTTTAACTGTGTGACACACCTCAGTGCAATGTTTGATTTAGGATTTGCTTTAGTAGTTTGAGCAAGAAATGGAAAACCAGTTTCTGATATGATGTCTTTGGTGTTGTGAAACAGCCTCAAAGGTACAAAGCACCTTGCCAATTGTTTCTCTTCAGTCTGCATATTATTTGTGGGTTCTGCTAACAAAATTTTTGCAGTATATATTATAGCAGGTGTGAGATGGAGCTGTTTAAATTGCCCACTTTTTTTTGTCCTTAGTCATCTTCATATTCTGTTTCCAAGGAGTTATATTCATTTTTCCTTGGTAACAGTTTGGACTGTCTTAGCACTGTTGCCCTGTGCATCACTGCCTTATTGCTCACTGTAACTCACTCCAAAGATTCAAGCTGCTTTTGGGTCAGGATTCCTTTTTGCCTCTTTCACATTCGTAATCTTCACCTTAGTAGCCTATGAATACAGAATAAATTGGAAGAAAAAAAAACAGAGTTTTTGAAAGGAAGTTGATGCCACAGGGGAAAGTAGAGAGGCCAGGCTGAAGAAAAATAAAGATTTGTAGATTTGTCTTGTATATATCCTTAAAAATCAGTATTAATATATTACAGACCAGTATCAAAATTATCTTTTAAGAAGTTC
The DNA here is from genome assembly GCF_036250125.1 of Pseudopipra pipra. Classification (NCBI taxonomy): domain Eukaryota; kingdom Metazoa; phylum Chordata; class Aves; order Passeriformes; family Pipridae; genus Pseudopipra; species Pseudopipra pipra. The sequence continues at coordinate 34,021,915 of NC_087551.1, read as the reverse complement.
CTCTTAAAAAAAAATAATTCTGAGAAACCTGGCCAGAAAAGTTAAATACTTTTTTTAGAGAAGGACATTTGTCATTATGCAACTTCATGCTACAATCAGATTTTTAAAAAATAATGCTACATGATGTAACTTTAAATGGCTTCAAGCAAACTTCCAGGTGCAGTTATTAATGATGCTTCACTTTGGAAAGAGGAAATAGTTACAAGCCTGAAGATGATAAATATTTTTAATAACAATCTGTGAACAACTGTGAAACTACTAATGAGTGTGTGACATTTGGATTGTGTGACAAATCATTGGTAAAGAGGACAAATGATCTGCATTGCTTTATAATTTGCAGGTTTTTTAGGATGTTTAGGTGGTTCTTATTTCAGGGAGACAACCAAGTCCTCTAAAACCTCTAAATTCCTAGAAAACTAATTCTGACAAAAATTTCTAGATAAATGTCTAAGACAATGACAAACTGATGAATATGTGTGTGTGTAATAAATCCCTACCATTACTTTGGTCAGTTTACGATGAAGACAAGGGGGGGAATGTTGTTTGTGAAACTGATAGCTGAATGTAATATCCAGTTCTGTTTTTAAAAGTATCTTGAAATACTAACAAGTGCAGAAGAGATACAGTCAATATCGGTAACAGATGCAGAAAATATCTTACAGTGATAGACTTAAATCAATTTCTTCACTTCATTAAAAAAAATTTCCATCAAAGTAAAAAGAGTTGAATCTGTAAGATCTAGGACATGCTGTTCTGAGCAGTGGGGGATGGCTGTTGGCACAAACTGCCACGAAGATGCTGAATGCCTTATCTTCATCCTTTCCATTTAGGATTAGATGCCTTTTAAAGAATGTGTTTTAATCAGATGCAAGTTAATGGGTTTATAGATGGTAAGTGGGGAAGTTGTGTAATCAGCATTCCCAGCAAGTTCAAATAGTTACTTCTGTGTTTGAAAACCTCTTGAAAAAGGCAAGAGGACGGAATAAAAAGGACATGTCCACACTCACATTAGTATAGTTTTTCTGCAATTATATCACCTATCGGATGTTAGAATTAAGTGATTCTTTTGGTGCTGGAGGGAGCAGTCAGGAAGGTTAGTAATCATCTTTACCTTAAAATAAAGGCATCTGTTACGAATAAGTGTATGTAGACTGAAAAAACTCCAGTTTGTATATTTAGGTAACCCTAATAATGAATGTTAAAGCAGGCCAGACTTCTGCAATATTTATTGCAAGGACGTGCTAATGTGATAGATGCAGAGCTGCACATTCAGAGTGTGGGGAGGCTGGCTTTACTGCATAGGAAGAGCTCTCCTCTTGTAGAACAGCAGTGGCCAGTGTTGAGAGGACAGTTAATGGCAGCAAACTATGTGTCATGTAGAGACTCTGCAGTATGTTCTCTTTATTGTTTGTCAACAATTTTGGGACAGATCAGTTATTTCATGAATGTTTTTCCTGGATTTAATATAAAACTGATATAGAAGCTCCACGATACATCTGTAGTTTTTCTGTGATTATCTTTGTTACTGATATACACTGTCTCAAACTAGCATTTGGTTAGTCTGTCTTAGAAACGCATATTAATCTGTAGTGAGAGAAACTTCTGCAGTAATTACTCTTTTTGTAGATTGTGGAGTTATTGTTCCTGTTTGATTATAAATAACAGCAGTAAGTCAATACATTAATCATTATTTTTCTGCTTCAGATTTATGTTACGTGTGTCCTTATGCTTCTCATCATGTGTAATCTGCTGTTTCTCATGGTTTATTCTATAATTATATAGACATAATTAACCACCAAAATATTGATTATTCCTGCTTGGTGGTCCTGATATTTTGATTTAGTTGGGGCTCGTTGTTAAGACCTACTGTCTGTGGCTGTTCAATCTTTGCATGGGTTGACCTTCTTTTTGGACTTTTTTAATCCAAAAAATTATTTAGAAAGTGCTAAGAACAACTTTCTTATTGGTTACAGGAAAAAACTACACTACAGAGGTCTGATGCTCCTAATAGTTCTGTGTGACATTTTAATCATCATGAATGTATGCAGATATCAGAATATTTTACATAAAACTGTTATACTAACTAACATAAATTTATGCTTTTAAAAGCACTGCTGCGTTTAAAAGATTTCATTATTACAATTAATGCACAGGTCTTACTGTCATTAGAATGGGGTTCTTGTCCCAAAGGTCAGTCAATTTTAAAGCCAATTTTAAGGCATACATTGATTCCTTCATTTTGAAGGGAAGCATTTTTGTAAGTAAAATCATTCTATGTTGTTAAATGGTAATAGGAATCAAGCCAAAGTTTCCTTTTGAGACAGTAAAGTTCCTTGTCATGATTTATCTAGGATGAGTGTTTGAGCCATCCCAGAGCATACCCTGCCTGGTCTTTGGATGTCAAAATGATAGCTCAGACAACAATGATGCCTACAGCATTATTGTTTGTTTGTGCTTCTTTCTCCTTGTCAGAAGAAACATGTTTACTCTTTAATTTGTAAATTAAACCTTACAACTCTCTGGAATTGTTAGCAAACACTGGTTTAAAATGCAATAGTGATATGATTTTGTCATTCATCTGTGCTTAGAAGATAGCTGGCTGGCTGTTTCTCCTAATCTTACATTCTCGATGACCCTCGGAGCAAGCCACAGTTCGTGCGTGCAACAGAATTTTAGCCTGAAGGAGACAGAAGCATGAATTGCTAAATTTAAATCTCTGGCTGCCATAAAATAGTGTAACTAGAGGTATAGCTAACTATATACATCACTGCTTTTTGCATATGGGAATCAGAGATCAGCATAGTGGTGTTCAGCAGTGAAGTTTTAGGGAAGAGCTGCACACATAGTCAAATGTGCTCATTTTTGAGAAGTGTGAAGTAGATATAGAGGAAATAAAGCAACATGGGAAATTTATAGCAAATAATTTCATCTTAATATATGAAACTGAAAAATGAGAGTTTTCCTGCTCTGTGGTTCTAGGGCCTTGTAGCAGAGCACACGTTTGGGGGCAAGTGAGAGTGAATATTGCTTTGTTTAAAGGCAGGTTATTCTGATTGCCATGAAGTTTCCCCACTTGCATTTGCCTGAAAACTACTTTCCATTTAGAGAATACTAGATAGTATATAATATGTATTTGGGGAAAATTGAATGAGAGATTCCCAAGATGCAGTCTTACACAACAGAAGCTAATTCAAGGATTCTTCTGATCCACCCAAAATATATTGCTCACCAGGACTTTTATCTTCTAATCCTGGTATGCTGCTTTTCCTTGGGGGGCAGCTTGTAAAGAAAAAAAATGATTCAACACTAAATTATGAGCATCAGCAAGTGAATCTAAAGAGATTGAAAGTTGCATGTGCAGTAAGAGTACAACTGTTTGGAAACAAGAGAGTATCCAAACTTGCCTGTTCTCTAATTAGGTATTGATGCCTGAGTCTCTTCAATGTAAGTTGCAGTAAAGCACATGCTGACTGTGAGCTCTGCCTTAGAAATGTGAGAGAGCAATTACCAAGTGTCCTGGAGCTGCTGCCTTCTGTCAATCAGGGCTTTCACTTCTTAATAAGTTTCCTTAAAAACAACTGCTACTTTAAAAGGGTTGTTGAGCGCTTTGTGAAATATGTGTGTGCAACTGGTCCTCATCAATGTTCAAGGTCAAGGGGACCAGTCTGCTTTCTGCCATAGCCATTTGTGAGCTGTGATTTTAGAGTCCAGCTGTGCTAAGAGTGGCTGTGGAGCCCCCCTTCAAATCCCTTTTCCCTAGAGGATAAGGTGTGGACTTTTGTTGCCCTATCCACTGAAAATGAAGACTACCTGATGCATGCATGAAAATACCTGGCATTGATCCTGGGAAGAATGGATCACACCTTTCCCCAGGACTTTGACCCTTTCTATACTGCTGTTTCAGGCTGTACTATGATCACATGGTAGTACAGAAGTGATCTCCTGCGTCAGTAAGATCATTCACTTGACATAACACATAATACGCATTTTATAACTTGTGATACTTTTTTTCCCTCATTTGAGAAGATAAACTGACACTGACATAAAGGAGGCATTTCTCTTTTCTCTGTGCCCTACGGCTTTTTTCACACTTGCATCTCTATACAGGGTATTGCTCTGGAGGAGAGATTAAAAACCCTCTTTAATCACACTTTTTGTCACCTGTTGGTGCACTTACTCCTCACAACAATTGCAGATCCATTATTAATCTAAAAGAAAATAAGAATGGCCTGTTTCTAAAGGGAACATCAAAGAATACTGAAGGGATTTGATGGGAAATGTAGAGTCAGCAAGGAATTCACTGAAGAAGGAAGAATGGAGTCCAAATGAATCACCTCACAGACACCATCCAATTACCACAGAGTTCCCGTTGTTTACTGCATTAATCCTGACAGTCTTTATATTGCACTTTCATTAAACTTAAAATTTTACGTGTGCTCTTAAGAAAAAAGGATTTGACCATGATTAAGAGACTCTGACTGAGAGCAGAGAGCTGAACATAGTCCTAATACTGATTAAACAGTACTGCATACTTCTCTTTGGCTATCCAAACCCACAGATTTTTGTGGTAGACTTTAAATAGACAGCTGCTTAAAAAGTAAGATGCAAAATGCAGCTTGTGAGGAACAAAAGATTACAAATTGTTTTGTACATAATAAAAGGCAGATTAATATTAAAGGAAGATAATCTGATACCAAAGAGATAGAGGGATTTACCTCTACGTGGGCTGAGATTTTGGTTTTGGGGTTTATTGTTTTTAATTCAGTCAGAAAATTTGAAAGGTATTTGAAAATTATGGCTAAACACCAGTCACAGTAGTATGAGAATTTGGTCTAGTATAGTGAAAAGGCAGGTCAGTCTGCCAGACCAAGTCAGATGTTACAGATCCTCTGAATCTGTGTTATACTCGCTGTAGTCAAATTGGGAACAGTATGTGAAACAGTGCAAATCGTTACCAGTTACTTTTAAAACAGGAGGCAAAAGGAAAATGTTGAAAACTGAAAACCAGTCAATCCAAACCTCCTGATAAAAAGTATTCAGTCTGTAGATGCATATAAATAAATACAATGTAAATAAATATATCACAAGGGGTAGCAATTGTCAGGACCACAGCTGGATGTGAAACCAAACTCAAAGCTCCACAGGGGTTCACTATGAGTGGGAGGGTTGCTCAATGGGAAGTAGAGACTGAGTTTTAAATAACAAAGTTATTTTTTTAAATAAAAAAGGACAAAATCTAACTCCTTTTGTTCATACCGGATAATGAAAACCAAGATGCTAAATAGATTCTGTGAACTGATGATATGTCATATACAAAGAATATTAGATGTCACATGGTACAGTTCTGTTTGGTTGTAAAAGTTATAAAGAAAAAAATAAAGTAAAAACTTCTAGTATTTACTTTGATGAAGTAGTAATGTTTTTTGCCAAAGTGAATTGTCTTGGTAAGCTAATATCTTCAGTAATGTTCTGGCTCAGATATTTCTAGGTGCTTAAACTTGGGCAAAGTTACCAACTCTTTGGCGACAAGGTTAGAATTCAGTATTTTTCTCAAAGCATGGGAGAAATGGTTAGACCAGTTATAACACCAAACCACAACCTTGTGTTACAGCTTTGGAGATTTTTTTTCCCCTGCAATTTTTAACTTTTCTTGTGCATTAGAGGCCGATCACAGATGTACTGGCAATGAATGATGGCCTATGCCAGTACCTTACAGTGGTACTGAGACTGTTTCAGATGCCTGTGCCCTGTTCATGTGCCTAGGGCTAAACTGATTGCAACATTTATTTTCTCTTGTGATGGACTGACAGAGACCACTGGGATTTAAACACATTCCTCTGTTATGAAGAATATGCCTTGCTTCCAAGAATTGTTTGGCAATTTCATCAAGAAAATCTGTCACTGTTTGGGGGTTTTGGAGCACAGCCACCACCCTTTGTGGCCCCAGCTCCTCCTTTGGCTGTTGTGGTGTTTTCCTGTGGTAGGACTGTAACCTACTGAAGGATGTTAAAAAGTAGCAACGCTTAGTTTCCAGAAGGAGTAGAGACAAAAGGGGGATAGTGCCACAGGATAGCCTTGAGGAAAGCCACAGAAACTCAAAAGCATGACCTGATGAAGAAAAATTAAATTGCGTGCATTTTATGTGTAAGAGAGGATGAAGGCAGGGACACCCTGAGGTGTCTTAAGGATGAGTCCTCTTAGCAAGAAATTTGCACATTGGAGGATAGAAAAAACCAGTAGAACATGAGACCTTGAAGATGGGAAATGTAATGAAACTTGGGAAACTTCCTTTCTGTTTGTTTGCTGTTTCTGTCTAACCTTAATTACCCCTTCTGTGATTTTTGCATAGTTACAGTAGTTAAAACTGTGGAATTGTTTAATAGGTAGACTGCAGTTTCTCCATTACTGGTGATTTTAAAGAAAATTGGGTGTATCAGGTAGAGCTGAATCTGGGTTTCCTCAGCATCCCAAGTATCTTTTAACAGCTTTTACGGACTGCGGGTGCCACAAAATAGTAATTCATTCCTTTAAACTGTGTAAGTATGTATGAATGTATGCATAAATAATTGCATTGATTTACAAATAATAGTTATGGGTTTGTTTATTTCTGATTTCTCTGTTTCTGGATGATCTTTTTAGAAGATGCAGGACCAAAGGACTTTCAGAACGGTCCTGTAATCTTGTTAATAGGGCAGTAGCCAGTTCAACCTGAAGAGTAAGAACCCAAATAGTTTTTTTCTATCTAGCTTGTTTTTATATGCTTGCAAGAAAGCAACAGCATACAGTGTGGTGTCCTATAACATTGTTATGAGCCAATTCCAGTGAAACATATCTTTTCCTTTTTTAAACTATCAACACAGCTTTTTTAAAAATGGAAAGCTTCTCTGTGTTTTGTTTATATGGACACAGGATTCAAGTTTATCAGTTTCCTCCCCTTTCATTTAATAGAAAGTTCACAGCAGTTGCCCTAGTTCCTTCCAAGGCTCTGATAGAAATACTTGTCTTTGCTAAAGAAACATCTGAAGTGCTAGAATCATGAACCTTTTAATCGTTTAAACAACAGAAAATTGTTTTGAATCTTGCTGCTGCTTCAGGAGAGCTGGAATTTCTGATATTACAAAAGAAAATGCGCATACTTGCCTACAGGCTGATGCCTGAAGCATCTTATGTGTAACCACATGCAAATTGTTGCCTTGCAAAGAGTGGCTTCCCAAACTTGAATGTATTTCTAGACTATTCCATTACTCTAATCAAAGAAAATCGTAAGTATGAGAAAACTAAAAAAACTCAATAACAGAAGTTTTTTGTTTTGGACTAGTTTAGCCAATAGAACTGTATTTCATTTGATTTAAATGTAGAAGTTAAAATACCTTAGAAAACTAATTTGATAAAACAGATTGTGTCCATTTGCCATTCAGATTGGTGATAGAGGTCTTGAGAAGTAATCATAGTGTGAGACTATGGGGTTTACTGCAACCCTTACATTTAGGGCTCTCAGTCCCAATAAAAAAAGGCTGGATCGATCTTGTATTACTGGCTTATCTGAGAGCTAGCAGACACTGAATTTATGTTCACGAATCCATAGTCTGTGTCTCATGCCCACTGCTTTGTTGTAGTAGTCTGCATTAGAAACAGGATTTGGAGTCTCAGATATGTTTAACTGTTTTGTGCTATGAAGTTTGGTCAATTTGAATTACTTTGTGATGCAGTGAAGCTTGAAGAATCCTACGTGTAGTTTTCTCCTTATTAGCAAAACAATGAATTCATGGTTACTGGCCTCTAGGAAAAGATGCATTTATTTAATGTTAGCTTTATGTTCTTTCATTCCTTTGTGACTGTCATACACAGATCAATAAGGCATTAAAATTGGCACTTTAAAAAAAAACAGGGTACTGAGAGAATCTTTCAGCATACTGTGGTGGAAGAAATGCATCATTATAATTTCACTGTGTGCTGCTCACTCTTTCATTAGGCTTCCACTTGGAGTATCTAAAGCTAGAGATTTTTGTTTAGTGCTTGTTCTGGCTTGATTCAGTTTCAAGACTGGAGTCTCATATATACTTATATATTACTTTAGTTCTAACCAAAGAAATCCTTGTCTCATAGCTGGACATATAAGCTTAGGTTTATAGTTCAGTATAAATGTATAAGCTACCATAAACCTGGATGGTAAAAATAGTGAAATTCTATGGTGGTTTTCATTGTAGGACTAAAACATACTGTTTCCGTTCAGGATTTGCAGTTACTTGCTTAGTCTTGTTTGGATATTTAAAAATGAATGATAATTCATTGAAGATGATGTTTCTACTTCTAACAAGGCATGAATTCATATCTACTGTTCGGGGTGGAGGGAAACAATAAAAATCTGGAAAGCTGCAATCAAAACATTGAAGCTAGAAGCAAATGGATTAAAGGCCTTTTGAGTTGTGTTGGCACTTTTTCCTTTTTGAGAAGGTTTTTAAACTAACAGCTTGAGCTACATAAACTTGAAATATTTCTCAAGTGTTTGTTTATGCGAATTGCTTTCTAATGAGGTCATAGATGTTTTCCCGGACACAGTGGTATTTCCTCTTCTTACTCTTATTTTTTATGCTGCTTTCTACATTATGCCTTGAAGACAAACAGACATATAAAAATCAAACATTGCTCAAGATACTTCCAAGTTTCAACTCTAATGCTTTATGATCATATCAAATCATAGCTTCTGAAAAAAATATGCTGGTTAACTAGACAGTGCTTTACTTCAGGTGGCTGTTTTCAGGTATCTTGGGCTAGTGTCATAGGAGGCCAAAAAGCTTATTCTGAAGTGGGAAAGAGGGAGGAGGCTTAAGTCATTGAATAATATAATGATGATACTGTGAAGTCATGATTTCCTTAATGACTAATGTGGAGTCTTATAGTTGAACATAAATTCAGAGTATTTTTTCTGCAGTGTCTTGAGTCACAATGATTCAGCCCTGGGCCGTGGAGCTACACAACATTGTGTGTGGGGGGAATCAGTTGAGCTGGTTGAACAGAGTGCAGTTTGCTGGCAATAGGTGGTGGAGGTGGGGGGAAGTTCATATGTATTGGGTAACTGCAAGGTCAAAAGCCCTTACAAGACCTTATGATATATTCATGATGATCTGCTTCATAATCCAGAACCAAACCTCTTCAGTATAAAAAAATAATAATCATGAAAAAAAGTTGATTAAATCTGCAAACTGTTTCATTGGTTTAGGGAGCATCTTTTTTTTCCCCTTTCATTTTTTTTAATGTTAACCAAGTAAATAGACAATGTCCTTCGCAAAATACTTCAGAATTTTTAGAGGCCCTTAGTTTCTAACAAAGTTGGGATTTAATTATATGTCAAGGCTCTGCTGTAGATAGAAGCACACAAGAAATAGCTGTCTTATGTTTTTGAAACACTAAAGTGATCACATAAATATTATTACAATTCAGAAGTATAACTGTGAGCTGACTATTACAGCTCTAGATTGTTTGAAGTGTTCAGTTCTTCATAACAGATCATGCAGTCACAAAATGTTTGTTGGAGTTTTTAACCTATTGATTGGACAGCTTTAGTGCAATTTATCCACCTGAGTACCAAGTCCTGCAGAAAGGAAGATTACACTTAAGACACATCAGAAACTGTCTTCTTAAAACAGAAAAATCTATTGTTTCATGTGCTGAATTTTGAAGTAGCTTCAGGCTCATCCAGAATGAGAAATATTTAACACCTGTGAAGAAATACCAGTGCTGTAACCTTCCTTCAGGATTTTTTTAAAATTGAGACTTTTAATTGTAGATAATTGCTCTGAAAGTAATTTTCAATAGCATTTTATTTTATTCCGTTGTTGAAACACAATAAAATATACCATGTTCCTAAAAATAAAATAAAATAAGATTGTAGTTAAGTTTAAAAAATGAAAGAAAAATCAACTGTCTCTTTTATATCTGTTCTTGTCAGTAGCAACATGAGCTTAACTATTTCCCATTTAACAATATATGTAAAATACTTTTTTCTTTCTTTCAGAAGTGAAGCCAACTTGCATATTTAACAGCATGGAATATTATGATGGAGACATGTTTCGGATGGATGCTTGTCGATTTTGTCGATGCCAAGGCGGAGTCTCTATTTGCTTCTCTGCCCAGTGTGGTGAGCTACACTGCGACAGGTACTATGTGCCGGAAGGGGAGTGCTGCCCAGTGTGTGAAGGTACAGTATCTTTTTAATGCTGTTTGCATTTAATTCTGCTGCTTTTTTTTTTATTTGCCTGTTCAGCGGAAATGAGCAAACAAAGGCTTTTGTTCTTCTGAGGCTTGTAGATTCCTCCTTAATTCAATTTATTTCTACGTTTGTGCTGTGCCTGAGTGTGCTGTTTTGTTCTTCGCAGCGCTTCTCTGACATTGACGCTCTGCCTTTTCTATACAGAGCTGTTTGGCTTTCCCTTCTGCATCAAACCTCCTTAAATATGATCAAGTGTGCAGGGATTCTGCGGGGGCCTTCTTCACAGAGGATATAAAAAGCTGTTTCTAACTTCTGCACTGGACATTTAGACAGGCATCTCCATAGCAGCAGTTGTGGCCCTAAGACACAGTTCCATTGCTTTGCAACCTGCTTCTTTTCGTGTTCAACTAGAGCAATGCATACACCTTCTCTGCTCTACAATTGTATATATACACCTCCTTTGCTCTGCTGAGAACCTCCTCCTCTGCTTGCTAGGCCTGCAGTCCTCCTAAAAAGGTCTGTCTATGAAATTTCACGTTGACCCTCTTGCTTATACTAGAAAATATTGGAAGCACCTTCTGCCAGAACACAACCAAGATTCCAGCAAACTGGCACAGACTAGCACTCTACACCTGGATCATGCCCCAGGGGGGATCAGGCTTTGGCCACTGCATAGTCAAAAGGCCTGTGAAGCACTCCTACTCCCTTTGTTTAAATGTGCATTTAGGGATAGATTCTCAATAAGTGAAATCAGCTGGAAATCTCAAATCTCCTCCTCAGATAAGAGAAATCTAATAATTAAAAAAGAAAGCTCTGATCGCTTTCTTAATAACCTGGGTAATGTTGACACCTAAATTGACAAGGTAAGTCTTCTAGATAGACAGAATAAATACCTAACAGCCCACCCATTCATGCTTTTCTAGTTGTTGAAGAGGTGGCATTCTTTTCTACCTGCTTTTCTTCAGTGGATTATTTCATGACTGATTTTCAAGGTGATTCATTGTTTCCTACTAATGTTACTTGATGATAGAAATATAAAGAATATAAAGCTTTCTTTTTTTCTGTAGGAATTCTAAAACAGTAATGGTAGAGTTGATTTGAGTTGTGTAGTACAGGCATAAGCCCTTCTTGCCTTAACTCCTGGAGGAATTCTTTCTCAAAGTCCTGTAGGATATATCAGCATTAGGATATGTAATTTGCTGGACTCAATTTATAGCTTTAAACTCGACTGACCTTTTAAGGATACCAGGAACTTTGTGGTTTGAGTCACATAGAAGACTATTGCAAATAGCACAAGTCTTATATGGCTTTTCTGTGCTTTCTCTCTATTCCTCTGTCAATCACAATCCTGTATATAAGTTGAAGGATAAAATTCACTTCATTTGTTTGTTTATGATTTGATTTTTGGCTAAGTCAGAATAGTTATTTATGGATGTAAGGTAATCCTAAAACATGAAAGGTGCAAAGTTAAGAGCTTAGGAAACATTTTAATTTTTAAGTGCCTTATTTTCACAAACATATGATTCTTGGTTTAACCCATTTTACTGGAATTGTGAATATCACTACAGTTCAGGATAGGGTAGAAGTTGTGAGCAGTTTCAATCCAAATATTCAATGTCATAAAGTGGCTTATAATAAGACAACAGTTACTTAGCACTGCTACGTGTTTTTCCTACACTCAAAATGCATTGCCTTCCTTCCAGAGAGGAGTGATGAAACTTCCTTTAGATAGAATGTCTTATTTCTCCCAAGTCCTTTAAACTTAACACTCTTGAAAAATTAACTTATAGGTAAATCACTTGTGCTTATTTGATGTCCACTAAAAAATGTTTTCAGTTTTATCTATTGCTTTTATTATATTGGATTTGCTTTTATATGTAATTTTTATTATTGCTTGCTTTGCAAATTTGACCTACTTACTGTACATTCTCAGATACTTAATTTTTGAGCCTGACAGTTTTATTTTTATTAGCCACCATGATAAATTGTGTATATTCACATAATGTATATATTCTTTTTACTATTAATATTAGCGTAACTTATCAAGTTTCTGGAGTAATACTATTTCTGAAGAGTAAAAGCTGCTTTTACTTCAAGTCATGGGTTTCCATATACAGGGTTGCATTATTTATTTATGTGAAACTTGATGAGAAATGTAACGTAAAGTATGTTCCATAAAATTATGTTATTTAATACCAAAATCTTCATTTGATTTCTAGTACATAAGTGGGTCTTGTGGCCTTTCAGGGGAAAAAACTTCAACTGAAATGAAATTGAAAACTGAGCCAGATCGTCTGTTCAGAAAAACTAGTATATCTCCAAACCTGTGATGAGATGTAGCTTAAGGCAATCTTCTTGCTCTAGCAAGAAATGTGCCAGAGGTCTCATCTTTGCTCATTGTATAAAGTAGTGATATAGTGCTGACACGAGTCATTCCAATGGTTCATTTAGATGTTTTCAGTTTCCTTCAGGAAGCTGGAACAAAAAAGAAATCAATAGATCTAAGATCCATTTTGTTCTGAAAAACAAAATCAGAAAATCGAAACATTAAGCCTCGTTCTCTTACAATTCCTCTCATTTCAGACCCACTTTATCCAGTAAATAACCCTGCTGGCTGCTATGCCAATGGTCAGATCCAAGCTCACGGAGACCGCTGGCGAGAGGACGACTGTACCTTCTGCCAGTGCATCAATGGAGATCCACACTGTGTTGCCACGGCCTGCGGACAGAGCTGCCTAAATCCTGTTAAAGTCCCCGGGGAGTGCTGCCCGGTGTGTGAAGGTAAGATTGGTATTTCCTCTTATTTTGCTTTCCTCTGTCATGACTGCTGCTTACGTGGTAATTCTTGGTTTACTTGAAAATTTTGGAGGATTGAAGTAGCTGGTACAGCATTGCCTGGTGACTGAATAAACTACTGAGGACAAAAAACATCAGCATGGTTTAACTATACCTGTATGTGGCAATCCTGATACTCTTTTGGCCCAGAAGGGTATAGTAAGAGATGGTTTAAGATCAACATTATTCACCAATGGTTGCTCTTAGCTTTTCTTAAATTGTATTAATAAATATAGGAGAAGTTAGAAGATCAGAAATGTTCGTCAGTTGGTATTACTGTTAACTGGATTATTCCTGGTTTCTTCTTCATCAGTGTCATTTAGTTGCAACTAAAAATCTTTTTGCACACTATAGTTTGATACTGGGCATAAATATTTCAATTAAACTTATAAAAGGTGGTGGTATCTGGGAGATAGACTAATTTTTGAAGTTTAAAATTGTATTTTCATTCATTTGTGGAAATACATGCATATGGTATAAATCACTGAGATTTAACTTAACCATATGGTAAAATGCTTGCCCAACCTGACGATGGAAATGTGAAGACTTGCAAACTGAGACAAAAAAATATTTTAAATTATATACATAAATGTACATTTAGAATTGCATTTTATGGAGGAGTAGTTCATAAGGAAAAAGACCAGGTTACTAAATTTAGAATTGTTTAATCTAGACCTGTTGTCAGAGCCATCTTCGCAATACACAGACACTTGTGGGTGCTCAGTGAGCTGCCATTAAGATTTGTCTGTTCTCTCTCTGATAGAAGAAAATTATTTTTGTGTATCTGAATGCGTCTCAGGGCCCTTCTTGGTTTGCAGTATCCATCCAAGTAAGTTCACTGAGATACTTACTTTTTAGGATGAATTTGAGGAGCATAAGAGTTTTTTACAGGTGCTCTTTAATTCCAAAATTCACATCACAAGGTACGAAGAAGGTGTCTGATAATGTGTAAAAACTGCCGGTGACTTGTAGGGAGTTGCTACTTGCACTGAATTAATTTTACTATGAAGAAGCAGGTTAAGTGCCTTTAATCCCCAGTGATCACCTCATGATGGATATCACAGAGTTATTTGCTGTCACCACTCATTATGTAGGTATCTCTGAGCGAGCTTGGGAAGGTAGTACAGAGAGAGAGAGAGGGACTGATGGACGTATTTTCAATATGTTAGTATGTTCAGAGGATTTTTTTTTCCCCTCCGGTGAAGGAAGGATAGGCAAATGTCTCTGATTTCCTGTTCCAGGCTAGAGAAACTGGATTAGAGCTAACTGAATTAAGTGCTTATATATATTGAACTGAGTTAATTAAGAAGAACTGTGGGCAGCAAACAGGGTAGAATGTAGGCTTCCATCATTCATTATTGAAGGTCGCAATGTAAACAAGCTGGTGCTTCTTTAACATACCACACTAATGCCTCTGCAGTGCTTTGAGGACTCAAGTTACCTCCTCTGGACTAGGTTAGGTAATTCTATGCAATAAACATGTATTTTGTTTTAGAACAAGATGCAGCTAGCAACTGTTTAAGTCCATAAAAGTTTTGTAATTGTTAAGGGTGTGGGGCGTGGTGTGAAATTATTATAGAAATAGATGAAGACTAACAGAATAGCACAATAGAATCAATATTTAAATGAGGTCCTTGTGTCATTTTAATTATATTTTATCCAAAAATAATCTGGCTTCTTAGTTTGTCATGTTAGCTGTTGTATGATATATGCTTAATTGTCTGGTTTTGAGTGTGTCATCTGGAAGACAATAACACTGAATGGTATTTTGAGCAACTATCCTAAATTTTAAGCTTAAAAACATCACATTTGAATTGGTCTTTCTTTGATAACACATACTGCCAAATAATCAATGGGTAATGAAATTACGTAAATGGTGAAACTAACAATTAGTGGAAGTACCTTTAGTTGTTGCCAGGAGGAGATTTAAGTGTATTTGGGTACCAGTGGTCAGAGAATATCTGAAAATGCTTGAATCCTCTCCGCTTTCTTCCCTTCCCTCTCCTACAGCAAAGTAATATAACTAAAACCAGACTATTTTGCTCCATTACTGCAAGTTATTTAATTCCAGGAATCCAGATTTGGGATTATTTCAAGGATGAAAAATCTGGACTGTTAAAACTTATCAGTGAGTTCAGATGCTAGCACCCAAGATTTAAAAAAATTGAGTTTGCAAGAAGCAGTTTTGGATGACTTCGTCAGAAATTATTCAGCATCTGAGACTTATCTTGCAATAATAGTAAATAAAAAAATCCCTGAGAAATGAACCATCAAGGGTACCAATAAATTTCTTGAAGTTATATTTTGGGGCATCAAATGAGTTGAAGGCTGCTATGCCTTATGATCAGCAGCCTGAATAAAAATATTTAGATATATGAGAGCAAGGTTTAACTGGACTAGACGTTTGAGACCTGTGTGTCTTTCTGAATCTGTTAACATTTTTCTTTGAAAGCACGCATTAAAAAAATTCCAGAACATTAGGAAAAAATCACTATGTGTTAAAGGTTGTCTGTCTGCGTTTAGCATTAAGACTATGTATTTTAAAATTATTTTTGAAAAAATAAATGTTTGAGCTGACGGCAGCAGAGACTTGTATATTAGTCATTGACTTCTGACCCACCCCCAAGGTCAGATAGCATCACGTATCTTAAGCCTTAAATCTGAGATTAGTAGTGTTTCTACTTGGAGTTTAATGCATGGGATAGGAAATAAGTATTGTCTGCCTTCATTGTAATACAGGTATTGCTTGCTAACCCAGTAGGCAAGGGGCTTCTTTAGATTTCTGTTCTCTGGTTTTCTCCTTATAGAAGGGCTGAACTGGGAGAAGTATGCCATGGCAAGACAAGCCTTAAAAACATTGCTTCCTTCACACATCTTACTATCCCAAATTTAAGTTATATCATTTTAATGACAACCTGGTCCCATTTAAAATGCTGTTTTATTTCTGCCATCACTGATATCTGATGCATGGATTGGTGCTCCTTCCCCTTTTAAATCAGCTTTTCACTCTTCTTCCTGAGCATTGATTCTGTTGATGATACAGAAGTTCTGCCGCTGGTACTCACAGTGTTGTTGCAACCTAAAAGGTTGTTGCAAAGAAAAAGATCGGACAAGAAAGAACGGAATTGGATTACAAGAGGGAAGATGTGGTTTAGAAGGCAGAAAGTTGTTGAGGAAAACAAAATTCCTCCTGTGGCATGTTGGGACTAAGGTTGTCTTTTTGATGTGTTTTAGGGCATGGCAGTTGAATTTTCAGCCTCAGTGAAACAAGATTTGCTCAGGAAATTGCTTACATAACTGAAAGCAGTAATGGTAAATCACATGTAGCTTTCAGTGTTTATGCAAGTGATGGCTGTGGCTCACCAATATATAGCTCAACATAAAGCTGCTTTTCTTTTTTTTCTTTTTTTTTTTTAACTGAACACCAAAGTGATCAAAACCCTTTTGGCAAGATATCTTGTTACAATATATCACTTCTTGCCAGTTATCTGATGCAGCAATGACCACCAATAAAAGCCCAATGTATCAGGCAGGGAACTGGCTGCTTTAAGGTGACTGTTTCCTCAGGGAGAGAGGCAGAAAGGAAGGGTCACAGGAAAAGCACGAAGCTGGAGACAGAGGCACAGTGAGACAGTTTGGTGAGGAGAGGAAGACGTTCATCACTGACCTGTCCCCAAACCCAAGCTCTTCAGCTGATACAGCTTTTCAAGCCAGGCACTGGTGGGAGCTGGGAAAATCAGACCTGTCCCATTCTGTGGATCCAGCACAAACAATTAGTTTTAAACTTCTGATGGATGCTTCTATATAGCTTCTATAGCTGCTGTAATGATACTGGTCCTTTGGGATTTGCCTTTGTTTGTTTAGTCTATTATCTATTTAGTTTGTTTTCTCTTTCTTTGTTTTCTAGACAGTCTTCATTAAGAGCCAAGGTTTAGGTAATCAGACTGGCCCTCTGTGCTTTCCCCGTGGTTTTAGAGCTAGTGGCTTCTAGCAGCACAAGGAAGTCTCAAAGAGAACACATTTCTACACGTTCATGAAAACAGACAGCTAGGTAGAGAGGAGAAAGTGGTTTTTCAAGTGTCAAAAGGGACTGCAAAATTTTGCTATCTGCTCACACTTCTTTTGGCTTAGAGGTTCTTCACAATGGCTGGTCTGGGTTCCTGTTCTGTTGGAGCTAACCAGATCCATTGGCAATCAGGTGCAGTTAGTATTGCTACTTACAGAGTTACTTGTTTCTCTGCTGGCCTAACAACTCTTTTCTTTCCAAATAATATTACTGTGGTTTAAACAGCAATTCCATTTTTAATGAACTTTATTTAAAAAAGGGGAATAAAACATATGAATATATAATAGCATATAAATAATACTAAAGAAGCTACAGTGATAGAAATAACCAGGTTTCCCACAGACCATCTACAAATTGGAATAATAGCTGTGTTCACAGCAAGTAAATATTGGGTAAGATAGTATGAAAATACCTAATTTTTTACTTTTTTAAAAATTTTTTTTGTTTGTTTTGTTTTGTTTTTTAAACAAGATAATAAATACAAGTGTTCAGTGCTGGCATTGATGCCAAAAATGCCCCTTAGGAAAGTTTATGGTTGCTTCTATTCCCTTGCATCTCCCAGAGGCTCAGGCTATTCATAGGGAAAGCTGATACACAGTAATTGGTTATCTCGCAGTATGTCCTTCTGCATGAGAGCCCTCAGGTACAGGTGGCAGGGTGCCAGCATAAACCATGAATGAGAAATTAAGTGTTAAACAAAATCCCCTCAGAGGATTTTTCGTGAATAAGGCCCACATTACTTTGCTGTCATTATGGTTGACACTTATCTTCACAAAAAGAAATTAACATTTTCATCAATAAAGGGCTGCAAACTCTAGCTGAGTTGTAATTCAGTTCAGTTCCTTCAGCGTGTCTAGCACTTCATTAAGTAAAAACAGGCAGCAGAGTCCAGTGAAAAGAAACTTGATTCATTCAGGATGAAGTCAGTGGTAGTGAGGAGTGTTCACCGACACGGAGTTTGGGCCCAGGGTTCTCCTTAGAGCATGAAATATAAGTTATTGTTCAACAGCAGCGCTGTAGCTCTCAACCAGCCTTTTCATCAATGTCAATTAGGGGATGCAAATGCCAAGCTATAGAGAATTGGGCTTACTTTTGCCAGCTCATGATTTAGTGTAGTGATTCTAGACAAGGCATCTGAGCCTGTTGAACCACACCATCCAGAGTATAATGAAACCTACTGCCAATGAAAGTCAATGAAATTCAGGAAGACTGTACTGCTATGAAATAACATTTTCATGGGTTTCAGTGATTCATTGTTGAGTTCAGTGGAAGACTGCTGAAAGGATAAATAACCAAAGAATCTTAATGAATATATACATCCGTGCAGCTAAGGATGTCTCACTTATAAAGAACCTCATGGATCCTCTAATTCTTTTCAATGCCTATAGCATTCATAGATTTGCCCCAGATGTACACTAATTTAGTGTTTGCTGTATCTTCACCTAGTAACAATAACTGAATGGCCTTCTTAATGTATTCAGGCATTTCTTGATAGGCTTAATTGATTCTGGTATAACAAAGGTAATTATACCTTAGTCTCACTCCACCTAAAATTGTCGAAAAAAATTCTTATTAGAATTGAAATATATTTGAAGAGTATATAAGCCTCTTAAACTGAAAACCAGAAGAATTGATTACAACAGACAAAAGGTTTTAACTTCACATCTTGAGAGTAGAAAGTATGTATTTTGATTGCATCACTGCAAGAAAGACAGCTACACACTCCCATGCACCATTGGTTCATAGGAAGCTTCTTCACATTGCAGCAGTAAAAAATCTTTGATTATAATAGTTACTTTGAAGGAGAAATACATATTTTAGTAGTTTCAGGTTTGACAGTATGAATAAAATTTGAGACAAAAGGCTACCAAACTGAACTATGTGCTAGGGAGTGTTAATGAATGTGTTTTTGGAGTTATTTGTGACATTAGAAAATTGTATCATCTTAAGTCCTTGCATACATTTTATAAGTTGTTATGTGATGCTGAATTGTTGAACCCTGAGAGTTAACACAGATAGCTAAATGCTGGGAAAAAATTTCCTGCAAGGCATTAGGTATTTCAAACGCAGGAAGGAAATTCTTCGGCACAGGACTCAGGACTGATATTTTTCATGTAATGAACTGGAGGGGTGGGGAAGGCTGGAATGCAAACTATGAGGACGGAAAACATTTAGTCACTCTTGGAATGATATGAATGTTTTTACAGGAAGCTTAAGTAAACACACATGCTGCTGCTTAGTAGGCTGCAGTTAACTTTTTTGGACAGTAGACAAAATTCAAACAAGTATGCAGACTCAAATGAAAGGCTGTTGAGCAGCACACCCTTCAGGACCATTTTTTAGCCAGTTATCACTTAAAGCATTAGGTAAAAAGCTAGACTACTGTTCAGTTACTTTTTTTTTTTTTTTTTTACTTTTTTTTATGGTAAATGCTTGAACACACTGATGCTGTATTTCTTTAAGTCAGTTAGTGCTGGTTTCATAGGTTCAAAACATCTTAATTCTTTTAAAGGTAATCTGTGTTATAAAATACTACAGAAGAGGGAGCTATTTCACTTTCCCCAAACATGAGCATGTTCTTTATTATTCATGTTGGAGGTCTTTCTGTTTCTTTCTTTTTTTCTGTTCTCCTTGTTTAGAACATGATTTTGATTCATTTTTTCTCCCCCTCCCCATCAAAAAGGTTTTTATTTAATGCTCCAGATGACATGTTCAACATCTTAAAATCCTATTCTGTTAAGCTTATTGAGGAGAAATGTTGGGCAGCAGAAAAAACGTAGAATACAATAGTTACTTAAAACCAATTTTGTAAAACCATGGAGTAGGTATTTCCCTCACATGGTATTACTGCAAGAAACAAAACCTGTCTGGAGTTAATATACTACATTCCAAATGAAACGAAGAAAAGAGATTGTCTTTCATGTAATAATAATAATAAAAATACCTTGTCAAGAGGTGAAGCATGGGTAATGTATTAACTTAAAGGATTAAATAATAAAAAAATGAGACTGATTAAAGGTGTTTATGGCTGTCACTAAATGACACTTCACAGAGAACTGCTGTAATAAACACCTGGAAGAAATTTTGCTTCCTGAATAAAAGCTAGTTTTTAAATCATGAAGTAGATTTCAAAAAGATGGTGTTAGGCAAATGTGTACTTTATATTGCAGGAGGAAGGTGATCGGTACTTGGCAAAAGCATACAGAAATCATCAGAAATTGAAATGTTTGTCTTTGGATTTCATTTCCTTGATTAGGATCTATCAAGGATATTGCTGCTTTCACTGGAAATGTCCTCTGTTTATATGAAAGTAAAATTCATGGAGTCATGCAAGTTAGAAAGGACCGCCAGAGATTTTCTAGTACTATCTCCTGCTCGAAGCAGGTCTAGTGACACAAACTAAAACTGAACACTTGGTGCTCTCATAATATATGTGGCTTTGCAGTAGAGCAGTTAAGTGTAATCCCTCTTCGTTTTCTGATACGCATTCAATGGCCAGAGTTCAGATTTTGAACAACTAAGATTTGAAGATGGGTATAGGTTTTCATTCTGCTACCACCTTTAGGAAGGATTTTTTTGTTGTTGTTGTTCACTTCTATATAATTCTTTAGTTAATTTTAATAAAATCTCCAAAGTTAGAAGAAAAACCACTCAGATAAACAGTAGAAGTCAACGACATAGCAATAATTCATCTCTGATTTTTTATCTTTCGTTTTATTTTTTTCCATGGCTTTAGCAATCTGTGGTGTATTTTAGTTTTCTGTCTCCTCTTTTTGATAACTTCAACTGATCAAACTGTGTATATAATAAAATTCTAATCCTGAGAAACAAATTTTCCCCTCATCTCGCTGAAACGTGGGTGCATCAGTTTCTCTCCATATCTGAATACTTTGGTTGAACTTTAGCTTAGAACCTCAATACTCATCAAAATATAACAAGATCTATATATAAGGCACAGTACTAGACCATCTTGTGTTCTAATATGTGTGTATATGCAGTACTTTTCATTTTTAACACAAGAAAATGTCTGCTCTTTGTAATACAAGCTGTGTCACATCACTCAGGAGAAGTGGGAGGTCTCAGAAATCAAAAAAGAGGGGACTAGGGATCAGTTTTGCTCATATTATAAAAGTATTCTGGATAGAAATATACCAGTGAAAATATTCTACCTTGACTTTTTTTTTTTTTTTTTTGGTGACAACCAGTTTCTGTATTGGTATTGCTAATGTAGTCTCTTTAAGGACAAAGCCAGCTCCAGCCATTACTTGTATGTCACTATTTTCCCTCCTTTCCCCATTTCCCCTTCTTTCCCTTTTCAAGCTAAAATGAATGAGATTCAGGGGTTTGATCACATACTGTAGTGTTTTTCAGTGGACTAGTCAGACTGATGAACCACCAGCGGCTGAAATATCCATTGTGGATTTTAAAATTGTTGAAGTTGTTTTTAAGTAAATAGCAGAGTAAAAAATTAATTCAAATAATTTTATCAACCTCACAGCAGGGAAATTAATAATCTTCTGCACTAAAATTCAGCACAGAAAGTATCAGGTTCAGAGATATGTGGAAGCAAGATGTTCTAATAGGAATCTGCATTTAACCTTATATATAAGTACTCGTCATCAGCAAAACCTGTGCTCTGTTAAATAATCCATTGTTTTCATCCAGACTCTCTTCAATCCCCTTCTCTCTGTTTTCTTCTCTCTATGGTATAGTTGTATCCTTGGTAAACCACACAGGCAGAAACAGCACCCTTTCCCACCCATTGTCTGTGTATTTGTGCACTGGATCTTTCTTCTGCAGTTTCTACCAAGAGCAGCAGTGAAAGCCCAGTTCAGCTCATGCCGTGGTACAGCTTTTTCAAGCTTAGCTACTGCTTGCCTATTCAAATAGCCAGAAGTCTGGCATAGCAGAGCTGGCTTTATTTGTTGAGTCTTGTCTAGTGAAGTGAAAAGGGCTGATTTTTTATTTTTTTTTTTACCCTGCCTGCATTTTTGCACATGTGGGGGCAGGGAATGAAATTATTTCTTTTGTCCTCTACTTGCAGCTCATTGAGAAGCAGGCATGCATATAAAATTACTGTATCTCAGGGCTTACCTTTAGGGAGAGGAGGGGGAAAAAGCAGATTTGTAACTTCTCTGGAAATGCTGAGGATGCTGAAAGCAGGCCAAAAAGTGGAAGGTAACAGAATAGTAAAACGCAATTAATAGGAGACTAACAAAATCCTTTCAAATGAATATAACAACAGTTCAATTTTGTCCCTTGAAAGAAATACCACGTTATGGGGTGTATCAAGAACACAAAAGACTGTTAGGTGTGTCCAAGGCACAAAACACAGAGATATAGTTTTGGAAAGTCACCACAGAAATAATATAACAAATATCTGTTCTTTTTCTGAGATATTAAATTATACATGCAAGTAAAGGGAAGTTATCTTGAGGGGTGGACTTCGGTAAAACACAATCCTCTTTCTCTCTAGGTTTAGTTTACACCCAAGTGGATCAATGACTACTAATTAACCTGCATCTCAACTTTCAGTAAGGTTTTGTGGCTTTTTTTGAACTGCAAGTTTTACTTCGCATTCTGCCTTCCTATGGTAAAGCTAAAGTTTTCTTCAGTTCTCCAGCTTGTGTTACTGCCTGTGAACTTTGCTTTGTGTAGCATTAATGATTCATATGATCTGTAGTGGCTTTAACTACCTGTGAGTATAAGCATTGCTGTGGCCTTTTGGTCTTTTGAAGTGTAGGGTTTGGGCTTGTTTGGGCTGGCTGACCAGTAACCTGAACGTAGCTTCAGGGTAACTCTTGCATTCTGATCTTTTGCATGTTTAGGATATTTTGGTTAGAGAATGGAGTGAGGTAGGAAAGGAGGTTTTCAGAATAGTCCCCAGATGCTAAAATATCAGTTTGGTTGCAAAAGTAGTTTATATACTCAGAGGCCTAAACAGCTGGGATTAATTAATGGTGTTTCTGGAATGTAAGATGTTATTGGTATATAGCAATATGTTCGTTATTCCTAAAGTAATGGTTTGTTAAAGTTGCAAATGTTAAGTATTAGACACGAATATGATTTAGTCAGATAGGTTGCTGAATATACTTGGAAACAAATACAGAAAGTTCACTGAGCTTAAAAGAAGTCTAGTTTGGAAATCCATGGATTTTAAAATACATTGCTCATTATGGTTACTCTTCTGCACTACATGTGCAAACTCAGAGCTGTGAAATGAAGAATTTACAGAAACCCATCCTTTGACCTCCAACCTAGTAATTTATATTAAACCCTTACAAAAATATGAAAAATTTTAATTTAAACTAGAAGAAGTTTGAGGGGTCTAGGGATACATGGATACCATTATACAGATTTCCACCTTGTATATGAACAAAGCTGTTAGTGCTAGTTTATATATTTTTTTAAAGTGTATTGCTACTTTCCTACTAAAAATTATACAAACAATAGAATTTGAATGTTACTTTGAAACTTTCAGCAAAGTGGGTAATCTGAACCTTGACCTCTGAGATAAGTTTGAAGTTCTTTAACTTAACTGTGGTGTCTTTAATGCAGTTTTTTCCCTCCAAACTCTAGTTAGCTGACCTTAATTTTAAAGCAATTAAAAATGTTTATCAGCTGTATAAACTGTTGTGCTGGCAAGAGCAGGGCTGGGAAGAAGCTGTGAAAACTGAAAATTATGAAAGACTATGAAAACAGAAAAGCTCATTCTTGTAATAGGATAATTTTCACTTGACTGGAAGACATGGGTGCAAAATCTGCCTGCTGGCCATGGAACCAATAGGCACAGAAATTAGTATTTTGGTTATCAGTGTATACATCTAACAGCTTAATCAATGCTGAGTAATATTTTACCCTTATTCTGGCAATAAAGACCATCTGCCTATAAGTAAGAATGGCAAAATCTGTTGTTTGAGGATGAGAGATGGGAAGATGTGGCCACTTCCAGTCCATATCATTTTCACAATTTAGCAGTACATACACTGAATTTTTTTTAAATTAATTTCCTGTAAGTCTCCATTTCTTAAGATGAGGAGACAAGATACACTCAATTGAAACAGTGAAATGAAAGCTCATAGTTCTTTAAAGTCTTGCAATTTTTTTCAAGAATACTTTTTATAATGTTAATAATGCTCATAACTATAAATTCGTTGGTTCTTCATTGCCTGAGTTCTGTGAAAAACACAAGCTAAACAAAATTAGTCTTGCAGAGTAAAAATTCATTCAGAAAAGAGGTGTTTCATTCCTTCTGTATCCTGTTTTGTGATAGTAGTTTTGAAGTTCCTTGTTATTTCCATAAGTCTTTGGGCTTTTGTTCTAACAACTTTGTATACTAGAACACATTAATATTTCTGGCTGCCCAGTGTATCAAAACAAATTTCATACTCCAACATATTTAAATGGTGTCAAAAAGTAAGTATTATACTGTTTGTAAGTAACTTCTAATTGGCAATAATATCCTCAACTTGAAAAACATAATCTGGTACTGCAAAGTATACTGTAAGAAGTGATGTTTTTGATGAATAGACGTGTTGAATGGTTTCCAGAGATCTTTCACATGCAGTGAATCTTACATTCCCTTTTGGTATTCAGATTCTCTTCTGCTATAAATTTCATTAGAAGTGATCTTATTCACACAGAGAACAATTTGGCTACTGAGTCATGTGTTTTGATGTAAAGCTTGGTAGTATCAATCAACTGAGCTTCAGAGGAAGCTCTTTTCGGTTTCTAAAGCAAAAAAAGCTGCATGAAGTTTTTATTAAATACTGTTGGAGAAAAGTGGGCAAAATAAATATTTTACACTTAGTTTCAAACTGCATATGCAGGAAAGCTGATTTCATAGTGAGAAAAAAGAAAGGTAGTATTTCTTTCCAGTTTCAATACTTCAAAAATTTTCTGCAGCTTCATATTCTTTGTGTTGAGTGTACATCACTTCAAAACAAAGTCTTTTGCTTTTATTGTTTCAGAAGTACCAAGAGTATTCATCAGAAACAAAATTAAATAAAACTATTCACTACTGCTTTGTGTATGGATTTTTGTGAACTTAATTAAAATATTCGAGGAATTTCAAATTTATTTGTTTTATTTTTTCTTACCCCCAGAACCAACTTATATCACAATAGGTCCACCCACCTGTGAGGCTTTGGTGAACTGCACTTTGACTGAAAAAGACTGTATCTATAGCTTCAAGCTGGACCAAAATGGTTGTCGCATTTGTCAGTGCAAAACCAGTGAGTATGCAAAAATAGGTGGCTCCTACCTTTTATTTCAAGCTGTATGTAAAAATGCTAGTATGCTGGGTTTTTCCATTCGTAATGTTGACTATATGTTGTGTTAGTATGTGCGTGCTTTAAAGTTACTCATCTGTAAAGAACAGGCTCCTGATTTCTGGCATTGCTTACTTGCTTAAAATTTGTTTGGAGGAAAACATGTAATGTTTGACTTAAGGTAAAAAATTAGCAGCTGGGTAGAAAAGGTAATAATCTGGCACTTAATATTCATTCAGACTCTGAGAAGTCTAGTCAGACTTCCACATTTCATTTTCCTCTGTGTATGTAAAGAATTTCAAGAGCATCTAGGTTTGTGCACTTCAGAAACTTCTATTGCTAAACAGCCTATTTTCAACTTAGTTTTTTCATCAAAACTTAGATTTTGAGGATAAATGTTTGAAAAGTATATACGGGGGGTTTGTTTCTATAACATATGTTTATATTATATACATATATCTTCAGTTAACATTTATGTAGGTTTTAACATTTAACATTTCCTCAAGGAAAATTATTGTGCCTTGTGAGAACTTTGTGTGTATCAGCAAAAATGTATTTTCTGTTTGTGTTTCCTTAAAAGTTCAATATTTTTGGAAGAAATATAAAGAAATATCAGGTTGGTTTTTGGAATTGACCAACAAAGGACACCTGTGGAGTACTAATCTTAGCTGCCAACCCAACCTAGGAGTGGATTTAAACTCTCTTTCTAATGTTATTGTAATTTTGCAGCTTTCTCGTGGCATCTAAGGTTTACACAACTAAAGTATTACTCCATTCCCTTCCTTTGATTTCAGTCCACCCGTTCGCAGCCACTTTCTAAACCAGTATGACTATTTTAGGGGTCCCCAGTAGATATGGTCGAAAGAAAACTCTTAATTGGTAGAAACTAAAGAGTTTTAAGATTGGATTAGTGCTCTGCTAAAGGAGCAAAAAAACGGGTGTCCTGGCTTTTTTTTTTTTCCCCTGGGGAAATATGCATTTTTTAATTCCGTAAGGTAAAGGAGAAGACATCTTAATAAAACTAAATATGTGGTAAGCAATAACGTTATCATGGTAATACAGAAATATTACTTTTGATAAGTTGTATTTGTGGAAGGATGACTTTCCATATATTACATCCAAGCTGTCTTGAATTACATGCCTTACTTAGTTCTTCTGAAGGACAAAATTAGAAATGTTTAGTTCTGCTTTTAATACGGTAATTTGATTTTCCTTCTCCTTATATTATTACTAAATTGACTGGGGAGTTTGACACAAACAAGATGGACATAGTTGGCAAATTTCATCATCTGTACCTGTGTGCAGTCCTTTCTTCCAGTTTGGTGCACAAGAGACACATCACTCTAAAGGATCATTTCTTTTTATCCTAGATTACCTGGCTGCACACATACACATACCCCATCCCAGGAAATTTCTGTTCTTGCTTGGAGTATTTCTGATTAAATAGTGCCTAAGAACCTATTCAAGAGAATTTTTTTCTTGCTAGATTTGCTTGAAATTATTTTCATGGTACAGTAGCAAACTATCTGGAACAAGCTTAATAGTATCATTTGTCTGTCATCTTTCTTTTTGGTTAAATAATGTGACTAGTAGATTGCTTAAAAATCTCAGTCACTGAGCAAAGGGAAACCTTTGTTTTCTAAAGAAGTGAAAATAATAGCTTGGAAGTCTTCATCATTCAGTGGTTATCAATCAGAATGACAGAAATTGAATTTTTCTGTCAAGTAATGTCTCTTGCTTGCAAGGCTCTGGACAAATGAGTGTATGAGAAATAAGAAGAAAGGAGGTTTAGGTCAACTATACTGAAAATATACTGCACTAATTCTCTGCATTTTGAGATCCTATGTCCAAACCTTTGATGTCCAAATTAGTTTAGTTGCATCTTGGCTCTCTTAAGCATGTGAGAATGTGTACTACCTTTAGCTCATGAAGACTGATGTGGACTTTTGGGAATATCACTGTCTTTATACTGCACTGACTTGTTTTTTGCTGGTCTAAGCTGCTCAACAGAGTCAGGTTTAAAGTGCCTGAGTAAAGGAATCCTCCCTACCTCTTGTTACCATCTGAAGTCATCATATCCTAATTCTACTAATCTCTTTCCAATAAAGTTTCATTTTTTACTGATTTCTCTTTAGATATCTCTGCTGAAGATTCGTTATACTTCAGTTTATTTCAGCCAAAATAAAAGCAAAATGACAAAGTGAAAAAACATAGAGTGAAGATGTAATTTTTTTCATTATTACCTTCATTTACATTCATGTATCCAGAAATAAGTACAACAGGTTTATTTGGAATAATTATATAAGTACAATATCATGAAACTTGTTTGGTGCTTTACTGTAATTTAGTTTCAAGTTTATCCAGCCTGATTCAAGCCAGCTACAGAATGAGAAGGATGAAAGAAGCAAATCATAACATTTCTAGGATATGATATCAATAGAAGTAGTTTACTTTGTCTTTTGTTCTTCTTCCTGTTTTTGCAGTGAATGCAAAAACATGCTGGAGCAGCACACACTAAAAACATACATGCTGTAAAGTAAAATAAAATAAAATATTAAAAAAAAAATAACAAAACCAGACCACAGTCATAAGAAAAGGGAGCAAAAAACTATATTGAGCAAAGAGTGAGCATAGATAGATATGGGGAAGAAAGTTCCAATGAGTAGAGATGGAACCACAAAAGATGAGGGAGAAAGAATGATCATACTGACCAGAAGCACATATAAGCCAAAGCAGCAGTACAGGACAGTAAAAGGTAAAAAGTATAATTGAGGATTTAGTAAGAACCACTGCAAATACCAAGAATAAAACTTAAACAAGTAGAAAAACATGAAATACATTAAAAAAATTATATAAGATGATACAAGAACAAAAAAACAGTAAATAAGAAAAAAATTGGGGTTTGTAGTTTGCAAGTGATTGCTTTTTGTGTGTCTAGGCCTTTGCTTTCATAGGGAGAACTGGAGTGGATCAAAGTCTTTTGGAGAAGGAGTACATTCGGAGGAGTCTTTGTGGAAGACCAGTGATTGTTTCTGAGGCAGGACTCTTGTTGCTCCAAGGAAGACTAATGGTCAATTGAATAATGCCTGCTGGTTGCAGTAATAGAGGATTTAAAATCTTGTAGTTGCTGCTGGACGTTGTCATTTTTCAGTGAGAGTCTGAAGTCAGGGCCTTGTCTATTCCCCGTATAAGATTAATGGAAAAGAAAAAGCCTTTAAAATCTCTCCTGCTACTGAGACTACAGTGATTTACCCCAAATGAATTGAATGTGAAGTACTCTTCAGGGTATAACTCTGAGCTTGTATGACTTTAGTATTTTTTTAACTTTTCAGATCTTACTAAAATTGAATTGGAGTGCTGCTGTCAATTTTAAAAATTTGTTGCTTCATTTAGAAGGCTTACCTTTGCAGTTCTAAGATGCAACTGTCATCCAGTTTCATTAATTCCAGACTGCTTATGGAGAGATGGAGTTGTAGAAGGCTGAGATGAGTCATTTTCCCTGGACATTATAATGCATCATCATCCACTTTGTGTCATGGTCTCTTTCATCTGTCCAAGCAAACCATTCAATAACTACTCAAAAATTAGAAATCTTTGTATATTATGTGTTTGCACAGTTCTCTAGGCATGATACCACCCTTTCCCCGAAGCAGGTTCTAGCTATATATGCAGAAATATTTTTTTCAGAAGAGTGTTAATACCTTTTCCTTAAATGAGAAGAAAATGTTTGCTACTATGGAGTTAAAAAGGAGGTGTTATCATTCACTCTATACTAGCACACACCTGAAGCATGGTCTTCAATATTCTGGCAAGTTACACCATCTCCCTCTATAGGTGATGAAGCAGAATGAAATTCCAGCATTGACTTTGGGTTTGGCAATGTGGGACTTCATTTAGTTGTGTAGACATTCAAAGGCAGGATTGGAAGTTTTGACAAAAGGTAGGTAGGTGCATCCACATTTTTCTATTTTAGTATTCATTATCTTCCAGTGTTAGTTTGATTTAGTAACAAATTCCATAGAAAATAAAAATTATAAAATAAAACGTAGTCCAGGTAGTCTCCCTTAGTGCAAGGAGAGTGCATCCTGGATTTTTTGAATAATTTTGTAGATAGTAAAAGGATGTCTTATTCTTCTACAGTAATGTGAAAGGGAATAGCTATTCCATATTAGACCTCATTTAATGAAATACAGCCATGGAAAATTTGGGATGAAGCATGTTTCCTAAAAATTTAAGGCTTAGGTCAGAAAAAAAGTACATGCTGTAAGTAGAATAGAAATATTAACTCTTAAGTACACATGTGCAAGATAGTAGAAGTGCTCCCTGAAGAGGATTGAATTACGATGAACTATTCATGCCAAATAAATATTACCTGTCTTCTCATTAGAATAAAAGTCTTTAGCAGGATCTCTGAAAATTACAATATACTGGGTTTAGTAATGCTTTAGTACAGTAAGAGTAGATAAGAACTTCACTTGACATGTGAAAGGGAAAAAAAACCCACAAATCCAATAAGCTTGAAGCTTGATCATTCTCCAGTAATTCCACCTTTGAGATATCACTGCTACAATTCCATTTTCATGAATTCATGTATTGTATGTGAATCCTAGAGTTGTTTAGACCAAGTATTCAAGCCATTAATTTGCCTCAACGGACTCATGAGATGATTTTTTTAAACAGGGTTTTCTAGCATCACAGCGCCCAGTCCCTTGATTTTTATCCAGCTTTTGTGAATCGTGAGTTAATTCTAACAAAAGGAGGGAGGGTTAGTGTGGATCTGTGGAGGCAATATATTCAGAGAATTCCAGTTACTGATAAGTAACCTAGTTTTCTCCTTCATAAATTTGCCTCCCCAGATCCCCACCCCCGAAGATTAACCAGCAGTAGCAATCCACACCGAGAGGACGGCTGAGGAGTGCTTAATTATAAAGGTACTGTGAAACAGTTCTCCTGATATGACCTATCCTCAGCGTCAAGAAAATAATGCTGGTAAAGGTATGTAGCTAGCTTTGTGTAGCCACACTACAAATTTTCAGAAATGGACACCAGCCTGAGCCAAGTTGAAATACTTGTCACATATCTAGTTATATTCTTTGGCAGTTATTTTTTCTTCTGTGAATTAGAGGACTAAAAAAAGCAAGCTAAAAGTATTTCAACGTGGAATGCATTTTCAAAAGTTTTTAGAGTAAGATGACTTTCAGTCTTTGCAGTACAAATATCAGTGTGTCCATACGTAAAATAATATATTGGAGAAACATAAATATCCCAGTTTAAGAGCTTAAAGTTTTTTATATACCGTACATTTGTTAGAAGAAATAAAGTCTTTTTTAAAATAAGAGCTGGAATTACAATCAAGCTATTGTAAGTTCAAACAGAAGATATTTTTTGAGCTAAACATGCAATTCATGGAATTGAAATTTTTTTTGCTTTTCAGTTTGGTTTTTGGGCAATATTTTATAACACTCCTGTTATTCATAGGTGTGAGGTAGGGATGTGAGCACTCTGAAACCAGGAATAAGTTATGCATCCAGTGGTTTGAATTTAGGCCAAAGACTTGTGATTCCTTTTGAGATACATTGCTTGTGAGATACCATACTAATGGAGAGGTTGTGTTGTATCTGAAATATTTCGCTGTTAAGTGAATTATCCCAAATGTTAAGATTGCTACCATTGCATATGATGGGACAGAATGTTGCTGTCATCTTGTTTGTGAGGTAGGCCCTGGACTATAGTAGGTTACATCTGTATATCAGCTGCTCTTACGTGCTGATTTTTGAACATATTTTTCTTTCCTTCAGCAGCCATATCTTGGTAATCATCTCTTCTTAAGGCAAGACTTTCTTCTGCAGAAAGGGTTGTCCCATCCCCCATGTCCCAGACAGATTCCCCTTAAAAAGTGTCATGCTCTTCTGAAACTCTAATATTAGTTTATTGTAATCTGCATGTATGAAATTGTCTGTAAGTGGGGGAAAGAAATCACTGTATTTAAAAGGAGTTTATGGACAATGGTGACCAGGCTTAAAAACCTTGCCAATATCTGTATGTTAATAATTCACAAATATGGTTGGCGCTTTTTTTTTTTTTTGAAGACCAATTCATCCTCAGTGTTCTTTCTACTTGTATTTTTTTCCAACAGCATTATATTAAATTGATCCAAATTAATCCAATAACTTGAAATTCCCATATTTGAGTCAGCATACAGTGTGTTAATTTGTTGCAACTACAGAACAAAGTATTTGCTATAACTACAGTCTTTAGGGGGCTGAAAGTCTGTAAGCAATAGCTTTTGCCAGTGTAGAGAGGAGTAGTGAAGACTGAACTACCAGCTGGACTTGTTGGTAACTGACTTTTGCAGTCGTGGTTGCACATGGCAAAGAAAACTGCATGGTCATGTCATGTGGGCTGGGTTCACTGCTAGAAGTATTCAGTGCATGTTTGTCCTCAAGTGAGTATCAGTTCCTAGCAGGAGACTATTTAATAATGTCACTGGTTGAGGACAAACAGCCTTTCCATGATTGTTCTAGCCATCTACTCTACATAATTATTTCAGCATTTTATGTGGTATTTCAGCTAAGGTCTGTCCTCACATTAAAAAGCTAAGTGTTGTAAAAATATGGTTCTGTTAGCCTGAGATATTCAGGAACACATTCATCTTTTTCTAAAGTCATATCATGTCAGTATCGTTCTGAGATCAACAAATATCCTGCCTCTGAACTCTGAGATTGTCACATAAATCCTTGTTTATTCTTATGGATGGCACAACCTTGTATGTTTGCAGTATTACATTTCACCACAATATTACTTTATTCCCCTAAGCCCTCCTTACTACCTTGTTTAGATGGATTATTTTCTTTATTGAAATTACCTCATTGACATTTCATGTTTCATAAGAAAAATTAATGAACAGGTTTCTACAAATCATGTTTCCCTAAGCAGCCCAATGAGAAACGTTTTCTCTTTAATTGATTTCCTATTGATCATTTTATTTCTGTTTTATCTACCTTTTATCTAGCCATCAGTTTAGCTCCCTAGGTGATGTCACTATAACTAATCAGTCAGAAAAAAAGCAAAAAAAAGCTTATACTGTGTGATCAGAAGCTTGATCCCATTCTGCTAGAGCTGCAGTGATGTGCAAGTGTATAATGCATTTCTGTCAAACTCTAAACAATAGTTTTCTTCTGCATTGGCTTATTAAATGTTTCCTGTCCCCTCATTTCAGCCTGTCTGATTGCCCTTATATACTTTTGAAGCAGTTATTAGGCCAGTTAGGGCTGGATCTCTTCTCTGCAAATACATTCCATTATTTGGGATTCAGTTTGCTTATGAAATCTGTCTAAGCAGAGATAGAAAACACTCTCAAACAAGGAACCTCATAACATTTTGCCATAATAAATTTCCTCAGTTCATTGCAGTTGACTTTCATGAGCTAGTTCCCCTTGTTCTTCAGTATTTGTCACTTGAAATGCAAAATCTTTGCAAAAAATTTGCTTTTACTTATGGTTTCTTAATGAATTTATGATTATGTTAGTAATTATTAATTTAAAGCTATAGGTAAGGGTATAGAAAAACTTTCAGGATGGCAGTTGTGTATACTGAATTTGATCCACATGTGAATATTTGTTTACAATCTTTTTCTCTTTTTCTTCTTTCTCTGATAGCTGACTCCGCTTTGTGACATTGATTGTTCACTTCATTTTCTCAAAAAAATACCTGCCTTAAAATGCTGGACAAGGCTTTTCAATAACCTTGTGCAACAGACATAAACTGTGTATGTGTACCAGATGGTACTTCATTTTGACACTGCCTGTAGTTGTCATGTTTTTAATAATGTTTCAGTAGGAAAAATTTATGTGGTTAGATGTAAAGTCAGAAAGCAGACCAGAATTCACTACATTTCTTCATAGTGATTTTTTTTTCCAAAAACTATTGAAAATCTATTTCCGTATCTTGTACTCTCATACTGTCAGAAATTTAAGTGTGATAACATATTAATTTCATTAAAAAACATCCTCTCAGAAACCATAATTTTTTAGCACCTTATTAGAAGGACTGTCAGCAGAGGTCTCTGGAGATTCTTCTGATTACTTCATGTAGCATTAACATAACACTAGTAATTTCATACCTGAACTGTTCATAACTGAAGAGTTGTCTGCATTGACTTCAGCCAACTTTCCCTTTATGTTTGACATAGCCAGATTTTTGATGATTTTTCATGTGCTCTCCACTGTCTGTTCCTGAGAGGCTGGTTGGTGGTTATTAGTTATCCATCCCAGGGCTCTGAAGAGCTTTTCTTTCTTGACCACTTGCAAAGTGAAAATTCTTTTGAGGATAATCACTGTGTAAAGGATTAAGAAAGGAAGATATTACCTCAAGACTGGATCTTCTGGTTAGTATGTCAGCAGAGTATTTGAGTTTTAAGTATATTTAACATCATAAGCTACTTGGGATGAGACACTGTCTTCCTGCTTGTGTAGCACTATCCTAGTCACCTTGACCCTTTTAAGAAAGTATATTAACTTTTCACGTAACAAACTTGTTTCACATTTCTGAAAAGCAGTTTCACTAACCAAATGAAAGCAGAAGAATGAAAACAAATATATATTTGGCTGTGGGATTCTGAGGCATCATTATTTTGCCATCTGCTATAACTTCATAGTCAAACTTGGGTGTTGCACTTCGGTAGCTCTCCTGAGCAGATAATCTGGAGACAAATAAGATAAAGAAATATGACAACTAAAAAAGATGTTCTAGTTGTTTCTGGTTTTTTAGATATTTTTTAAAATTGTTATTTCCAGCTCTTTCACATTTTTAAGATTCCTATTCGTTTCTGCTATGCCTTTGCATCTGTACCTTCTTGTTTGATAGCCTGTCTTCATGAGCCTGATGTTTATGGACAGCCACCTAAACATTTCCTCTCCATGACAAAGTATGCTTCAAAAAATGAATGGTTCTGATTGATTCTGCTTGTGCGATTCCAGGATTATTCACCAATCAGTTTGAGTATCTGCACAAGATATCATAACTTAAATTATATCCAAATTTATAACTGAACTTAATTCTTTTTGGAGATTTTCCAGTGTACTTTTCCATACATTCTTCATGAAGTTCAAGCCTAGCTTTAAAAATTATGACTGCCTTATAAAGTCTTGCATAATGAGAAGTTTAGTTACTTATTATTGCTGTATGCTGCAAGGCAATAATTCTGTACAAACATTCTAATATAAATCTCATAAATGCAAAAGAAATTCTCATTATTTTAACTTGCTTCAAGGAAATTCTTTGTATTAGACATACATCACTCTTTACCAGAGAAAATACCAAAGTTTCCTCTGCATTATAATGTTTTAAAATCAGCATTAGTGGCTACATATTAAAAAAAATCTAGTATTTTTGATAGATCAGCCTTGACTTAATCCTTCAGAAACATGTGAAAGTTCATGAAGATCTTTGTATGTGTGTTTCTGTCTGAATAAAGCAAGAACCTGAGATAAGGGTTACCGTTGCTGTGGAAAGGTTAGATCTGACTGAGAGTAAATGCTTAAGTCTTGTGGCATCGATACTCTGCTTACACACACAATCTCCAGAGGTTAGGAAAGGATCTGGCATTTTTCTGTATTCTAAATGGCAAATAAAACCCCCAAACTTGCACCCTTTTTGCTTCAGACACCAAATTTGCATAAAAATGGAGAGGTGAGAGCCTTGAACCTGATGATATTCATCCTACTTAAACTGAGAACTGTTGTTTGGGATAATGAGGCTCTTATGTTGTATTGCACTTGTATGCCCAAATTCCACTGCAGAAGTAGGCAGTGAATTTGCCAGTTTTCTCCAAAGCTTTGGTCTCATTCTGAGATGGTAAAAAGCATGCCTTCTTTAACAAATGAGCATTAATCTAATAGAAAAAATAAGGAAACGCTTGGCTTAGCCACATCAGGTTAAGTCTTTATTTTGCAGCCTTAAATGCAACATTACAAAAACAGAAGAGAAGACATTAAAGTAAAGCTAAGATTCCTTCTGTGGTCTGCCTTCAGTATATTAAAGTATGTTAAAAATGTGAAGATTATCTTTACATTTCAGACTCACAGAAGTAAGAAACAGAATAAGTAATGTACTGATCTCTACTTTGGAAAAACCTTAAATGTCCATATCCCTAAAGAGGTCTCCATCTATTAATAAAATCATGTTAGCTTATGGTACCAGGTGGTACTCCCAGGTTCCTGACAGAAACTGAAGAAATTCTGTGCTGTCTGCTCATGCAGGTTGGGTCATTACTAGAGAATTCTGTTAAATATTTTAAAAACAGAAGAGTCTGAAGCTAAGGCTTACCAGTACTAAAAAAGTTATGAAATAAAAGGGAACAGAAGATTTAGTCTGCTAAAGATGTGTTTGATATAAACAGTTTTCATGTTGTGATAACCTGTATGTGTCCTTCGCAGGGGAGGAGCTGTGCACCGGCCTCATTTCGGGTTGTTCCTTGGACTGTTCCTTCGGCTTCCAGACTGACATCCACAACTGTGAGATCTGTCAGTGCCGACCACGGCCTAAGAAGTGCAAACCCATTGTATGTGACAAGTACTGTCCCTTTGGATACTTGTACGTATTCTGATTCTGAAAAGTGTATTTAATACAATCCCTGTCCATACTGAAAATATGCAAAAATCCAGGCATATGTACTTGTGTTTACTTTGTGGCAAAGCAGGGGGAAATGCGGGAAAATAGATATGTTGTTACTTGATGTGAGATTACAGTGTTCTTCAAAATGGATTTTGATCAACATGTTAAGAAACAGCAACTCAAAGAACAGCAGCAGATTATAAAAGCAAAGAAGTGCTTCAATTTTTTGAAGAATTTGATAAACAAGATGAGAAAGCTACTTACAAGTAATGTCTCTTGCACATAGCTTTTTAAAATTCTGTTTGCATGCTTTGATAACCTTTCATTTTATAGCCCATTTATTTTATTCAAATTATTATCTAATATTTCAAGTTTCTTTTAATGTTGATATGACAGCATAACTAATTTTAATGAGACATTTCTGATAATTACTTTACAGAATTTGTGAAGAACAGTGCTATCTCTTATCTAAGTTTTTGTAAATGTGTTCAAAACCTGTATTTGTGGTGGAGTTCTTTCTCCATAAAAGTAGATATTTGTGGTATTTATTAGACTGTGGAGTAGGTGATGAAAACTGAGCAGATCTTTTGTCCCAGAAATTTCTTAGTGGTTAGTCTGGTACCTTAATAACAGTTTAATTTCTACCTCATGATAGGAGATCTTCAGATGATGTTCATATGCAATTTATTTCTTTAGGATTTTTAATGAAGTTGACTATATTTGCAGCTCCTAGTGTGATACTAATACTCCTTTAATTTCTGATTCATTTCAGAGTTCTGTTTAACCCTTGTTCATAATTCATAATTATGCAATTCATAATCGCAGCAGGTTTTTATAATGGCAGTCTTTTGTGTAGTGTGTCCTTCTTAGTACACTGAGTAGTAGATGAGAGAGGAAAAGCAAGAATTTTGAAGAGTTAATAAAGTTGTTTTCAGTCATGTTGACTTGAAGAGTAACTGAGAGTTATTTTTAGTTTCTCAAGTGACAGAAAGGAGAGCAGGAGGGAAGTTCAAGAAAAGCAGTGTCAGTTTTGTCTTCCCAGGACTTTTGCCCAGTGGCTTCAAAGGCAAGGATGGCTGAAGATGGGTAGCAGAACAAGAGAAACCTGGAAGACTGAGCAGAAATAATGTCTGGTTAGCTGTCTCAGTTTTTTAGAGAGGATAACATTGCTTCCGTTAAGTATCAAAGGAGTGAAGTCAATTAAAACAAGTACAAAGCATGCAAAATGGTTTAAAAATATCCAGGGAGAGTGAAGTTTGAGCCATGCCAGTGAACAGGCACAAAATACAGGTCTCTTAAAGCTGGAAGACAAAGAGACAAATGGTGTTGAGGTGTCTGAAACTGAGGGAACTTCACAATGGAATCAGCAGGAAGGGCGGCTGGAATAAAACAACAGCAATAAAGAAATACAACTTACAACTGTATTCAAGAATTTACTCGAAATCGCCATATAATCCTCTTATGCTCTAACTATTTCATAAGGGGCAGTGAAATCCTTTGCACTAGCTTAAATTTGATTTTGAACTTTGGCAAAGAAAAGAGAAAAAAATCTGAATAATAGCCATCATAATATATTTAATTGCTATTTGCAGCAAAGATGGAATCCATTTTTTTTTTCCAGAACATCATCAGTAGCTAGTACAGGATGTGAGTTCAGTAGTCTCCAGACTGTTTTTGTGAACATATATTTTTATTTCTGCTTTGTATTTGTGTTTTAAAAATTAATGTCTGTTAAAATTGTTTTGTATAAACTGATATATCAGCAGATTAATCAGATGTGATATTTAAAGAGTGCACTAAGGCTGGTAGATTTTGGAGTTTATACTGCTTCCATATCATAGCTCTTAATTTATTGCCTGTACCAAGGTCAATAACTTAAAGCTATCAGGACAGAGTCTGAGAAGACTGCTTTCATCCACGTGCTCAAGGACGTGAATGTTTTTGCATAAGCTGGTATGAACTCCAGAATTTTTTATAGTTTACTTAGTGTGATTGAGTATTGTTCTGTTTGAAAAGGAAACCTTTTTTTAGTTTTAATATTACAAGTGCATAAATAAATTGTTATTTTCAAGGCCACTTGCTTTAGACTGTTCAAAAGTTATGAGAAAAACATTGAGTAAGGTCTATTTAATGTCTTTTGTCGTTGTGTTTTTTGACTTATACTGACATACCTTGAATATGTTCTTAAAACAAATTCTATGTGTTTTCTTTCCATTCTTTGACTCCACTCTATTTTTTGACTTTTCTGTGGTGTCTAAAGCAATCCAGTTTGTTTCTCCTTTTGATTTCTTTCAATTTACTACTGCTGGTTTTCTTTCCTGGGAATCCTAGTGTAGATGTCACACTAAATTGTTAAAAATATTTTTTTTCAGCTGATAAGGACTATTCTGAACTATATTTAGCAAAGTCATTTACTATTAATCAGATTAAGGTTAAAAAGCATAGATATTGAATCTTGCAGTTTGCTGCTATTCGTTTGATGTCCTAGACACGATAGAATGACACCTTGATCAGACATGGACTCACAGAGTATCAGATCTGACACTGACTCACTGAGTATCACATCTGGACCATTTAATAACTTGCCCAGGCATTCCCAGTCTCAGACATGCTGTCTGCCTCATTCAGGGGAGTTGTGGGAGTTTGGTGAAAACATCACACAGGTCAGGACTTCTCCACAGGCTAGCACTAAACACACAGTTTATCTATAAATAGAAAGCATTTAAAAAAAAAAAAGCGTTCAGCCTCTTACACTGTATCTTGTAAAGAGCAGTAATTTTAGTCTATAGTATCATGCATTTAGTATACTGATGTACAGAGGAAAATTACAGATTTCTGTGTGTGTTTTCTGTATTTAAGTAAGCTGAAACACTTTTTTTTTAACTAAAGTGTGCACAAAACATTTTTATTAGAAAATCTATGAGAACTGTATAGTAAAAGCATTTTAGAAATGACAGCACATTTTAATGGGCATAGTATGGTAGTTGTGAGTAAGATAAAGATATTTTAAAAATGCATTGATGCCAAGCTGATGCCAGTGTTCTCAGGAACCCTGTCTTTGGGATAAACTTCCCCATATATTTTTGTACACCTGAAAAAAATTTGAACTTTAAACTCTTTTAAGCTAATTGGAAAATAGTCTTCAATTTAAATTCTGGGTTTACATGTAGAATGTAAGTTATGCACAATGCTTGGCTAGTATTTGTAAAATGATGAATGTTTAATGAAGTCTTCAGATAATTTAATTTTTTAAAAATTGGAAGTGAGCACCCTAATCTTGTCATTCTTTACAAAATACATGAGTAATTGAACCGAATGAAATTAAACATTTAAAGATAACTATGTATGGAACTGTTTGTAGGATACAGGGCTAAAATTGTGGCAAGAACTACTTTAGGATCATTTCACTTCAAGTCTTACTTTGGTGCTAAAATTATTTAGATTTGCAGTTGTATAGTACATGTGTTCAGTATAGTTCTACTGTGCCAAATTCTTTTTTAAAATGATGTGCTGTATTTTAATGTTAACATCATAACAAGCCTGTTATGATCATTAAAAACATGGGATGTAATGGAAGACAAATTTCTATTTTAATGTAAAGCTTCAGTCACAAATAGGAGACGACAGAAAAGTTAAAAGAAAAGTATATTAGAGAGTTAAAAGTTAAGGAGTAATCATCATGTTTGTGATTTTTTTTTTTTAAGATTGTCAAAGGTTAGCAACTGGAAGTACTGAGGTTGTGCATCTTGAAAAAAACCAAAACTTTTCATAATTGTCTGAAAAAAAACTGCTGAAGAGCTCACTGGTTTAAAATTTTACATATTAATGGAAAGAAGCATTCCTTTTGATGGAATAGGAAGACAGAATGTCTTTCATTCTCCATCCTGCTGTGTGACGATTTGTTGTTCTCAGCCTTCTAACGAAAAATTAAATAAAGCTTTCTAGAGTTTGAAGTTAGGCTTTCTAGAGATCTATATAATTTATTTCTCCTCTATCCTTCTAGATCATGTTCTGTAACTTCCCATGTCTTTTCTTTGTTTAGTACATCTGTGCCTAGAGTTTGAATGGTATTTTCTGTCTTCCTGTAAAAAAGGCAAGGAAATATTCAATATGGGATCCTCTAAAGCAGCATGTTTATGGTGCTGTGAAAAGGTGCTGTTAGGTGGTGCTCTAGACTCCTGCCTAGCTTCACCAGGAAGCTTTGGAAGCATTTGAGTTCTTGATTCTCTGTACTCTGTTTCCTGAAAATTTCTCTAGTTTTACTATTTCAAAACGTGTTGTGTGTTTGCTACTATTTATATGGGTTACTGGCATTCTATGTGCTAGTTCTCACGTGAGCTTTTTGTCTGCTTATTTAACACTTCTGGAAATCTCTCTATAGTTTTAATATACAAGATAGGAAATCTACTCTAAGTTACTTGTTGGAGGAAAAAATTTAACACTGATTTGTGTTATAAAAATGTAATAAATATAACAGAATCCTAGCTACTCCTTCGATATCTTCACAGTTGTAGAAGGTTTTTTTTTGCATTTTTTCGCTTGAAAAAAGAATGGATCATCAAAAGCAGTCATAAGCCCATACATCTGTATTATCTGCTGTGGCTTGAAAGTGCAAATGCACAGATTTTGCCATTCATGTGGAAAGAGCACATGCCAGGTTTGGAGACCTGTACCTCCCATAGAACCACAGAATCTAAGGGTGACAATTAACAATAATTTTCTTTAATTATCAGTCACTTTTTTAGGGGATGCTTTTGCTTTAAAGATCATGACATGTAGATATTTAAAGTGTCTTGCTGACCTTTTACAAATTATTTTGGTCATCTAGGAAGAACAAGCATGGCTGTGAAATCTGTCGATGTAAGAAATGCCCGGACCTGCCTTGTGGTAAAATCTGTCCAATGGGCTTCCAGCAGAACAGTCACGGCTGTGTTATCTGCAAGTGTAGAGGTACGTGCAAGAGCATTACCACCTCTAATTACAACTTGTTTTCAAAGCAGTTGGAAAACAGAGCAAAAGAAAAGGAATACTGCACAGAATATGTACAAATTGAAATATGGTAACTGGTGGGGGAGTTGGTTCTACATTGCTCAAAGGATTGTATTGTTTTGATGGTGTTTGTTATTATCTGTGTGCATCTTGGCTTCAGCAGAAAGCCTCAGCTCTGCTTTCATCTCCCATTAAAAAGTCACAAAAAATTTGTTATCATTAATAAAAATTGGATCAGGCTCTTAATAAGCAACTGCTAGAAATAAGCTAGTCGAAGGCTTTTTTTTTCAGCAGTGATGTTCTTCTTGGCTTCTTCACCATTATCTTTTTTTACAAACAAGTTTTGGATTTGATAGATATCCTGTATATCGTCTAAAATGAGAGTGCTGTTTCTTGGACACTTTTCAAGCAATTGTAATGAACAATGAGTAGAGAGAGTTCAAGGTGGATATTGAGATCAGATGTTCATTAGTTGTCTGCTTTATATTTGTG
This sequence comes from Pseudopipra pipra, assembly GCF_036250125.1. Taxonomy (NCBI): domain Eukaryota; kingdom Metazoa; phylum Chordata; class Aves; order Passeriformes; family Pipridae; genus Pseudopipra; species Pseudopipra pipra. The sequence continues at coordinate 33,980,439 of NC_087551.1, read as the reverse complement.
CTGCTTTTAGCATGTCTGTTTTTTAAGATATTTTCAGATTCTGTTTTACATTAGTCTGGGTATCAGACTTCCTTCATAGCTCATCTCCATGTTTTACATGTAATAACTTTTTGTTTGTGCTCAGTCTCTTTCTGGTCCTCACTGCTCTTTCATGCTTACTTTCTTTGATTCTTACTTGTGTGCTTTGATTTATAGCTATAGTCAAGTAAGTTTGATTACTTTTCCATTGTTTTGTGTAATGACTATTCTTAACATTTTTAGCAGCTATTTCTTTTGCATTTTAAAAAATTATAAAATGTAATAGGATAAGCTATGGGAACATAGCACTGGAGGAAAGTGTATGAGTTCCTGAAGTCACTCGCCTGTAGCTGAAGGCAAACATGAAGCATATAAATCAGAAATATCCGACATTATCTTTTCTCTACATGACATTAACACTGCAAACAGTTATAACAAAACTTTAAGACTTCTAGCAAAATAAAAGTTGAAATGTTATAAATGTACTTTGCAGATATGAGAAGCAGAGAGACATTTCACTGACATAAGCTACAATATATGACTTTTACTAGAAATCAAAATTTTAAAAATTAAATAAGAAAGGGTAACTGCTGAAGGGCATTCCATTGAGATAATTCTTATCACTCAGCTTGTCATTTGTCTCCATGTTCACAATCAGAACACTTTTCTTTATTGTCATGATGCTGTGACGGAACATACGCAGTGTGTTCTCTTAGGTGTGCCATAATTGCATCCCAGACTATAAACAGATGCAATTCTTTGGTCACTAATTATGTGTATGCACACTGTGAAGTGCTTTCCTTAACAAGGGTGAATTTTAAAATAAGCACAAATAATTAGTGAAATTAACTTGATACCTCTCTAAGTATTTATTGTTGTCATGATCATAAAGATACCAAGCCATGAGAATATCATTTCAACATCATGTCATTAGCAACTTGTCAAAGAATAATTAATCACCAGTATGTTCCAGAGAAGATGTGAGTCCTTGTTAAAATTTTGACCCAAAATGCCTAAGTAAGAGGAAGGTATGGGTAAATCCTCTGCCTGTGAGTTAGTTCCACTGCCTAAATTGCTTCTGCCAGAAATAGCTTACAGCAGGATTAATAGAAGTAGGACCATAGAAGTACAGGGCTGGGGTAGTCCTTTGGAAAACTGAGAGTCCATTTCTTTGACCTGAATAAAATAGAGTCTATCTGGATAATCCTTGACAGATGTTTGTCTAAGATTTAATTTATTAAGAATCTCCACTTTCAAAAGAGAAAAAAAAAAACAAAACAATCAAATTTCTCTAAAATAATGTTTTCTTGTGGTTAGCAATATATGACATTTTTAAATAAATTTTCTAAGATTTCTGTCTCCCTTCCTACACATTGAACTGGCTACTTTTTGTCCTAAGCTTAGAAGACATATACAACAGCTAAGCACCATTCCCTTTAGAATTTTTGCAACGTTTAAGGAGCTGCAACTGGTGACTCCTAAACATTTTTTTTGACGGGGTGCATTTCTAAGTCAAATAAACCCTGTTACTATGGTTTCTCATCACTGTTCAAAAACTTGATATTGTACTTTAGCAGTGGTAAAATCTTCAAACTAGTAGAGTAGTAGTGTTGCATTTAAATTTACAGTGCTCCTGTACTGGTATCTTAGATTGAACTTGCTTGTTCTGCAACCTTAACACATTACTGACTCCTTTTTCCTTGTAAACTACTGTATCTCAGATCATTTCAACCATACCTTTAGTTAGCCAGTTATTCCCATTTTGTATTTAGACATTGGGTTTCTTCAAGTATTAGCTTTTGTACTAATTGTAATTAAAAACTGAAAAGTGAAAACAGTCTCGGTGTGTGAACTTAATTTTGAATAGTTGCCTATGTGCTTGCTGTATTTCTCCAAATTTTGGAGCATACTTTAGAATACATCAGGAAAAAAGTTTGATTACATTGGATACTTCATTTATTTAGGAAGGGGAAGGGTTTTGTCATCTAGGACTTCCCAGTGTCAATAATAATTTCAATATAGACCAGTATTCCAGTGAAATTAAGTCAAATCAGAATTTATATAATCTGATATTAAAGTATAAAAGTATAGTAACTGAATTTAAATTTTTTATAATATTTTTGTTCATGCAATAGGATGAAGACTGTTCTAAGAAACACTTTATCCTTGTGCAGCATTTATTTTTAATTCATAAAATGGTATGCTAATGTAATTTCTGTGTATTGGCTTTCTATTCTGAAAACCAGCCTCAAACTTTGTACCATCTGCTTGTTAGACCACTTTTGATAGATCTGCTGCAGCTGAAGAAGTGCTGACCTACATGTTAGTGTGTAAAAAAAACCCAAAAAAAACCCACCCCAACCAACCAATCAAAAAGCCAACAAGCAAAAAAAAAAAACAGAACAGAAAAATGGTTACTAAAATTACATATAAACATTGCTACTTTTCATACATCATCTCTTTTTTAAAGGAAAATAAAATGAGGAACTTAATACAAATAACCTTATATATATGTGTGTCAGCAGAGCATCACTGACATACCAATGAAAACAAGTCAGTTCACTGAGAAACTGATCCTAAATCCTTCATCATAATAATGATGTGGGTAGGGGAGTGTTGGGCTCTAAATTCACTCAGCTGATTAACAAGGAGTATATTGAGGCTGAATCCTGCAGCACTTAAATACCCCTTAAGATGCCAATGAGACTTTATCCTCCCTGGACCAACTGCTTGTGTGTTCCAATGGAGTGCAACAGTCCAAGCTACTGTATTCTCATCTAAGTAAAAGCTAAAAAAAATGAGGGATAAAATTCTCAAAGCAGTTCTCTTCCAAACATCTCATTTATCATAGTAATATAAACAAATAATTTCTCACAAGAAGTACTTTATGTAATATTTCCAATATCTACCTGTTAGCATTTGCTTGTAATTTTTTATCATTCGTAAGACCATCCGTAGCTCTTGTAAATGCTTTTATATTCTACTTGCTATCAGATACATTATAGAAAATCTAATATCCTGTGATATTTAAATATTTCATTTTAAATATGTTTCATGCTTTCTCCTATTTCCCTCCATTGCATTTCTCTTATTTTCTCATGTTATTTAGACAGTACTGCATTTCTGGTGATTAGTATAGGTTCAACAGAAAGAAGTCATTATATTTTCCAAGGAAATAAATTCTACTACATCCTATCATCCCCTTCAGTATACCTTTTAATTGTTTCCTGTGTGTAAATGACAGAACTTGGTCTTATATGTGCTTTAAAAATAAATGCAATCCAGGCATGAAGTTGGTGTGTTTCTTCCTAAGCAACAGATGCTTATCAGGACACCTCATTTTTCTTTGATTTTGTGCAGAGGCAACGGCTTCTCTCATGCCTCCTGTTAAAACAGGATCTTGCCTGTCGATGGATGGACGCCGACATGAGAATGAGGAGAGCTGGCACGATGGCTGCAGGGAATGTTACTGTCACAATGGACGGGAAATGTGTGCCTTGATCACCTGTCCCGTTCCTAATTGTGGCAACCCCACCATACATCCAGGGCAGTGTTGTCCATCGTGTCCAGGTAATGTGATTTCTTTTACATCCTTTGTAATCAAGTTTCATTTCACATGTGTTCTGTTTCTTAATACATGAAAATAATCTCATGCATCATTCAGTAATAGGTATAGATGAAGGTTTCTATGCACAAATATAACATGATTACTTGCTGTCGTTAAGATCTCAGTTGTGAAAAATAGGAATTTAAAAATTTAAAGCGTATACATGTTGTGGGTCCTAACTTGTTAATCTGTGACACACTGAAATCTTTAAACTAGTAAAAGTTTCTACTCTGTTATCTATGATAGCAAATATTGTAATAAGCCATTACATTTTCTTTTTTTGATTTTAAAGTGGAGTCTTATTAAAATTTGTCTCCTGATCTATGTTTCACAACCCCTCAGAGGTGTACACAAACAGGTGTCTTAAGTAATTGAATATTATGATTTTGTGTTCTGAGGGAAAGCTCCTGTAGATTATTTCAATGCTTTCAGTGGGAAGGCCAAGTGCAATTCATGTTGCATTCCAATACGATTTTAGTAAGTGTTAATATGAAAAACATCTATGAAAAGGTATGGGTAGGGTGTAAGATTAATGCTCTGTTTTCAGAACTATTTCTACAGTATTTTATGTGCTAGATAGATTAATTTGTAATACAGTGATATTGTCTATGGTTTTATTGGAAGTCATGTTACAAGTAGGAACAATTGAGACTCATTAAACTTTTATGAATACAAAAACAGTAAGACAGCACTGGGAGAGTATGAGCAATTATGAATTGTTTCAAATTCTTTGTAAAGAACAGGAAACCCTAAGGGCAAAATAAATAGCCAATCCGCTTTCTGAAAGTGACAGAGAAGAGGGCATTCTCCCTGTGACTTAAGATAACCAATCTCTTTAGATTGTTTAGACTCATGGTGATCTCCAACCCAGTTCACACCTTGTGGTAACTGGAAAAATATAGTCCCCAGAGAGATGCACGACTTCAGAGGTTTGTCACTCTTTCAGCCTTTTCACAAGTATTTTAGGGGATGGTACAGTTCATAGGGATGGGGACAGGTTAGCATGTCAGTTCTTTCATTAGATAAACTCCAGATTCAGAATTTTGATGGGTTGATGTTGATCTCTTTTATAAAAGAGCCATTGCTTGCCCAGCAACGTCCATTCCTTTAAGAGAGAGTATCTGCATAGGCTTCTCTGTCTGACATTGTTCCTGCTTTCAAGACACTGGTCACCTAGCTTCTGTGTTAGTAAAGTCATACTTGGTGTAAACTCTTACAGTGCTAGGGCAGACACAGCATTTTAAAGTGATTGCATATATAAGTATATGAATAAGGCCAAATTAGTCTCAATGTGGTTTTGTTTCCCCTACTGAGGTCTTATATTTGTTAGAAATGTAATTCCAATTTTATTTTGCAATTTATTGATTCCCCACTGATGATTTTAAATAAATATCATGGATTTTAATAGATAGGAATGTGGTTTGAAATTGTGAGACTGTGAACATGTCACTCAAATGTATTTGTCATAAGGGTATTGAAATAATTAGCAGTCCTCATGTACTGAGTTTTGAATTGCACTTTTAACCTATCAACAGGGTACAGGCAGCTCTCACAGGTCATTTTTCAGACTGAAAAAAGTGGTTACATTCAGTTCAATATTTAATTAGTTGTCAACGGAGCAAGAGATACCTTAACTGCTACAATGTTCCTTATAACCATGTTTCTATAAATTAAGAGGTTTAAATGGTTCCTCACAATGCTCATGAAAAGTTCCAGGTTTCCTGTAAGATTCACAAAGCCATTAATTGCTAGTGTTTGCAGGACCATGCTATGCAGAAAGTGTACATTTGTTTGACTAGTTGCTCCTTCGGGTTAGTAGTAGTAAATTTGCAATAGTAGTTTCAAATTTGTAGCAATTCAGTTGCAGTGATATTTCATTATCAGGGCTGCTAAGGAGGCAGTAGGCAATACCATACATACAGCAGTAATATCTGGTTATGCTTTTTTGATAAAGAACAATATATGAGCTGTAGCAAAACAGGCCTGTGACTTTGCAGAGAACTAAATGCAAAGCAGATGACTCAGAAAATTTCCAGAAAAAAATTAGCATTGCTTTTGCCATGGTGAGTTAGGATGCCATTGCATAAAATGTAATATATTGTTCCAGCTGAAATAAAAATCAAACAGTGACAAGGCAGCAGACTAGCAGTCTCATTTCAGGTAAATGCTGCTGAAAATCAGGTATGTGGTTCATAAATGTAAGCAATTGGAAAAGCACAGCATAAGCAAATCAGTGAAAGATAAAATAATTCCCTGAAGGAAAAGCATGAGTACTTTGTGAATAAAATAAAATCAGCCAGTGTCAGCTTCCTTCAGTTCTACTGATCATTCTCCAGAAATGAGAACAACTAAGTTGGGTGTCTTCCACATGGCAGTGTCACAGAGCAAAGGGCACAAAAGCCATTTTCCAGGCAAGTACAGCAGTGATGCAGAGAAACCACAAATACTTTGTAGGCTTTGGCTTGCCTAAATAACTAGAGGAGCTGCTGTCCACTTAATTTTTCTCTCCTTAACCAAGATATTTGGATTAGGATGATGTTCACATTAGGCATCATTATAATTAAGTAGGAGGGAAAGACGGACCTTCTGAAAGTGATCTAGAGATGTAGCATACTTAGGGAAGTCACTTTCTCTTCCCCTTCATTCATAGCACAGGAAACGTGATGCAGTTCAGTTCTTAACACAGGCACCTAACTTAGCTATCTAATGTTAAATGGGTTGAATTCAGGCTGAAGGACATCACTTATAAGCCTGAAGCTTCACTTTGCAGCTTGTAGCTTTCAAACTCATGGCTTCTGCACCTGAATAAAACATGCTGTGTGAGGCATCTCGATATCTATGCACAGTGCATGGAAAAACCTGGTGGACTTATTCCAGGTCCAAATCAACCAGTGCAGTAAGCAGGCAACTATTACTGCCCTTACTGCACCTTATGTGGAGTAGTCTTCAAAGCGTTTTAAGCAGGTTACAAACACGCTGTTTGTGGCATAACCTTTTCTTGATGATAAGTGCTTAAACACCCTCAAGGTGCAGGGTAGGATTCTTTTATTCTTTCAATACACCAAGAGGTAAAGAGAGTTCCCCCATTTTTAATGCCCTCTGAAGGGCTGAAGGACCCTCATGCTGATCAAGGGACACAGTTTCAGTTCCTTTCTTAACACGAAGGAAGACAAATCTGTTCTCTAAACTGCTGGAGTGAATCTTTTAGCCAGGGCTGCAGAGGTAATGTAATTAATTGTTTGAAAAGGCAGTAAGGTTCATTTGGTAAGATACAGTTACTGGAAATATGAATCTACACACTGTGGCAGCTCCTTGGGTCCAGTTTTCAAAGATGGCAGATTTCTTTTTTTTTTTTTTTTTCCTTCTTCTTTTTTGTGCAGCATTGATGAAGCACTTCCACCAGTGTTAAGTGCTTATATGTTTTTAGAGGACTGGGTGGGGGATTCTGTGTTTTTTCTTTTATGGTGGTTTGGGGGGAGTTTATTTGTTTGTGTGGGATTCTTGGGGGGTTAGTTTGTTTGGCTGGGGTTTTTTAATGTAGCATCTGTTGGGAAACTTAACTTGAACCTGGACTTCCTTAATCCCAGAGGAGAAGCATACTTACTCATCCTTTCAGGAATTGCACTGATACTAACATTTAGCAGTTAAGAAACTGTCTAATGAGTAGAATTTTTACAGTTACCTCTTGGAATTCCTACATCATCGGTTCGTTTGATTTTTTCTGAAATGCCAAATATGCTTGAAGTTACATCTGATTTTTATTAACTGGTCTTTTTTCAGAATGATTCTCAAGCTCTTTCTTGTTTATCTTTTTCCCATTTTCCATGAGATGCAGGTGACATAAAGTCAAAAGAGGTTCATCAAGAATAATCTATAGCTGGTTTTGTTATGTATTATTTTCAGTAATAACGTTATTGAAATATATTTTCAACATTAACAGAAATTCTTAATCTTGGGTACAGTTGTTCATTATTAGAGTCACAGTTGATTTTGCCTGTCTTCCAATTCTCTTTTTCCCAGATGAAATAATCGTGCAAAAGCCAGAGCTCACCAGTCCATCGATCTGTCATGCTCCTGGTGGGGAATACTTTGTAGAAGGAGAGACATGGAACATTGATTCTTGCACACAATGTACATGCCACAGTGGACGTGTCCTGTGTGAGACTGAAGTCTGTCCACCTCTTCTTTGTCAAAACCCCACTCGCACACAGGACTCCTGCTGTCCACAGTGCCCAGGTATGTGCTGACAACCAGCTTTCATCAGAGCCCTTCCCTGATCTGAGAATATGATGTTTCAGTATGAGAATGTTTCTGTATGTGCACAGTTGGGTGTTGAGGTGCCTTTGTTTTTAAGTAGTGAGGAGTGAGAGCCTCCAGGTCTCTAATTCAAATGCCGCCTGACTGTGTGCAAGAGAGATCTTAAGTGTAAAGAGGAGCTGTGGCCCTGAACTTTGAACGTCTTTTAAGGCAATCTAATAATGTAAGGGTTGTGTGAGAACCAGAATCCTTAGTTGAAAGGTTTATGAAATAGGCACTGGAAACATGCACTCGTTTATGGAGACATGCAGGATTAGAGAAACTTTGAAAGCAGTCAAAGTGTTAGGTAGATACAGGCTTGTTTCTTTTCCTTTCTACATGCCTTGGTTTCTATGAACCTCTTTATTACTATCTTGTCTATTTGGGATTTGGTCTCAAAAATACTTCTGTTTGCTTTTGCCTTCACATGGTATGATTTGAGAGTGACTTGAAGGCAGCTGAGTAATATCAAAGCATTCCAGCGCAGCAGGTGTGCCAGATTCCTCTTAGACTGCCTCACAGTGTAAAGAAGATAACAGGATTTGCTTTCCCCCCAAGGAAAGATATTTGATTATAAATGAACATGAATTCCTATTTCACGTAACAAACGGGGGAGTTTATTGCAGTGGAAATTTACTACAAACCTGTGAATTGTATGTAAACTCGCTGAGAAAATATGTCTTTATTAAAACCAAAATCTAAAAGTGTTACTTTAGGAAAAAAGAAAAGTTAGGTTTTGCTGTTAGGTTTTGCTACTGAGTGTTGGTTTGGGTGTGGAGGTTTTTTTCTGACAAAATATTTTCAGCCAGTTCTGCTGCCTTCCATTTTTCTCATTATTAATAACAATGAATATTTGCTTAACTTGAAAATACTGTTTTGAAGGATCTTTCCTCACTGACTATATAATGAACTTAGTCTCATAGATCAATGCAGTTAGATTGAGAACCTGATCTGAATACTCTTATGAATCATTTATTTTCTTCTCCTTCTCTTATACTTTATCTGTACATACAGTCCTGTTTCTTGATCCATAATGTCTGTTAAGATACAGCTTAATTGCAGAAATAGGTCTTCTCCATGGGTGGGCATGAGAATTAAAGGAAACCCATTGGCATCAGGCTGCAGCCTGATCAAATTCCATTTGTTTCTCAACAGCTTATAATTAGCTCATCTAAGTCCACTAGTGAAGGTGACAGCAGCATAATAGCTTTTCACTTTGCATCATTCTAAGATTTGGACTGTCATGGTAGAACCTGGGATTCAAGTTTAGATTTAAAATTTAATCTCTCTGGTTTAAGATTAATTCCTATATACCTTGCAATTCAGAGTGGCTTTTTGAGGTGCTGATTCTGATGGTGATTATTTTGTACTTTGCTGTCCTTTTTCCAATGTGTTTTGTTTTGGGTTTTTGGTTTGTTTTTGGGGTTTTTTTTGAAACTCAGTAAAGGTCTACATATTATGCTAGAGCACATCATGAGGTCTTCATCACATGTAAGGACTGAAGAGGCATGAGGCTCTGTCCTAGTTTTGTTGAAATAGTGAGCCAGTGTGTTCCATTGTGTTCTTCAAGAGTGAACTCTTTGTTAAGGAACTATGACAGAAGTTAGTTAGCCACTGTAAGTTAAATAACTTAATCTGTTTATATTTACAGATGAGCCTCTTCAGCCCTCCTCATCAAACAACGAGAGCATGCCCAGTTACTGCAAAAACGATGAAGGAGATATTTTTCTGACAGCTGAGTCCTGGAAGCCCAATGTCTGCACTAGCTGCATTTGCATGGATGGTGTGATTAGATGCTACTCTGAGTCTTGCCCACCGGTATCCTGTGAGAGACCTGTTTTGAGAAAGGGGCAATGTTGTCCTTACTGTATTGGTGAGCAAATAAAAATAGTTAACTTGCTGTTCCCTTCTCGGGAGTAAGAAAGAAGTTTTATTACCAAATTGAAATATGTTTCCTTTGGTTTGGGGAGATGCAGTTTGTGCCTCCAGTTGAACTGGAGAGTGAAATATGCATAGGGAGCTTTGAGGATCATGATTTGTGGTTTTTTAGGTAGAATTGCATGGAGATAGACATGTAATTTGCCTACAAACTCAAGAGGACATCCTCCTGAAATTTTGGTAATACACCTTATTAGATGAAGACATTACACAAAAATTATTTTTATTTAAAGGCAGATTTGCTAGGTAACATAGGTTTGTTACAAGATTTGTGTGATAATATGAGGAAAACATTAATTATGAGTGCAGAAGATAAGGTGTGAAGCATTATGAAATTCCATGGAACTAGAACTGTGGAACTAGAACTACCGTGGATGCTGTAGATAGTGGAAATTGCCAGGCATTTTTAAAGTTGCAGAGTTTGATATTATTGATCACTTTTTTGTTGTATGTTGAATAGGAGTATTTATTTAAAGATTACTTTTTTTGTGAGTTCATAGTAAGTACGAAGGCTGTAGAATGGAAGCTGCTAATAGAGAAAAATTGGATAATGTACTTACTGAAATTGTCTTTGCAGCATTGTTGAAAAGCATACAGAGCTTACTTACCTTCATTTCCAAAAGTAGCAGGGGGAGATAGAGTAGACAAGAGTTCCATAAAAAGGAATATAGTAAAATTGACGGGCATTAAATATTTAATTGAACATGTGAATCAACTTACCCATCTATAAACAATACGATTCTCCTTTGGAAACATGTCAGAAAGGTTGTGAAGTACTTTCAGACATGTACCATTGATACAACCGTTGAAATCTTTAATTCATTGCAGATAAACCAGCTTTAATAATAGATGATACTGTTTTATGTGATGTACAAGGAATTCCATGAAAGAATGCCTGAAAAAGTTACAAAGTATCCAATTTTCAGTTGCCTTTGGAATCATACTTAGATTCCTGATGACGACATTTCGTGGGGAAAGTTCTATGTTATCCTATCATTATTTCTTCTTGTGGTTTGCATAAAAAATGGAGAGAATTTAGAATTTCTTTGGCTTTTAGACTTTCTGCAGGCTTTTCTTCCAGTGATTGACTTTGAGCCATAAAAATAAATTTTAATTCAGAAAACATATTAACATTAAAAAAAATACAGAATGTATGCAGAGTTGGGCAATCAAACCAGTAGAGTCAGAACATGAGTCTTAGTATTGTAGTGGAGAATGCTTTGGGTGAGGAAGGGACTAGTGCCATGAACTACAAAAATGAAACCTCTAAAACTTGTTGCCAACACCTTGCATGTCAAGTTTGCAAATATATACACACAACATGTAGATACGGCTTTAATTAATTGACTTTGAATCCTTTATAGTTGCATAATATTACAAATACTTAAATGTGTGAGCTATAAAAGCTTAATTTTTTTTTAGTAGCAACTGATTAGCAATACAAAATATAGAAGCTAGATTTTAATTAATGCTTAGATATGAATATTTTCAATTATGATACATTTTAATAATCCAAGTTGTACTATGTTTTGTGGTCTAAATAACTGAAATTCATGGGAACTCTTTTTTTTTTATGGTTTCTATGAACTATATACTCTTGCATGTAAGATTAGTCAGGTTGTGCACCTAATTTTTGTCTTCCTGGTTCTTACTGGTCTACTCTTCATTTCTTGAGAACTGTGAAGCACATCTTTGTACAGATTCTTCCTACCTGTTTTCATGTAATAGTTCATAAAATGTTTAGAATCATAGAATCATTTAGGTCAGAAAATACCTTTAAGATTGAGTCCAACTGTTTACCCAGCACTGCCAAGTCTGCCGCTAGATCACATTCCCAAGTGCTGTGTCTATACATCTTTTAAGTACTTCCAGGGGTGGTGACTCAACCACTTCCCTGAGCATAGGCAAACTCTGTGGAAACAGGCCTTCTTCATTGATTGGAATTTCAAAAATTATGTATGCTTTTAGCACTGTATTTTATTCTGCTTCTTTCTGGATCCAGTGTGTATAAATTCAAATTCAAAATTTTACAGGCCTTGTTGTTTGAATCCTCAAAGTCATCCTGTGTATTTAACATTCTTCTTTTTCTTACAAAGACAAATTCATTTGGAAAGATAATCTTCTAGTTTAGAGAGGATAAAGGGGTGCATCTATTTGATTAGAGACAAGATCACTCTTCTGTAGAAAACAGAGCAATGACTGTTTACCAGATGAGACTGATTTTCTAGCACAGCTAGAGGAAATTTGAAAGAAGCAGGTAGAGCTAGACACTATTCTGAACTGCGGTTTTGTATGTGAGTTTCTTACTGCAAGACTCATTTCCACTATCCTTGAGCACCTGTTGGTGTTGTGGTCTTCATCTTCATCCTTGTTTATACTTGCATAGGGATGGACACCAAAATAGGAGACATGTACAGGATAATACTTTATTAGGACTTCAGAATTTCCTCTTGAGGTTTAAGGGTACAACACTGCTATTGTGATTTTACCCTTGTTCATTCTTCTAAAAACTATTTACTGTATTAAATTGTAATGTGTTCCTCACAAACTTGCAAAACTCTGAGCAAGTTAAAGGGCTTTTCCAGACAAACCAGCTGGTAAATTGAAGAAGGTATCCTAAGTGGGGCAAGGTAGCACTTTGGAAGCAAATCAGCCCTGAGTGCCCAGGCAGTACACAGCTTTATGTCTGCATAGGCAATGAGCAGGAGAGGAGTGTTTGGGCTGTGTGCCTCACCCTTGTCCCCAGCCACATCTGCTTGCTGACTAACACAGGGCTCCACTCGCTCTATGTCAACATGCACATCATCTGGATAAAAACCTGATGAGCTTTCTGTACCTTTTCCTCCCACTTTTCCTTTCCCATATGCACCCAACGTTTACTTATAAAATCTTCTACTTGAGGAGGTTGGGACCCATGCTTATAGCCATGGAAGCCATGGGATACCCATACCAAGGATCTCTGGAGCCCTTTGTGCTTTTCAGATAATCCTATTAATATTATCTTCTTTTGCATTTGAATTTATTCTGTCCAGATCTGTTGCACTGGTCTGCTGACTGCTAACCTTGTTGTTCCAGATTACGCCAGTCTATTATGTTGCCACTAATTAAAACCTTTACTAATGGCCAAATTATTTAATACGGGGTTTTTATTTATATTTGACAGATAATTCTAACTGACATATTTAAACATGTCATGAATGTTAAACCAGAATTTATCTGATGGTTTAAGAAGTTTGTGATTTCATTCTGTAACATCCTGCATATGTTTAATGTGCAAATTCATGTCATCAGCAGGTTTATTTCATCATAATAATTTTTGCCTCTAAGAAATAAAGGTAGTAAGAAGCTAAGATGAAAATTTGGAGCTTCTGTTTTGTGGTTTTATTTTGATTATCTCTAAAGTGCTACAACAGCAAAAATCTTCCAAAGCTAAGCGATTCATTACTACCTTTGCAGTGAAATAGAAGTTATACTGAAGACCACCTAAAAGGCTTGCATAGGATGCAGCATTAAAAAAATGGTGTGCTGAATGCTTAGACAGAAAGATCACACTGATTTCCCATTTATATAATACTAAGCATTAAAAAATGTACTGAGTTTAGTTATTGCCCTTTTCCTGGGGTTGACACAGTTGCAGGGAATGATCAGAGTCTCTTCAAATGTGTTTTATCATAAGATATAGTCTAAGCACTTCTAGTTATTTCATCTGCAAGTTGCTTCATCCTTCTTGGCATCCTGCCTAATCTGGGTTTTTTTCTGTGTTCTAGACCAACTTCATCTTTCTCGAACCTTGCTAATTAGAAATTTAGGTGGTTAGGAGATTTTTTTCTTAGTTTAACAGGATTTACTAGGAAACAAGAAGGAAGAGGAGTAGTTGGCAGTCTCAAATAGTCAAACATAAAAGAATCAGTTCTTCTTCATTTTCACAGCATTTTTTATATCATCTTTTCATGGCCCAGTCATCTTTCCTCTAGCCTCTTGCATTAAGAACATGAGGAGAAGCAGCCCAGGCTAATTATATACTTCATAAAGAAGCAGAAATGACATCTTTTTAACAAAGATTTTCTGGAAGGTGAAGAGAGAGTCTTTTAATTACAGTTGGGATTTCTTTGTAGCAATTGTTTCACTTCTGTGTTTAGGGAAAAAATCAGATTTTTGTGTAATTAGCCTTTACTGCATGATCACACCACTGTTTTCCTTCAACAGAAGATGCAGTTCCAAAGAAAGTTGTCTGCCACTTCAGTGGAAAAACATACGCAGATGAGGAACGCTGGGACATTGACAGCTGCACACACTGCTACTGCCTGCAGGGTCAGACTCTCTGCTCCACTGTCAGCTGCCCACCTCTCCCATGCGCTGAACCCATCAATGTGGAGGGAAGCTGCTGTCCCATGTGTCCAGGTAATGTGATGTGACAGCCCAGTTTACTGTGATGCTGGTTTACCAGGACCAATAATAAGGGGGTTTTAAATTGTTTTTTGAATGTCAGTCCATGTTTGAACAGTACCACAAAGACAACGGAGTTTTAGACTTCAGGAAAATTAATATTCTTAACAGATAGGCACATTGTGCAAAGACATAGTTTGAATTTCACTTATTCTGAGAACTGTGAACTCAAAAATTAGTTGCTTGCCCCTGGTTTGTCCTTTCACAAGGTTATGGAAATATGTTAATGAAGTGGGAAAATTAATATTCTTATATCTCTGCAGATTATATCACAGTGATGAATATTTATGTCTTTTCTGAGCATCTTCGTTTCTTTTCAAATACCACATTGCTTTATTTATCACTTTAACTTGGCTTAAAATCAATATGAAATTGTCTTGGCGATGGGCAGAAGGGTCATAAGAATTGCAACTGGTTTTTCATGTAAGTCCTGACATACTTCTGCAGAAGTTTGCTCATCTTAGTCAGCTGGTAACTACTTCTGACAGGACAACTGAGGAGATTCAGCAGTACCACCTCTTGCAACTCCCCTTCTTTGAGAATTGCAAATGAAGGAAGGCAAAGAACCCAGCAGTGACTGTTTACATATCAGCTGGGAAGATGTAGCCTTCCCTTCTTATTTTCTTTTTTTTTCTTTTTTTTTAATACCACAGAGGAGCAAGCCTGTAGTGAAGCATGTATTCTGAAACGGTATTTTCAAAAGCAAATTTGTCCACACCACTCCATCATCCCATTCACATTAGGATAATGATAATGGCAGCAGGCATGTATCCTGTATACATTATGAAACAAGTTTTAAACAAAATCCCAGACTAATAATGATGAAAATTCTGAAACAAATAAAAGAATTCATAGGACAAAGCACTGCAGATGGCCGAGTGTATTTCCTGAATTAAGAGCAGCACTGAGAAGTTAAGCAGCCTGTAATTTGTGAAACACATTTATCTCATTTCACAGAGATGTATGTACCTGAACCCACTAACATTCCCATTGAGAAGACAAATCATCGAGGAGATGTTGAAGTAGAAGTACCAAACTGGCCAACACCGAGTGAAAATGACATAATCCACATTCACAGAGGTGAGATCTGACAAAAACTGGGATAACATAGGTCTGTTTATTCCCCATGTTTAATGCATCTACTTGTTCTATTCAGGTAGCATCTATATAATGCTTTGAAAAGGTGGTTTTCTGAGAATATTCTTCATTGCATAACTCTTACATGCATTTCGCTTTGAGTAAAGATGAGTCAGTCTATTAAATTACATTTATGCAATTTGGTCTCATCATCATTCCATCTTCTGCATGGAAGAAACATCTGTGTTGGTATGATGGAGTTCTGCAATGTCTTTTCTGATTCAAAAACTAGAAAGAAGACCATTGGAGTTGATAGACCCTAATTTGATTTTCTTCTCTTGATAAACAAACACGGAAAACATGTACCACAGCTTAACATGTATCGTAGGCAAATGTCAGAGCTTATAAAAAAAAATCTCAGGTATAATGAGACAGAGCTAATAAAGTTGTCTAAGTATGTAAATATATCTTTTGTTTAAAACTGTGCTGCAATCATTATTCCAGGGAAGAGGAAACACTCTATGACACTGTCTTTAACATTTTCTAATTGAAGGACAACCTAAACTTGTATGTATTTTTTTTTAAATCTGAGGATGACCTCATAGCATACTATTGTTTGGAGAAAGGATGCATGAAATTTAACTGCTTTACAAAGTTCTAAGCTTACACTTTTATAATTACAGCTTTTTCATTTCTCACAGGCATTAGTAGCTGGGTTGCAACTATCCTGGCTAGGGATTATAAACACACACTGCAAAGGGTGGAATTTTTTATATGTCGTTGAAAATTACCATTCTTTGAAATTACATGCAAAACTTCTTACATTCTAAGTAGACTGCCAGTGGTCTGCTTTCACAGACTGAGTGGTGAAAGTATTGTAATATGGTCTCAACAGATGAGAGAGCAAACACATCATATTTGTCCTACCAGTTTTAAAAGTTAAGAAAAAAAAAAGACTTCCATCAGCATGGAAACAGTCTGTTTTGTTGTTTTTTTTTTAATAAATGGGAATTTGGTTGTGATCAGATAAGATGATGTAAACATAATTGAGCTAAAAGGTTATTGTCAGACTTGTTCATTATTGTGCTTTAGATTCCTGCTATTTCCTCTCTTTTTGATGGCCTTTTGCTGCCTAATATAGTCACTATACAAGGTACTAGCTTTTGGTTGTTCTAATTTATATCAATAAGGTGATATTTCAGGAGTGAAAGTCCAAATTCATATGAGTGGCAAGATGTATGACTGAGACTTTTGGAATTACATCCTTCATTATGGCCAAGGCCCATTTGTAATCTCTAGCAAATGTCTTCCAGATATGAACCATCTCCAGGGAGAGTACCGGAGTGGCAGTGGGCCACACCCCAGTGAGGATGCCTCGGTTGGCTCTGTTGCCTTGGTGACAATTCCAATCATGATAGCACTGTTACTGATCATCGTTCTCCTGCTCATCAATCAGAAAAAGCAGTGGATTCCTGTGTCCTGCTACAAAGCTCCAACAAAGGTGCTGTGTTTCTGTCTATTTCCAGACTTTCACATTTTTTGGAAACCAGGAACAAAACATTGTTGTAAATGTTCAGCAATAAAGAGGCTGTTGAAGTCTTGGAAACAAGCTGCTGCACACTTGGGGCGACAGGTTAAGCCCTTGCGTGGTGCTAGATTAACAGAGACCAGTTTAACCAGCCCAGCTGGGATATGAGAATACCAGAGTTCCATTCAGAAGATAAAAAATGGTGATTCTAAGGAGAGTGTTGGTCTGTTACTGTGCCTGGCATAAGCGTTTACCAACTTTGGCAAAAGTCTAGACTCTTTCATTGCCAGCTTTATTTCATTTTGTGCTTGAACGAAAAGAACTTTTTTAATTATGTACGGAATACAAAAATTGTTTAACTTAGTATTTCCTTTCTCTTTTAACAGCCCTCTTGCCTAAACAATCAACTGGTGTATGTGGACTGCAAGAAAGGTACCATGGTCCAGGTGGACAGTTCTCAGAGGATGCTAAGAATTGCAGACCCAGATTCAAGATACAGTGGATTTTACAGCATGCAGAAACAGAACAACCTACAGGCAGATAATTTCTATCAAACAGTTTGAAGAATTGCACCCTTACCAAGGATTAAGAAAGAGAGAAGAGAGAGAGAGAAAGAGAGAGACAGTCTGCTATTAAAATAAAACTAGAATTGTGCACTTGCTTAGTGGATTGTATTGGATTTGTGACTACATGTACAGCTCTAAGACCTTACTGGGATGAGCTCTGACTCCTGCAATGTGCCAGAAAAAGCATTCCCACTTTTCCTTGAGATAACTGACCAAGTGTTTTCTTAGAACCAAAGTTTTAAAACTTGTTAAGATGTATTTGCTTGTAACATAGCTATAGAGGTTTTTTGGGAGGGGGAATCAGGGGCTAGGGATAGGCAATGAGTTAAAAGGAAGCTTCATAGAAGAAAAGCTGGTCATGCTTGGCTAGAGAAGAAAACAAACTGCCGAGCAGCAGGATAGTGGTTTTCCTTGTTGCTCTGAAATTGCATCTGTTGCACCCAAAGCCTAACCCCAGATGAAAAAAATATGAAAAGGTCTGATTTTTTTTTTCAGCTGTTGCTACAGTAATATACTCCTAGAACAGAATTTGTCACATCACAGGTGTGGTGTAGCTGCAAATATTTTTCTATATGATGAGAAGCTGCAGTAGTTAATGAAATAGCAAGGAAAAGATTATAGCAGAAAATAAAGGGTGGGTTTATTAAGGATGTATAAAATTATACCTTGTGCTGCTTTTTGTTTTTATTTTTGTTTTCTTCAAAGCTGATTGGCTAGATTAGCCAGACTTCAGCAGAGTTAGCAAATGACTGAGGCCTAAGTAATTCCTGATATGAGCACTGGATCTTTTGACAGCAGTATTGAAGGAAGGAAGGAAAAGTCAAGAACACCATGCAGTTCCAGGGGCTTTTGTTTGTTTGTTTTGTCTGTTGTGGTTTTGTTTTGTTATTTTATATCAATCTCTGGTTGTTCATACAGGAGAAGGAAAAATATTTTTGTTGGACAAAGCTCTTGCTTACAAGAGAGTAAAAAAGAGACTGTTTTAAGGTTGTTGTTTTTTTTCCTGTTGATGTTCTTATTTACTGGTATGCAGATTTAGAAACTACTTCCATGCTAGGAAGCTGCTTAATTTTAATTGTATATTACTCAAGCACCTTTTTTGAAGCTCAGAAAAAAAGGAGATCATGCTTCTTTAAACTTTAGCATTATAGGAATATTTATGTAAATATAATTATGCTAAAAACAACAAAAAGTATTTGTATGTTTGTGTATATATATGTATATACACATGCATGTAGGTATACATATGTATATATACGTGCATGTGTATATACACTATACATATATATACTGTATATATAAAATACTATGTATACAGTATATATTTTTTCTATTTTTTTTCCTTGTTGAATGTATTTTTATCTGAGAGAGATTTTACCCAGAGCAGAAACAAATAACAGGCATTTCATATCAATCCTTAATCGCTTGTGAGTTTAGGAAAGACAAGAAAAGAGCATCTCATTCTACCTACAGTTTGATTTGTTTTGATTTGATTTGAAAGTGTTTGTGTGTGTGTGTGTGTGTGTGTGTGTGTGTGTGCACTCTTGTGTTGGCGTGTGTACAGTACGTGCACGGTTATAGCAGTAAGCGTTGCTCTTGCTACTTGCTACATTTCAGGGTGTTTCTTATTTTTCTTTTCCTGCTTAGCCTTAAAAAGGCTTTTTAATGAATGCATTGGCTAGAGACACTGATGACAATATACATGCAGCACTAATCAACTCCATAAAATAACACCATGAGCTCCTGGATTTTGGGGGTTTTTTCTTTTTTTTTTTTTTTTTTCAAACAATTGTTTGAAACAACTACTGGAATATTGTCCACATTAAGCTGGAAGTTTGTTGTAGCTTGCCTCATTTATAACTCTGACTGTATAATACAATGTTACTTTCCAAACAGGTCTTGGCACTTTTATACTAATTACCCATTTGTGCATTGCCTTTTTTCTTTTACAAATGCTTCTCATAAGAGACACAGATACCCAGTATGCTTAATGTGAAAAGAAAATGTATTTTTTGTAAAGGAACTCTCAAGTATTGTTCTAAATACTTGGTCAGAGGTTGCTGAACTTTAAAACTGAAAAAAAAAAAACCTAATTTATTATTATAATGACCTAATTTATTAATCTGAAGATTAACCATTTTTTTGTTTTAGAATATCAAAAAGGTGTTCTAGCTGTTTGCATCAAAGAAAAAATAGGTGTATCATTAAGGGTCAACATTTTTTCTGCTTATATAACTTCAGTTTCCAACCACCAGTAAGAAAAAATGTGGTCTCCCCAGTGTTTTGTACTCAATCTGATGTTGAAACAGAGATGTTTCTGTCCAGTTACTGCAGAGATTTTGTCAAGACAAAACATCCATTCCTTGCATAAGAGTAAGCAGTCTTTATCCAGAAATTGTAAATGCTTGCTTTTGTTTTACAATCAAGGCCATATTCTGAAAATATTAGCAGGATATAGGACATGGTGTAAAATGGTTTTTTTTATTATTATTATTTTATTATTATTATTTTAAAGATATGATTTATCCTATGTGCTGTATCCATTACACTCTTTTACTTTGGTTCCTGTTGTGCTCTTGTAAGAGAAATGCAGATATAATTTTCTGAAAAATAGATGCATATGTGGCACTCGGAGTGCACTGCGGTTCAGCAGATTGCTTGTTTACTTTTTTAACTGTAAGGCGGTTTCTTGTAATTTGGCTCCTGGCAGCACAATAAAAAGTTTTAAACCTATTGATGTGTATTTTCTTAAATGTTCACATTTATTACTTCCACACACTAGTCCTTGAAACATTAGTTTATAGATTGATATTATGGTGGGTAGGAATTCATTTTATTGTTATGCTGACCTGAGATTGGAACGGCTCAGAACACACTGTGGGTAAAGAACAGTTTGCAGTTACAGAAAGTTCTGCATGTTATACTAAAGAATTTTAACATTGGAGAGCTTTGTAGAATTCCAAATACTTTCAGCATTCAGTAAAGATGAATCTCTCAAATGCAAAGTTAGGCCTCTGCCCTGCCATGGAGAGCATATGATCTAGTCATACCTGTCAGAAAGCTGTGCTTAATCATACGAGACTCTGATACGAGGTCCTATAAAAAGTGTGTGGAATCACAATTTGTACTTCATGGACTTCCCGAGCCACAGATTATTTATTTATCTATTAGCCTATAATGTTTTTTTCTTCTAGTAATTTGTAAGTTAATGGACTTGATGTAAAGTTCTGGTATGTAACTTCCTGAGGCAAGGCGGTTTTCAGCTTGACTACATGCTGTGTGAACAACTTTTTTCTTTTCTTTCTTTGAAACCATCTTCCTAATGGTTTCATTTAATATCCCTGATACTGCACTCAAATCAGCAGTAGATCAGTATCTATATGCCACCTGTTAATTTAGAGACCTGTATCTTGTCTCCATTTTTTCTTGAAAAGCCAAATATACAGTTCTTTGGGAGCAGTTCCATACCTTATGGCAAATCTTGCCATTCTTTGTACTTCTCATTCATGTACTTCCCTGTACATCCTTTTAAGATGAAGGGTAAGGATTAGGGTCCACATTGTTCAAACATAGTACTCCCTGGATTTAGCATCGTATTTACAGTTTGGATTGCTACTCCCACTGCATTAATGTTCTTGCAGCGCTAGCTGCAATAATCCAAAATGCCCAAGTACTAATAGTTACTTAATTGACTTTGGCTAGGATAGATCAGTATTTATTTGCATCCCTTTACATTTACATATGCTGAATTTCCTCTCCTTTCCTAGTTAGCTATTTCAGCATTTTTGCTCCTTCCCAAGACTAAGGCTACAGATGACATATGTGTTCTAGAAGAACATCTTCAAACTCTGCAAACATTTTTATTTTTCACCAGAATGAAGCAGAAAACATCACTGCATCCACATTTGAACACTCAAAGTAGTCCTGGTCTCCTTTGCCTTACTCACACTGAAAGGATCATATTTGGAATGCCTCTGCCCACCAGCGTTTGTCAGCTTGAAAAAGCTATAGCTGAGTAGGATAGAATGCAAATCCTTTAAATGACCTCAGTAGCATGCAGATGCCTAACAAGGAAAGCATTTGCTCCTTGCTGTGTTTCTTTCCAAACATCAAGTAGGAAGTTCAAAAAGAAACTTCAAAGAGGCTCAAATCAACTTAGGAAGTTAAGCAGAGAAAATTCCTGGTATGTACATTGGGATATCAGAAGTTTATAGTGGCTCAAAAAAAAAAAAAAAACAAACAAAAAAAAAAACCAGTAAATAAAACATAGATTAAAAAAGTCCATCATAAGCTATTGTCTGTAAGAGCACAATATAAAGCTGGCAAAGGATGGGCACGGGAGTGACAGTGCTGGTAAGAACCAAGTATCTCCAAAGCTTAGTTTCCCAACTATTGGGTGGCTGAACGAAGGCAAAAACAGTGAGAAAGCCACGCAGCAGGTTACAATGAAACTACTGCAAATACTCCTTCCATGGCAGGGGCGTTGGTAGTAGGTGGTCTTTTTAATGTCTCTTCCAACCCAAACTATTCTATGCTTCCCTCTTGTGCCCGATGAGCTGCCCCTGCTCGGCGCGGGGATGTGCGTCAGTACAGACACCGATCTGCGGTGCTGTGTGCGGCCGGGCCCCGCTGGCACAGCCCTGCCCTCGGGCCGAGGGCCGGCCCGGCTCCCCCCGGCACAGCCGGGCCTGTGGGCCCGGCCCCGCCCGCCGAGCGCCGCCGCTCCGCGCCCGCCCCGAGCCGCGGGAGGCGCCGGGAGCGCGCACGGCCGGGAGCGCGCGGCCCCGCGTCCCCGGCTGCGGTGGCGGAGATGGCGGCGGCGGCGGCGGCCTCGCAGCGGGACCCGGGGGACTGGCAGGACTTTTCGGGATTCCAGCCCTCCGCGGGGAGCGGTCCCGAGAGCGCCCGCGACAAGGGCGGCTGGAGCGGCGGGGATCTCGGGGCGAAGCTGTCCCTTTGCTTCGAGCCGCCGCAGGCCCGGGCTGGTGGCGGCGGCGGCGGCGGCGGCGAGAGCCGCGTTCCGCTGCGGCCTCTGACGGAGCAGAGCGCACTGCAGGACGACGAGTGAGTGCGGGCTGGGGGGGGCGGGGGGGAGCGGGGGGGCCCGGCCCGGCCTGAGTGGACAGCGCGGCCTGACAGCCCTGTCCTAGAAAGCGCTGCCCCTGGGCCTTGGCGAGCCCCGGCAGGGCTTGTGGGCTGCAGGAATGGAGCCTTTCCCCGCCCCCGGGGCTGCAGCTGCGAGCGGCCGGGCCCGGGCAGGAGGGCACGTTCGGCCTCCGCGGCGCGGTTTTGCCGTGGAGCCCTCTGGCTTTATTCCCGTGA
Source organism: Pseudopipra pipra (assembly GCF_036250125.1). NCBI lineage: Eukaryota > Metazoa > Chordata > Aves > Passeriformes > Pipridae > Pseudopipra > Pseudopipra pipra. Next base: position 33,957,641 of record NC_087551.1, on the reverse strand, counting down.
CGGCCAGGGAAGCGTGTGAGCATCCCTGAGCCTCTGACCCCGCCGGGCTAACGGGAAGTACCTGTCCTGAAGTTCAGAGTGACCGGGGGTAGTGTTTGTTTAGCGTCTTGGAAAGTGCCCACTGTCTCTGTTAGTGCAGAAAGCAAATGAAGAACAAAATCTCAGCTGCAACCGTGATAATTGTGGGGGGGTTTCCCCTGAGCAATAAAGCTTTTCTGACTCATGCTGATTTCCAGTTTTTAAACATTATTTTGCAAATATTTATACTTCTAATTTTATAGTAAATTCAGTAGCTTATCTTCATTAAAAATACTGCAGTTTTACTTTAAGGTAACAAAATTGTATGTCGTCCTCTAAGAGATGAAAAAAAAAAGGCCTGTCAGGAAGAGACTAGATATCTATGGTATAAACAGTGAGGTAAGTTCAGAGAACCATGAGTCACGTTGGGCAGTGATGGGGCTCTGTCTGCTCTTCTGTGTCTGGCTCGGCCATTCCTCTGACCTCCTCTGAGCCTTAGCTAGGCAACCACTCCAAACATCCACCCACAGCAGAAAGCCAGGGCTTGCTGGGTGACGAGGAAGCAGCCTACTCGCAGAGCTGCTCTGTTGAAAGTCTGTACCAGGGTGGGTCTGCGTGTGCAAGGCTCTGGTACTGCCACTGTAGAAACAGCTACGATTGACAGAGTGGTGGGATAAACTCAGAAAGAGTACTTCTGGATAAAACTAAATTCTTTCAAAGTTTTAGTGTAATTTGTGTATGTTTGTTGTTCTGTCATAAAGGGAAAGAAAAAAAAACTGGTTCAGAATTTACTACTCAGTCTAATTCCTTATGCTAATGTGCAGAAGAAAAACAGGAACAGCATTAGGAATGGAATTTATAGCTCAGTTCAAATTTTGTTAAAGGAAGGGCTCATCAACCCCCAAAAAAGATTTTGAATATGGTTATATAATTACCATGGAAGCTGTCTCTTCATTTATTCTTCTATTTCACTTCTGTGCGTACATTGTTTATAAAGGGAAATAAATTATGTTTATCAAAAAACATTTTCTCTTAGCTTCAAAATTAAAAATATTGTGAGTAACTTGCAGATGAATATTTAGGGAGGAAGATATAGTTACTGATACAGGTATATGGTCATTAAGAATATGTTTATTGCTGATCGATTGCTGCTGATTTTAAGGTCTGTGTTTTTGTTCCTTTATTCTTCTCTCCAGGATTTGGAATGCTTTGACTGACAATTATGGTAACGTGATGCCAGTTGACTGGAAATCTTCCCACACCAGAGCTTTGCACTTGCCAACACTGAATCTTTCAGAAAAAGGGGTAAGTTCTGATCAGCAGAGGTACCCTCTCTGGATCTTTTTTACTCAGCAGCGAAATAAAACTATTTGCATTTGTATAAAAAAGTGTCGTCATTAAACGACTGAAAATATTTTTAATGCTTGCCATTATACATGAGAGGTTTTTAAAAATAAAAAATCTAACAACCATTGATGTATGTTTGCATCTCCTTGGGTTGAAATAATGCAGGGTTAGTTTTAGATGAATGTTCATTAGAGCCAGAGCATGATAGAAAGAAATGTAAAATGAGAAAGTGCTTCACATAAAATCTTTCTACTGTCTGATTCATGTTGGACACTGATGTGGGTAAGGGAGGAAAAAAGGCAGGGATACCCTGATTTAGTAAATCCAGTATGGACTTTTTTTAAGTTCATCTCAGTCTGCAGTCAGATGGCTTCTTTAACAGGAAAGGTGGCCCAGGAGACACTGAATTGCCAGAGTTTGTTTTGTTTTCCTTATGTAATGGTCTGGGGAGAGAACAGGGAATTAAGAGCTTCAGAGAGGTTTATAGAAAGGGTTGTCCTCCGATCTTCTTGTAAGTGGATTAAAACGTTTCAGGAAGAAAAGCCAGGAGGAATTCCCATCTCACAGGTCTTCTGAGGAAAAGAGTGGCTTATCTTTTAAACATAGTGAAGTTGAGTTACGTTGTAAAAATATCTGTCTGTGTAACTTGAGAATAGGGTAATGCTTTGACTTCAGCCATCATTAGATAATCCACAGATGCTTTTAATGTGACAGGAGTGAAGATTGTTCTGTTGAAGAGGACATTTTTGGGGTTCAGCAGGGGAAGGTGCCAGTTTGGAACTCACTTTATTGATTTGAGACTGATGTTTATCCCTTGAATTTGACTTGTGTTTATTCTAATTTTTATTAGAGTGCTTGTTCAGATTTTCTAAGTGGTTTTAGAGTAATTACGTCCTTACATTTTAAGTAAAAATACAAAAGCCCCCCCTGCTGTGACCTGGTGTCACTGAAAAATGGACTGGAAGACTAATGGATTTCTTGATAAGGAACTAAGTATAATATTTTTTAAAAAAGTTTCATATAGTTTTTGTAAGTTATTTGCAGGCAGCTATGAAGAAAGTACATAAAAAAGTGTAAAGTGCTGTTGCTGGATTAGAAAGAATCTTAGATGTGCTGCCAGGAGAGGGAAGAACAGTTTATAGATTAAACATATCTCAAGGTTTTTCAGCTTTCACTCCACCTGGCATGCCTTCTGATGTGTAAAGCCTGTCCGTTTGGGAGCGTTTGACATACTTTTTTTCTGCTTCTTTGTGTTCAGCAGTATTTCTGGATATGTGACAGCACATATGGACCAGCTAGCAGCTTGTTTTAACTTTCTTACCAGGAATACTAACAGCTAAGCAACACTTCCGTGACGCGTTTGAAACTAATAATATGCTGCGGAAGTTGTGCTTAAAGCATTTCTCCTCTGTTCTAGTAGGAAAAAATGTAAGATGAATAAGGCTGATTCATCTGATCTCAGTTGCTTCACATCACAGATCTGCGCACACTTTTATACATCTCAGACAGTGAAAGAAGCGAAGCGGTTGGGTGGAAGTGTTGTACATAGTGGTACAACAACAATTACTTGTTTGTTTTATTTTTGCTACATTGCTTTTAAGTGGGTCATTCCCTGGTACTGTGAGGACAGAAGGAGGCACAGAGTGTGGCTGTGGGGGAAGCCAGGTGTTCCTTTTAGCACAGGCTACAGCTGATGCTGTGGTGGTTTATTAGCCTAAATTATCAGAATATATCCTGATAATCTCAAATATTTCTGGACATGTCGGAAGGGGAAGCTGATCTCCTTCTTGATAAACTTACCCTTGCTTACTGTCCCATTTTTGTTGCTGTAATCTTGTATACATGGAAAAATATTTGAGGATGGCAGATGTTAAAAAAATGCCAAATTGGAGTGTATCTGTGTAGTAGGTGAAGAGATATTCTTAGTGGAGCCTTGTCACTGCACGGTAATTGTAATTCAGATTCTGGGAAAAAAGTGGACATTTGACTTCATTCCGAGGACTGAAGAAATGTAAATTGTATGTTATCCCCTATAGATGAGCTATCTGGGGATATTGGTTGCAGCTTCAAAATGAATCTGAAAACTATTAGGGTTTCTGAAGAAAAATTGGGAAAATTGGAGAATTACAACAAAAATTGAAAACTGATACAGTGAGACCAAGGACTTTGTACAGCCAGTCATAATGCTTGTAAATTAGCCAAAAGACCAGTAGAAGCAATTGAGTTAAAAATGTCAAAGGTTAGGGCTTGCAGCTCTGTGGGGCTTTTTTAGGTTGGTTTGGCTGGAATCTAGTAATAGACAACGTGCAGGAAAAACTAACAACTTTGTAAATAAACTAGAATATATCACTGTGTGAGAGTAAAATATACATGACTAATTAAGGAGGGGATTTTAATCTTTTCTTTTACTATATGTATATCTTTGGTTTGGAAGGATGAGTATAATTTAATGGTATATGTATGAGAACAGTGTTACTTCTCTTTCTTTTTGAAAAGACCCTGAGGTATTCACCAGTGTATTTTTTAAATAATCTGGGGTGATACCAATGTTCTGATACCAGTTTTCAATATCAGCTCTTCTCAGCTTTTTTCCATGTCTTTTATTAAGTGATAACGTAGAACTATAAAAGCACATAAAGTAACAGGTTTGTGTGATGTTAGTTATTATAGGCAGGTTTTTTCACCATCCACTGACAAGCGTCTATCTTCACTTAAGATTTAAATATCTACATTGGATTGACAGCCTTCCATGTAGATATCTGTGTGTCAGTGTGTATCTGGTCTTTATATGCAGAGATTATTTAAAGAGTTTAAAGACTGATGGCTATTTTAACTTTCTGCAGTTGCAGTTTTGATTTAATTTTCCAGGTTATTTGACAGCAAGAATTATTGATTCCATTATTGCAGGCACGGAATCTGTTTCATTCTTAAAATTCAATATTAGTTTTGGGTTTTAAATATATACATGTATTTTATACACTCACATTTGGATGTGGGTATATATATTTATATAAATAAACCTTTTCATGCTTTTTAGGTAAATGATAACTTGAACCTTGACCTGTCAGATGATGAAGAGCTGAGAGAACAGTTGGATATGCATTCTATCATTGTTTCTTGTATCAATGAAGAACCACTTTTCACAGCAGAGCAGGTAAAGTGTTCAGCAAAGTTAGTGTTGTTGGTGTAATATGTTCTTTTAGTCTGTTTTTTTTTGTTCTTCTTCTTACTCCTTATTGTAGCTAAGCCTTCTTGGTTGTTCTTTATTTAGGGTTGTAATAGTGTGTGAGATACTACTATGTCATTCAGATATGAAAAGTATTCCAATGCTTCAGGTGAGGTTGATAGTCCAGGGTCTTTGAAATCTTTATGCATTTCTTACCATGAATCAGTCAGAAAGGCTGCTAAATCAGGTGTAAGAGTTAAAAAGCAAAAATATTTTCAGAATCTTGGTGTGGTAGAGTTCGTAGTTTTCCAGCATGACTGTATGGCAATTCATAGCTTCACGTGGCTTTATTGTTAGCAACAATTCTTTGAAGTTTTTGCCTAACTTGAGAGCAGATCAATGTTTCTGCTAGTAAGGTTTCAGATTACTTAGTGCCTAAAGACTTTGGCTCCAAACCCATGGAAATTGCTCTTCTGAGTAAGGTTAATGATGGTCTATTAAGATCATGCTTTAGGAAGCAAACACAATAATATATTTTCTTATTATTTAAATGGTTACCTGTGAACTCTGATGAAGAGGGTTATTAATAATATGAGAGACAGGATTGCTTGAACTGCCTCAGCTCTTTTTTACTGTGAGGTGGATCTCAACAATGATTACAGCCTTTAAACGTGTAAAAGTTGATGTGTTACTTATTCAGATGTCTAGTTAATAATTTGTCCTGTAGAACTATGGTCACTTGTATAATGAAAAGTAAGCTCTCCACTCACAGAATTTCTGTTCTCATACCTTCTGTCTGGCTCAAGTCTTATGTGCAGGGATGCAAATCAGCTTCAGGTTATGGTGGATCAGTTTGTAAACTTCTCATAGGCACAGCAGATTTTCAGGCTGTTCAGGGGGTTTTTTTGGTTTTGTTTCTGAGGTTGTTTGGGGTGGGGGTATTTTGTTGTTTGGGTTGGGTTGGATTTTTTTGTTTGGTGTGAGATTTTTTGGGTGGGTGGATGGGGGGTTTGTTTTGTTGTTGTCTGTTTCTTTGTTTTTGCTGGGTTTTGGTTTGGTTTGGTTTTTGGTTGATTTTCTTGGGGTTTTTTAGGTAGAGAAGTATAGTTAAGTAGAGGGACGTAATTAGTTTTTGGTGTGTTTTCCTTCAGCTGAATACTCAAAAAAGATACTGCAGCTTGCTCTTCAGTTCAGGTCTCTTAAGCAGAATCATGTGTACCTTCATACAGAAATAACCATGTAGTTTCAACACACTGCTTGCTATGTGATTACCAATTTACTGTGACAAGATACGGGTATTCTCAGGGAGCGAGGATGTCAGGATGTCAGTATGATATTTTTGACTCTCTTCCATCTGGTCTTGGTGTTAGTTTCATCAAATGGCAGGCTGTTTCTCTTCAGACAGGAGGGTTTTCATAAGGGTTTTCATTTTTCAAAGGTGATTGAAGAAATAGAGGAAATGATGCAGGAATCGCCTGATCCAGATGACGATGAAACACCGACCCAATCAGATCGGCTCTCTATCCTTTCCCAGGAAATTCAGACACTTAAGAGATCCAGTACAAACAACAGTTATGAAGAGAGTAAGTGATATTTATTAAATATTTTGCCCTTATGCTTACTGAAAATAGTTGAAAGGGTAAGTTGGCCATGTGTTTAATTCAAAGGAAGTCCTTCTTATGATATATCTGTATTCAAAAATATTTTCAAAATGCCCTGAAAGAACAGTCTAGATTAAGAACATAAATAGAGGACTTATCTTTGTCAGCTTTCATAACTAAGAATAAAACTTTATAGAATTTCAATTTAAAGCAAATACTCTGAAGGCTGATACAGTGGAATGGGATTTCTTCATGGGTAGAGTGATAAATTGGTAATTGTTTATTAAACTTTCACAATTTCTGTAAAGTGAGACACTTTATTGATGCCCATATGCTGTTTAAGATTAGCTAAAGCTCTTGGAAGCTGTACAGTAAATAAGGAAAAGGGTGTTTCTTTGGTACTGTTTCAGTCACTGCAACATATCTTCATTGACAGTAACACAAAAATAAGGTGACCATTCCTTTTTTCCCCCATAAGGACCATGCATATTTTTCAGTCCTCCCATTCCTCTTCAAAAAGTTTAAAAGTTAAAAAAATCCTTTGTGTCTTCTACTCAAATTAAATCATCTGTGCTTCCCTACACAAAAGCAAAGAAATTACACGTATAGTTTAATTGTAATAGGTTACATTGTATGAAAAAGAAACCTGTGACTAACCACTTTCATGATGGAAAAATTTGTTTAATGTATGCATTTGTCACAATCAATTTTGGAAGGTGATAGGGATACGAAGAATATTCATTAGACAGTCGTTATATTTTGGTCCCTCTTATAAAGTTTAGTGATTTCTTTCCTGTAGTCTGGGTCATCAATATAAACTGTAGAAGATTCAGAAAACTGGCTGACCTCTTGGGGCATCACTTACAGTTTCTGCTATGTTTCAGATTTATGGAGGAGATACCATTTTCATGGCTGGACTCTCAGCTGTCTCAACACATAAATTTAAGGAATGTGAAAGCAAAATGTATTGTGTTCAGCAGGGCTTCCTGCTTTCCTGACAGTTCCATATGTCTTTAGGTTTGGAGCTAATCAAGCTTGCTTGATATTTCATATCATATTTATTTTGCTTTGTCTTGAGTCCATCTTTTCTGTTGCATCTTTGTGGTTTAAAGGTCAGTCTCGACTGAACTGTGCCTTGAGTTACTTTGGCAGTTAATTTAACTTTGCTTCACCAGTTTCTCAGAATCTGTTTTCTTGTCTTTCAGGTCACTATTTTATTAAAAGCTCTTGTTACCTTTTTTCGGTGTGTGAAGGTGCTTCAGTGTTGGTCTGCATCTCTCTGAAATTTTTGCAGGTTTTTGCTGGAAACTGTCTGGCTTTTATAGGATAGATCAGAGGTGTTCATGTTTAGGATTCAGAGCAGGAAATCAAAGCTTGTATTTAGTTTTTTCTTGGATAGGGAATGACATGTATTAAGGCAGTCCAACAGTCAAGCTGTGGTTACACAAGTGAGTTCTTTAGCCTACATATCTAAGTTTCAGTACACGTAGTCTTCTGTATTTGAATTCCTCTGTCTTCACTCACCTGCATTAGCTGAGTATTTCCTATGTAGCCCTTTGTAGACTTTGATAATGACAATTGATCTATCATAAACAAGTCAGAACTGCAGTTGGGTAGCCTGCACCTATGTTTTTGGAACAATTGTTTCTTAGGCTGTGAAGCTGGTTTTTAAGTGTTGGGACTCACAGGTGCTCTCTCTCAGTACTGTAACAGGGTTTGAACAGAGTTTAAGGCCTAAGCTACTCTGAAAAGGTCTCCTTTACAGAGAATTGTCTTAACAGGTTTCATCACTTTTTCTTTAGTTGAATAAGTGACAAGGAGCTTTCTACAATCAATTTTCCCTGCTGTAATTTAAGAGAGAAAATCTACATGTCACGTATTACCTTTGATGTTTCTAAGAGCAACACTTTTTTGTAGTTTGTGACCTTATTTATATTTTTCAACACTTGTCTTGTCAGTGTTTTCCCTTACAAGAATTTTTTTAGACATGATATTTACTAGACTAATTTTATGAAACTAAATAATTGCAAACATCTATTCCGTGCTCTTAAACAGATTGTACCCGTCAGTGTAATCAGGACTAGCTGTTTCTCAAGTGCCATTTAAAATTATGGTCTTTGACATAGCAACTGCTGGGACTTACTAGCTTCCTGGGTGTGTCAGACTTAAACTGGAACAAAAAGCAGTCCTCTAAGAATGTGCTCATTTCTAACCCAAGCAAGCCTCAGAACATTTTCTTGATCATAATTTCACTCTCTGTAACACATGACCCAGTAGTACCTTTGAAATGCAAACCTGGATGTTTGTTTTTTCCTTACAAACTGACATTTTACAAGCTTCTGATTTATCTTTGACCAATTCAGTCTCATGCTATCTCAAAACTATTAATGCTATTGATCTAGGTTTTTGTTTCAGGCAACACAAGGCCATGCTTTTGGCTACATGGAAAATTTGGAGAATTTTGCTAGTTTTTCTGCTAAATACCTCAAAAAATATCATAAAACTTTGGCACAAGCTTTTATTAATATGCATGCGTACCTTAGCAGTATCACCAAGAAGATTTTCTTGCTCATAGAATATAGTTTCTGTATTGCTATGGGTGAAAAACCCAGGGATTCCAGAAATGCCAAAGTTTTGATTGTCGTCAGAAAATATGAAGGCCTTTTACTTTGAACAGTGAGTGCAGGCGGAAAGTAATAGTTTACAGTGGTGTCAGAAGTTTAGCACTTATTTCAGCTTCCTTAACTACCAACACACTCTTCATATTTGCAGATTATCTCAGATTTCTCAGAAGTAAGAAAAAAGTTTGTCTTCTTGTTGCTAATCTGGCTGCCTCTTTTAGGAATTTTATTTTAGAGCTTAAATATAATTAAGAGTTAAATATAGTTAAAGAATTGAATTTTTTGTTTTGAGAAATTTCAGAGTACTTTTTTCTTTTAATCCCCATAAGTTTTCTCATGCTTAAAATCTTGACAGATTACTTTTTATATGAAATATTTTTAGGAATAAAAAGATTGTCTGTTGCTGAATTAAATGAACTGCTAGAAGAAATTGAAACTGCTATTAAGGATTATTCTGAGGAACTGGTACAGCAGCTGGCTCTACGAGATGAGTTGGAGTTTGAGAAGGAAGTGAAAAACAGCTTCATTTCTGTCCTCATTGAAGTGCAAAACAAACAGCGAGAACACAAAGAAACTGCAAAGAAGAAAAAGAAGCTGAAAAATGGTAGTCCTCAGAATGGCAAACAAGAAAGAGGTCATATGCCTGGAACAGTAAGAAAATTTTTATAGCTCTTTATACTTTTAAAATGTGTTTTGTTTTTTCTGCATGGGAAGTAGTAGTTCTAGATTATATCAAGATACCTGGTACACCTGCTTCTATGCTTTCATTCACAAACAAAGCTTAGCCATTTCCTATTGAGAATTTTTTTTCACAAAGTTGTGTAATATTTTCCTCTTCCCATACTCAAAAAAGATTTCTTTAACTGTTTGCAAATTAGCCTGGAGCCAGCATACCTTTCTTGCAGAAAGTACCGTCTGCAGATGTACTGCTCTGTGTTCTTTTGTCAGTAGGCAAACTCATTTATCTGTTTGGTTTCACTGTATGGATTTTAGTATGTTTTAGTCTTGCAGGAAATATCGTTGGTGTAGTTGTACAGATGTTTATTGATTGTATTGTTTTTTAGGTAGGAAAAAAGTGAAAGTCTTACCCCAGATCTCTTAACCTGGGGCAGAGTTACTACATCCAACAAGAGACAGGGATAAGGCCAAAGTGTAGTGCAGAGGTACAGGGTGGGGAGAATTTGTTTTACTGTTAACAGAACACCAGCAAAAGGAAAAATGGAACAAAAATGTCTTTCAAGTGGAGTTCAATAAGAAGAGTCAAAGAATGAAAGAAATTAGGTTATTAGCTTGTCAATGCAATTTTTTCTTTCTTATCTGACTAGTATAATTTTAAATTATTTGCGATACTAATGTTTGAATTTTTTAGTGCCTCTTACAGAATGCAAAAAATGTGGTTTTGTAGATCTTGGCTAAGTCCCAGAAGGAATGCTTCAGTTGGACATTAAAAGGTTTGGGGTTTGCTTTTCAAATATAAGGAATGAACATTTGTAATGAAATATAAACACTTCAGAATCTATTCCTAAACCTACAAGAATAAGATACCTGTGATATAACCTAAATGGGGTTTTGATCTCTTCTCTACAATGAGAAATCTATGTGTAGCTAAATGTTAATGAAACTCTAAGAAAGTATGTCTGGAAAACCATACAAAGTTGTCATCACTTTACAAGAGCACCGGGAAAAAGTTCCTTCTTGGTTCTCAGTCCTGGAAAACCAAAAAGTGGTATTTTACCTAGAAAGAAAAATAACTGTTTGGTTTTAAAACTTGAATCAAGTGATTCATAAGCTATTCTAGTTAGTTTCAAGTTTAGAAATGTGAATGATGCTTACAAATATAACTGTATGTTGTCCCAGTATAAGATGTTTTCATTTTTGGCCGCTTCAAGATGCTGATGTGTCAGGTTGCTTTCTGAGAGGGAGTGAACAGACTAGCTCATAAGTAAGACTGTATGCTGCACATGTGTGATTCCTTTGAAAATAGCTTTCACTCTCACTAGATACAGACTTGAGAGCCCTCTCCTAGAAGGAGGTGCAAGCTTCCTTGCTTCAACACTCCTTTTTTTTTTCTTTTTTTTTCTTAAGAAAGTGCTGAGAATATGCATACAGAGAGTATGTTCAAGTAGCTTTGTGAAGAGTGAGTTTCTATTAATAAATAATGTATAAATTAGTAATTTTATTAACTATAGTGAAGTCTCATTTAAATACAAAGATTGGAAGTAGAGTTAAATTTTCATACTCTAAGAAAATGAATTCTCCTGTAGATACTATAATTGAATTTGAAAGAAAATAGATATTTTAATTTTTTATCCTTGATACAGTCTTTGGGTAAATCACTTTCTTAGAGTTCTAAGACTTTTACCTCTCTCATAAAGGCAAACTGGAGAGCAATTAAAAATAGTCCAGGCTTGAAGATACCAGTTCCCTTAAGTATGATATCTTAAAAGGGTTAAGATGGCTTTGGTAACATTTATGTCTTTACTGACCTTGTTGTGCTTTAGAAAGCAAATCAATACTGTATTACAGCACATTTTATTCCCCCTCCCATATATATATATACATTCAGATAAACATGCTGAGGTGTGGTCTTTTTACTGCCCTGTTTCAGCAGCTTGACAGTTTCTTCTTATATTCTTGTCAGTTGCTGATTTTTATATTGCATGCTAAACATCAAAATTATTTTGATTTTTTTATTTTATTTTATTTCACTTGTCTTCTCCAGCAAGCAAAAAGGATTACAAAGTTCAAGGAAAAAAACTGTGGTTGGATTATATATTATTTTTTCTTTACTTGGATTCCACAATTCTATGTAATGGAGCTTGAAATCAATATGGGTGTATTATTAGCTAGTTTTGTATGTTTTATCATATTACAGAAAAGGGGGAATTGTAATTGTTGCTTCAGTTGTGGAAAAGGAAGCATGAAAGCGTAAAACATTTTAAAGAGGTGGAGACTGAACAGTGTTTCTAGTAGGTGCCTAAAATCCGAAAAATCTGAAAAATTGGTATCAACAGTGTCTTTAAATGTATATCATTCAAACACAAATGTTAGAGGAGATTTTATTATGAACTAAACTTTTAAAAATGCTATTTTTTACATTCCAAAATGAAACAGCCTTAAAAGGCAAGTGTCGATTATCAGGTCTGCAGTGAGAAGGTTTTATTTGAATAAATTTTGATGTAGAAATACTGCTTAACTGCCATTATAAGGTTTGCTTTTTAATGATAAAAATTAAGTAGATGAATGAAGAAATAGAAATGTGCTGAAATACATCTCAGAGCTTGTCTTTGTCATTTGTCTTTCACAGTCTTGATAAATGCTGATTAATAGTCCTCTGAACTTTTCTCTGTCCCTTTTTTTTCTCTCTGCTGTGTTTTCACTACTTGTAGCGCTTCAGCATGGAAGGGATCTCAAATGTCATACAGAATGGCTTCCGCCACACGTTTGGAAACTCGAGTGGAGAGAAACAGGTGCTGGGCTATCTTCTCTCTTTTTTCTCATTCTTTGCCTGCACTTTCAGGAGCTGAGGTCTTGAAAATTGACAGTAGTTGAAGATAAATGCTGAGACAGTTAAAAACGGGATAAAATCTTGCAATCTCTGCTCCTTCCCTGCCTCAGGACTCTGATCAGCCTTCAGTCTCTTTCTCTCCTCAACAGGACTTGATACCCTGATGCACTGAGCTAATAACCCGTTATTTCTTACCCCAGACTAAAAGTCTGTTTTGCCATGATGCATGCTTCAGATACGTTGCATGTCTGTAAAAATCTAATATCTAGTCAAAGAATATGTATCACGTTAGATGTACCGTTTCAGCCTTCAGCATTAACAACTTGCACACTACCCCCAAGTGAAAAAAGGTTTTGTTTTCTTTTTTCTTCAAATGTTCAGAGCTGATATATCTAAAAACAGAGTAGAACCTGGAAAATGCATAGACTGTATTGTATGTCTTTTGCCTTTGGAAACTGCATGCTTTTAAAAGCAGTGAAATGTGTGCAATGCAGATTACCGATATAAAATACCTGAGCCATAGGCAAGATGTTGTATGTCCCTCAGAGGCAAGATTTTATGCCTTATTTCAAAATAATACTTGGCTGTTTATTTCAGAAATGTAGCATGTATTTTATTAAGTGCATTCTGTATTTTAGTGAACTATTAATGCTTATGCTATTATTTAGTGTTTTGGCACACATTACAAAATATTGGTATTTCACATTATTTAACACATAGCCACCCATTATAGTTAATGCAGTTGTGCCAAAGGAGTGCATTAGAGTTAATTTTTTTTTCCCAGTGAGAAATAATTTGAGGCAATAAATTGTCTGGTAGTTTAGAAGTCAAGACTGATTAGGCTTTTGTCTGGGAGATGAGTGTTGTATCCTGCAGAGGACTTCGGGAGGTAAAACAACAACACTCAAGTCATTCCCGAAGCACGAGGTTAGAAATCATGGACTTAAGCACTTACTCGGGCAAGGGATGTGTATGAGAGTTTATGAATATATTGATCCAGATATTTGTCCCCAGCTTTCGAGATCTTGAACACATGTGCAGAGCTTACCTAACTGAGTATATTATCTCAATACTAATAAAGATGTAGCTCTGTTGTTTTTTTCTTTGCTATATATATATACAGCTATTTACCTGTATCTTTAGGCATTTTAAATATCATATATTTTCATGACATGAACATATTTAGCTATGCCATCCCATCACACTTCTTGTTAAAAGACTTTCACTGCTTCCTTCTAGACATAAGTAGCATAATCATATGTTAACAATAACATTGAGTGGATAACTCTTCCAGTCATTTTTTGAATTAATTTACTAATGTTATTCTTCATGTTGATCATACTTTTCCCCTGATTTATCTTATACGATATCCTTGTTAGTGGGGTTATGTTGTTTTTTTCCTTCCTATATCCTAAAGGATCATGGAAATAATATGAACTATACTGGAGAAAGGTGGGAAAGATAATTAAATCTGTTCTGATTTAGTTCCTAGAAATCCATTTTTCTATGGCATTTGTTTTCTGTTTGGAAGGTTTTTGTTTGATTGGGCCTTTTTGTCACATTACCAAACCCCTGGCCTTGCTTCTGAAATACTGGTGTCTTCTTCTTATTGTATCAAGTTGCAAAGTAAAACAAGTATCAGATATTCAGTTTCTTAGTGTTACTCTCACGGTATTGAGTGGTTTTTTCAGGGTGTATTGTCATTATAAACTCACATTCATGTGTTTTCTGCTAGCAGGCAAGAGTTAGCTAACAATCTGGAATTGCGATTAAAAAAAAAATGCAAGGACAGACAATTTTTTGTGTACCTGGGAAGGCAGAAGTTCCTACACATTATGTCACAACATAAAGTTTATGGCAAGTTTGAACACTTATTTTAGAACTCTTTTCAGTCTTTAAATTAAGTGGTACTTCCCACCTTCTACTACCCTCTGATAGTGGGTACTTCCTTTTTTAAATTTTAGCCCTTTTTTCTGTGTGTATGTTTGAGACATAAGTGAAAATTAATTGGAGTTCTTGACAACATTGAAAGATAAACTTCCAGTGAGCACTTCTTGTTCCCATCTGATAATGCAGTTGGGAAAAAAAAAAACCAACACCCCTCTGCATAAAAGCCATTGAAATGTTTGTGGCTCTTTCTGTGATCATACTTCCAGAAGAAAATTCAAGATAGTCATCTTAATTTTGATTTTCAGGCATATCAGACACTTTTTCTGGTTATAAATTGTGATGGGAGTTGCTGCTTATCATCAAATCTGCTTCAAAAATTTAGAGGTCACAGATTTAATAAGTGGTCATGTCAGTCAGCTACACTTTAGTCCCTTTTTCATCCTTTTCATATGTTATCCTTCACACAGTAATTTATGGAATGAGTTTTTATAGTGTTATTATAGAAACTGATTGTTACAGCTGCAAAGTGTTGATGAGAAAAAGAATTTTTTCTGGAAACTAGGAAAGAAATTGCTTTTTCTGTTGTTTTTTTTTTTTTAATTTTTACTCTTAGAGAGGGAAAATAATAGGAGTTTACAGGAGAAGAAAAACAGGGATAAATCGATGTTTGATCCAGTGAAACATGTCCTGGTAGTTTGTTGTCTAGGTAAAAGGTACGATGCCACTTAGTTCTGAAGGTTGGAGAAGGCAGAGGTCTGATTTCTGAGTTAGTAGATCCACTTTCATCTTTGACATTTGCAGATTCAACAGCCTTTTATCTAGCTATCGATTCTGGTCATTTCATTAAGTGGACACTTCTCTGCTGATACTTGGTTGGTTACATCTCCTATAAAAGAAATTGAAAATTGTTTCCTAAGAAGCATTACATGCTTTCCTCTGCTGTGCTGAGTGGATGTGAGAAAATGCCAAAAGAAAAGGGAGGGAGAAAAGCACCCTGTGTTTGCAGAAGGTCTTGGTGAGGTGTCAGTACATCCCGTACGACTGGTTCCCTTAAGTGACACTGAACTGAGTCTGTTTGGCTTTAGACAGATGATGTTTTTGAGCGTGAGGTGCACGATCCTGCTGAAAACATGGCAATGGTTGTAGCAGCGTTTGGCAACACTCAAATCTCTTCTGCAAAGTGAACCTCTTCACCAGAGTCTGTGTTACACTTGACTCTCACTGAAGTGCTGTTACTAGGAGAGGAGACCTTTTACCTTGTATGACGTGTTTTCTGCTTGTTGCATGGAGAACTACACAGATCTCAAGTTGGATGAGGGATTGAGGGTTACTTTGCCTACTCCCTTGTAGCTCTTAACCCATAATAAAAGTTCCTGTTAAATTCTTACAAACTGAATTGAGGGAAGTTTATCCACTGGAGAAAATTCCAGTGATTTCAGTACTTTTTAAATGCTGATCTCTTTAAGAAGAATATGCATCCATATAGGCTGCAAATTAAGATAGCATCTAAAATGCATTTAATAAAAGCAATAGAGTTGCTTCAGAAATTTGAAAATTAATGTTGTTTGCACTGCAGGCATGAAAATCTTGAAAGAGGTGAGAAATTTTTGCTTTTTTTTTTTTTAAGCAGACAAGAATTAAAGATTTCAGTAAATAGAAAAAAATTGAGTTGGTTTGAAGCAATCTGTTAGCACACTCAGCTATGAAAATGGATAATTTAAATCAAATTCCAAATGGTGGGGCCTTGTGTTTCATTAGGCTCACCTTGTTCTTTTTGGTTGGAACTGTAAAGCAGCAGAAGGTAAAAGTTGTCCGTTTTCATTTTCACCTGACTGAAATTAGGGGCATCCTAATTTTCTTTGCATAGGGGACTAGATCACCTTCAGAGCTGGGACTGGGATTTGATCTGTCATAATCTTTGGAATGTTTCATGTTCTTGATACAAGTTAACCGGTCACTGAGAAAGTCTTGCGGCTGTTTTGAGGCTGTTCAAACGAAGTTCGAGTTTGAAGATTTGTTTAGGTTTTTTCCCAAAATACTTCTTAGCACTCTTCTGCAAACCTGAATGCCTTACTTAAGGTATCTCAACAGCCTGCATCAGTTGTGCTCTGGAATCCTTTAAAAAGGTGACTGTTCTTAGTTTCCCAAGGTTGAAGGTTACATCCATATTTACCTGGAAAGGTTTTTTATGTATTTTCTGGAAGGAATTACTTTCTGATTTTAGGCACAACTCATGATGCCTGCTTGATATTTATACTCTTTTTTAAGAGCAAGTTTGAAAGTTGTTCATCTGCATTTATAGTGTTGTTTGAGGAAAGGTTGTTCTTTGAGCTTTTTTTTGATTGTAAGAAGTACTTTAGGTATATGAAGGACTTCTGGAGGGAGAAGAGGAAGGATTTTGCTATTGGTATGCATAGGCTCTGAGGAAGAAGCATAGCAGAGAAACTTTATACTGTAAACAGCTCCAATTTTTTAAATACTTTTTTTTAGTGTTTAGCTGCATGGCTTCTCAAATGGCCACATAATTTGGAGAAAAAAATAGAAGTTGGCTTCTGTGATAAAGGCTTTGGGATAGGAAAGGTAGAATCTTAATTATTTGTGGCTAACAATTTCAGTTGCTACAATTTTTGCAAAATAAAATGCAAGCAACAAAGTTGCATGAAAGGACCTTCAGTTAACTCTGTTTTTCATTTGACAGTACTTAACAACCGTCATTCCTTATGAGAAGAAAAATGGACCCCCATCTGTTGAAGATCTTCAAACATTAACCAAAAGTGAGCATATGAAGTTCCCCCACTGATCCTTTCCTCTTTGTATTTCCAATTGTGTTTGCTCCAAACCATTACTCCATGTACTTTTCTCTTCCCCCTTACCCTATGCCATGTATGTAAAGTTGCATGATTTTTAACCATACTTTTTGGCCAGCTTTAACTGAGCCTTCATGGTATGTTGGTTTTCTATTTGTTCATTGAAACCTTGAAGGCTAGAAACTTGCATGTATCAGAAAGTAAAAGTTCCCACATTACTTTGACAGCTGGGCCTTATGGAAAATACTGCATGTCATGTAATTTGGCAATACTGTCTTGTAGTGCCCAGTATACCTCTGTTTGTTTAAACTTGCTGTGCTTTATTGAGGTTATTGTAATGACTTTGAAAAATTGAAGTGGATGTCAAGACACTTGTGAGTAGTTGCATAATGATTGTGCTTGATTGCCTTTAAAATAACTGCCTTCTCTCTATAGTTTTAGTGGTTTGTTTGGGGTTTTTGTTGCTAAATTTTTATAATTAGGAATTCCAAACCAAACGAGAGTTTTGACCATGCTTTCAATTCCCTGTTCTTCACATCTTTTTAGCCAGATCCTCAAAATTATTTATAAGTTCTAAGTTTTCTAGTTGTTTGGGGGCTTTTTTAACTCTAATTTGCAAGAAAAAACAAAGTTGTATTTTTAAAAATTACCTACTAAGGTAATTTAGAGTATCTCTAGGAGTCAATGGCATCTCCTTCTTCTGAGGTTTATAGGAACAGTTTAAAAATAGGTGGTAGAGTGCATCAATGTATTTTATGAGATCTCAGTGCAGGGCTTTGGATCTAACTATGTCCTAAGGTGATTTTCAGCAGCACAGTTCTGTGATTCCACAGGTGGCTGAGATGGTAAAAGGCTCATTGGTTATTTCCTAGAAAGAGAAAATAAATAATGCATAAATTCTGGAGTAAATGAAATATTTAAGCAGGAATTAAATTTCCCTTATTTTTCTACAGTAGACACCCTTAGCTGTTAATTCATACTTATTTTGTGACAAATGGATTTCTCATTTTGTGTCTATTCCTGCACTGAAATTTTATCCTCTTGCTATATTTAAATTTCTCTTGAAAATATTAAGCAGAGAGAGACTAAAGCCTCCTGAAAACATTTTGTGTTGTTTGACAATTTATTAACAGAATGTCTTGTACAAATGCATTGTAAAGAGTATTCATGGTATTGACTTCTGTTGGCTGGTTGTGGCTGGAACTTCATCCTGTGACTCCATTGCAGGTCTCTGACTCGCTCTCTGCTGTTGTTAGGGCCAACAGTAAAGAAGGTGTTTAGGGCTGTTCAGTTGGTTTTTCTTTCAAAGCTGTATATTATTCCATAGTTCTGAACACTAATGTCTGTCTGTAAGATAAAAATTGATATTAAGCACTTTATTAAGCACTTGTTATAATTAGAGTTTAGAATCTCGTGTGAGGAATTTGAAGATTACTGCTATTCGATATAATTCTTCATTTTTGATTCTTTCAGTCATGTCCAGAGTGCTTTATAAAGGGTTGTCATTGTTTGTCGTTATGGAGTAACAGACAAGCTGATATGTGTCAAGTTGAGCTATTCCACATGCTTTTCTTTCTTCAAAAATAGGCAAGATGGACAAGATTGACTTCATATACATCACAAAAATGACATTTTGGCATTATTCTAAGTTATTGCCAAATTCAGTCATGTATTTAAAATTTTTCTAAGCTACAGCAGCTAACATTCACCATTTCAGGAGGAAAAAACCCACCGCTAATATTTTCATAGAATAAGTCACATAAGTATTTCTCCAGAAAAGCTTCACTGTTCCATGATTTGAGGTGAAGATCAAAGATATTAAGTAATGGAGCCACTTTTGTGGCCTGAGATTTCCAGCCCATCAATAGTTGTTAGCGCATATTAGTTTTGGGTGTGGTGGCTTTCTTTCGGTGAGATTTTTTTGTAGGGAATAGGTCCTTCTTGTTGTTGTTATGTCTGATGACATTTTATGTAATAATTAACCACATGAAATGGGACTCTTGCATCCGTGTACTGTGGAGTTCAGTGAGAATTACACAAGTGAAAGGTGGAGATGTGATGTGTCTCATTCATTGTATCTTCTCATATTTCAATTAAGAGTTTTCTGACTAATCCGGTAGTAATGTCCCTATGAGTAGTTGAAACAGCTCCATGGTATTTATTTTGAGCATTGTGTTTAATTTATGGCTAAATATCTGCTTTACTTTTTTTCTTGCTTTAGTTCTACATGCCATGAAAGAAGATAGCGAGAAAGTGCCAAGCTTGTTAACAGACTATATTTTAAAGGGTGAGTGTGTTTCTTGGCAGGGATTTTATTTTATTCTAAATTAACTTAAAGTACATTTAAGGTGTATTTGAAAAGAATGATCCTACAGCATTCATGAATTATGTTGCCCTTCTATCAACGAAACTTTCATTTATATTCTATTTTGTTCAAGATTTCTGATTATACAGTTCATAAATAAAACATGTTTATTTTGTTTGTGATAGTATAATGTAGTAAGTATGCAGTGTATATTCAAACAGCTGAACAACAGCAGCAGGAGCAAAGAAATCTGGCTCATGAAGTTAAATAGGTACAACTTATGTTGTACAGGTTTTTCAGAATCAGAACTCAAACTGCATTTGCTATATGACTGCTTATAACTTCATTTTAAGTGTTGCCTTCTGATCAGTAGTAAAAATTATTTATCTATTTTACTTGTTATAACTTCTCCACATTTTATTTTAAAAGTTTTTGTATGAGTCATTTATTTTCCAGTATTATACATGGATGATATTAAGAGAATTTCAGGCATTGAAAGTCACTGCTTACTTTAGCTTTAAGGAGCTGTTCCAGGTAGCTTCCAGGTTGTTAAATTATTTTTAAATGTTTTTCTTCTGACTTCGTTTTTGCTTAATCTTACTGATGCTTATGGTCTTACTTCAATTCTTGGCATATAAATGATACCAATTTTTTTTAGTGTTTTAAGTTTAGCATATGCATCAAACTCCCAAGATCTGAACAAACAGCTGCCACTCAAATGTATATTACATTCTGCTTTTCATGTGCTGCAAAAGTTTTTCTCTTCTTTCGATATCATGCTTTCCAAGTCTCGCTATTTTTTTCAAATATACAATCATTTGACTTAACTCCAGGTGATTTTTAAAGGGTTTTTTATTTCTTACACAGACATTCTCATCTTACACATATTTGACAGTACTATCAGGTTTAAGTTGTATAGTGTGTTGTTATTTAAGAAAATCTGAAAAGAGCTGTTCAGTATTCCAGAAGCTCCGACAGACTTCCTGTTGGAAGAGGTCAATTTCTAAGTTTTGTGTAGGGTTGCACAAGTACCACATACAGTAAGAATGCAGAGAGCCTTTCAGTTAATTCCTTTGATTGTTCCATTGTTTGGTTACCCTTTCTAAAAATTCATCTTAAATTAGACAAATGTATTTGCTTATGAGCTGAGAACCATGTAGGATCAAAGTTTTTTTAATGGCGATGGCACTAGTCTTTAACTTTGTGAGGCACTATCTTTGACCCAATTGTTGTCAATAATTAAAAATTTTTGCTCTTCATAATACATCTGGTAGAAAGTGATTGGATTTAATAGTGCTTTTTACAGTGTCTGCTCTTATTTTTAGACGTAGCTATCTAGAAAAACCTTCAGATCACTAGGATACTGAGAAGAAACTGGCTGCCTAGGGAAATGGAGCAATCTCCTGCAAAGAAGGCTTATAGACATGGATTACCTGAACATATGATAGGATGATCTAGGAAGCTTGAACTGAAGTTTCCTCCTGCCTCTGCATGCTTGTGACTTACAAATCACCAGGATGTTCTAGTAGCTAGATGTGACAATTACAAAAACACCCTACATATGCAAGCGCTGTTATCTCTAAATTGTAAAACACAAATGATGGGAGTATGAAGACTAATCACTTACATCACTCATACTGAAAGGAAAAGGCAATTTCCCCTCAGCAGTCATTTCCGTAGTGAACAGGACCAAGCCTTTCTTCATCCTGTGTGGGTCTGTGTGCACAAGTGGCAGGCAGTTGTACAAGCTAGGGAGCACAGAATTTTACTCTTCCCTTCGGTGTGGCCTTAACTGAGCTGTTGACATTATGTTAAATATTTATAACTCAGCTAACAGTGTTCCATTGTAATGCAGATTTATCCTGTGAAACAAAGTCTTCCAGTTGTTTCTGAAGTTGTAACCTGTTTCTCATTTTCTGCCACTAAAACTTCTGGCCTGAAACCTCAGTGAGGCTTTCATGGCACAAAATACTCCCAGACACCTGTCTATTGTCTGGAAATTACTTTTAAAGCTTGTTAAAGGGAGATTAGGTAAATTCTCTACAATCACTAAGATTAACTTTTAGCTCATCTTTTGTACCTGAAATTCCAACCTACTCCTTACATTCCAAAATAAAAGTAGTGCCTTACTTTTTGAAGATTCCGCTGTACTGTAAAATATCTTGGCAAGGTAAAAATCTTTATGAAGATTTAGGGGTTTGAATTTGTTTTCCAAAAGAAGTTCTGTATCCAGTGGTAATAATCCATATGGTATGGTGGTAATTGTATTCATTTTACAGTTTTCTCCTCTGTGATCCAGCTGTCATCTTACACTGAATGGATTTTATTGCTTTTTCTTAAGCATTAATCAAGAAATGAAATTTTGAAATGTGTGAATTATATCACCAAACATACTTTGTTCTGTTAAAATCTTTTAACTGCTTGTTCCTTTGAGGATCATTTTGTCTAATCTTACAACAAAAAAAACCAGACAGGGTGTTACATGTGACAGTAGGATATGTGTAGCTTTATGGAAAATCTGGTTATTTTGGTATTTGTCTGCACAGGTAAGTGCAGACAAGGTTTCTATTTTATATATATTTATAAATATATATATATATTTTATTCTACACAGCAAAGAAAAAAAATCTTAAAAGTAAACCCTTAATGATTTTTTTAAAGCAGCACTGTCTTGTTATTCTATGGTATGTAAGAAATTAGAATATGCAGTCTTATGTGGGTGTTGTGGCTGTCCACAGAATTATTGGTAAACTTTCCCAGATATTGGTGGCCACTGTTGAAAAGTTACTTACATGGTTTTGAAGCAAGAGCTGAAGAAAAAATATCAGGAAAAAGATTATTTTAACAATCGCCAGAGTATTGTTGGCACAATGCAATGGGAAAAATAAAAAAAGAATGCTGTGAGCCTGGAAAGGTAAATGGAACCATAATGTTGAGCAGTAAGTGGTGATGTAACAGGAAATGTTACCACATTAGTGGTGTTCTGATAAAAAAAAATCCAAAAGTCAGTGAAATGAGTTTATGTTTTCTTTGAAATTCAGAGTGTTTTGTAGCATTCACTATCTTGAATAACTTGAACTAAATGCCAAAATAATTCTGAAATTTGGATCATGTAGGAAGACACACACAGTTCCCTTCTGTCTGCGTTGTCTAATAGTCACTATCTTCATTTAATAATGACTGAATAGATTTGTTTTGGCAAGACATTTTGGGCAAGAGCTGGAGCATGGAATTGAAACTTGAAGGAGAATTCTGCAGCCAGATCACCTATTGATCTTCCATGGATTATTCTTGTACTTTTTTTTTTTCATAACCAGCTAATGCTTCTGAAATGCTGCAAATAGAAATCCTCAGAACATGGGATGTGCAAATCCAGTATAATAAAGAAATTACAAAGAACAGTACAACTTAGTGCATTTCATGTTAGAGAAAAAAACACTTCTCAATAAGATTATTAGGTTTGAAATTATTTCTCATGTTTACTTTTTTAAAAGCATCCTCTTTTCCCAATTTCTACTGCCCCCTTGTGTCCCCTAAAATGTTAAAAATACCATTTTTTTCCTCATACTCAAGTCCCTCTTTCCAGGGGTCAGTTAGGTCTCCCCTGGCTCTTTTCCACAGGGAATATTTCCTCACAGGTAAGTGTCCAGAAGCCAGACTAAGTACATATTCTGTGTAGAGTTGGGTCCAATGCAGTAACTTACCTTCTCTTTCTTGTTCATGGTGCTCTTACTGAAGCCCAAATTATTTTCAAGGGAATTTTTTCTTTTTGTTGGGTTCCGTTTGTTTTTACTTTTCAGTGAACATTTCTATCCTTAACACTAATGAAAAGGACTTAGTGGTTTCCTTTGCAAGTAAATTTTAGTTCTTCTCCCGTCAGCATATGATTCATGTAATATTTTAATATTGTATAGCTTTAGAATTAAAATAGATGGTAACATGAAATTGATTAGCATTTGCAATTGTGCTTAATTTTTTCTGAATATATTTTAATATATCAATATTGTTATTATATTTTATCGGTAGAGATCATGAAGTAGAAACTGGGATTTGAAAAAGAGTGTGGGAATGAATTTGCTGACAGGGAACGAAGTACCAAACCAACACTGAAATTCTTTATCTTAAAAGGCACACTTCTAGACTGAATGAATTAATTAATCATTCTCTGTACCTTTTCAAGGTTAATATTTTCCTTATTCAAGAACACAAATAAGTGTAAATATTTGTGACATCCTTGAAACATAACTATTATATAACAATATATGAGTATGTATTCATAGTTGAAATGAATGCCTTTGTAATCAGATGTGTCATTACAGTAAACTGTTATAAGATGTATTTATTGATAAGCTCTCTGTTCTTTTCCTTAACAGTCTTGTCCTTAAACAGTAATCATGACATAAAAATACAGTGCTACAAATAATATGCTATACATTAATACTTAGTAAAATGCCTGAAATACCTAGTTTTGTTTTTTCTAAATGTAGATGTCATGAAAACAGTCATTTTCCATCTTTCACTTTGCTCTTTCATATCTGTCCTTTCAAGTAAAAACTTAATATTTTTTTGTTTTAATAAAACCAGAATTTATATCTTATTCCATTTTTAAATTATGCAAGTGTTTCAGATAATGAGAACATTTATTTTCTTGACTTTGAAGTTTTTGTTTAATTGTTACACCTGACTTCTTTATTTGCTTTTGTGTTGTGCTAGCATTGGTTTGAAAGCTGGATTGCTCTGAGGTTTGTGTCTTATGTTGAAACAGGAATGAGAAACACATGAAGGACATGTCTTATCTTCCCACTGTGTGATTCTTGTACATGCACCAGAATTAGAAAGTAGAGTTAGAATCTCAAATTGTCAGTGCATATTTTTAAAATATAACTGCATGTGTCACCTGTTATTTAATGTTCTGTTTTCTCATAGAACACTTCAAAAAGCACTGTTTAAGACATGACCTTTAGTTAACTCATTTCTGGATAGTTAGTTAAAGATAGTGGGTTGTGTCACTTAATTAGCTTTTGAGAGAGGCTGATAACTTAATTGCCAGTTTCAAAAGGTTTCTAGATTTTACTGTGTTACTAATAGGGTAGAATTCAACATTTAAATATTTTAGTATATACATTACATTTTTATACAGACTACATTGCATTTTTATACAGACCAACTTCACTGATGTTTATCAAGATGTATTTGTGGTTCTTTTGCAGTTCTGTGTCCTACATGAAGAGGGCTGCCTTTCAGAATTAGCCATGCTCCTTTCTGTGATGAGAAGCTTTCTGTGGATATAACTCATAGTATTTTTTCATTTGGCACTATACCTAAAAGAAGTATACATTTACCTCCTCTGTGTGTACGTGGATTTTCTGATCCTGCAGTAAGTCGTCTGGGCATGACAACTCATTCATTTTAACTTAATAGTGCAATGAACTGGAGCAGGGAACAAACATTGTACAGTTTTACTTGCATTGTTCAGACTTTTTAAAGTCTATTTTTACATTGTATAGCATGTAGTAAATCCTCCTGCACATTTTGTTGTTGGAAGGAAAAGTAAACTTTGAATAGTGTAAATAAAACAAGGCTTATTTCAAGGAATCCATATTTAAAAGCATCCTTAGTTCCTGTAGCAAAGATGAAAAAAGGATCGTAGCCAGACTTGGAATTAAGGATTCAAGAGAGTTCTCCAGGACGCATTCCAGGATGGTGTTGGTGAAAGTCAGCAATCAACACTTCTTTGAAAATGATAATGTTGAACTATACAATGGTATTGTTCATAGATGAACAAATCCAGATGCTTTGGTCTGACATAAGTAATTGTGTTACCAATTCTTTAACACAAACATCTGAGAAATGTAATGTTTCATATTTCGTTTTATTTTAATTATTAATGTTCACGTGGCTTAGATATGCTCCCATATTGCTGCTATAGTTTTAGAGGTTTTAATAAGTGTTTGATCTTAATGAAAATGCTTCAATATATAAACATTTTAAAAGACAATATCTTTTTAAAAGTACATGTACAGTTTGAATAACTTGCACCTGGCTTCCAAGTTAGTATTATATTGAGACATTTGTTGTTGTGTTTCTAAATTTTACTACAAATCTCTCTTATAAATTGTATGCATTGTCTGCTCTGTGATGATGTGTCTGCATTGAAACAGATGAGAATGTATTTTACAAATCCTGTACAAGAAACATACCCCATAATCTCAACCTTAAACACTTGCCACAAGTAATTTTGCCAGTCTTAAAGATTAGATTGAAGTTTAAAGAGTACTAATAAAAAAAGAAAAAGGAACTATTTTCTAGGTTGAATTCCTATTGATTCTATACCCAGATTTATATACTGAATGTCTAAAGGCACTGGAATATAAGGTTCTAAAGAGATAAACTTGTGTTTTCTTCAAATAGTTTTTTCCATCTGAAATCTTCGGGGTTTTTGTTAGTTAAAGAGAAATATGCTCTTGAATACCTTGCATCACTTCAATGCTCAATTTTATCATCATCACCAAATACTATTTTGATCAGTAAAATATATTCAGTTTAAGAATAGTTCTCATAATGTTTTTTTTTTTTTCTAAAGGCCTCAGAATTTTTGTCTTTTGTGCCTTTTTCAAACCATAAATTTTTCAGTTTAAAATTCTTTTTCTCTCTCTCCTCAGCTTGACACATACTTGCCAGCCTGCTCGGGAATAAATAGATGCTCTGC
The DNA here is from genome assembly GCF_036250125.1 of Pseudopipra pipra. Taxonomy (NCBI): domain Eukaryota; kingdom Metazoa; phylum Chordata; class Aves; order Passeriformes; family Pipridae; genus Pseudopipra; species Pseudopipra pipra. The sequence goes on along the minus strand of NC_087551.1, from coordinate 33,931,669 downwards.
TTAAGTGTGTCATATGTAAAGTTTTTTCATTGCTTTATTTTATTTCATTTGTAGTTTCTCTAAAAAAGAAAGCTGCCATTTATTTCTGTAGCTGTTGTGTTATGAACTCATTATGGCATGCTTTTTGTGTAGAAATTCTTGATGTTGACTTGATGTTGATGCCTGGAAACTGGCAAAGGGGGTGACCCTGCTTTATTTTTAAAATGGTGCACATGCGAAACCCACCATATCTCTATATGAGATCTATTCAGAGGTGCTTCAATCTCCTGTTGAGGCTTGAAGTGAAAAGATGGAACAAAAAAACCCAAATAAACAAACAAACAAAACCAAACAAAAAAAAACCCACAACAACCAAGGGAAGAATTTAAAATAAAAAAAGAAAAAGACAATAACAAAAAAACTTTTGACAAAGTTTGTGTTACTTGTAGCAAATCTTGGATAACTTAAAGTCATGAAATACTGGAAGTAATGAAACTGGAAAGAAAACTCATCACTAAAGACCAGAAACAGCTTTAGTGAGCTAAGCAGCTGCTTTGGTATTTCATGCCTCTCATCAAACTAAGCAAAATTTCATTTTGAAAAGTACCTGTTTACCTTGTATGCATTAAACAACAACTGCCAAAGATGGCAAGTATTATATGTATACCTATATATGTACATAAAAAAATAGATCTCAGAACATTTGAATAAAAAGAGCCATGCAAATCTGCTTTTCTGCTGAGTTCTATGCACTTTGTATTCTCTATTACGCATTCTTTTTCCAGATCCATTACAGAATCTTGCATTCTTTCAGGGAGATGGATTTCGTTGTTCATTTTAGGTTTTGCATGTGACAGCTGTAAATGGCCATCCAAAAGCAGTAGCTGAGAGATGCCTTACCAGAGATTTAGTAAAAATACATTTTTTACCAAAATCCATTTCATGTTTGATATGAAGAGTCCTGGAAGCAAAGTCCTCCTAAAGTCATTGAATTTTAAGGTACTTAAGTTATTTGTATCACTTGCTATAATAGCATCTTTTTTTTTTCCTTTGTTTTTTTTCCTGTTTTGTTTTTTAATCTAACTCTTCTTCTGTGTTTTCAGCTGTTTTGTTTGAAGTTTATTTGCTTGCTGGACACAGCTGAATTTTGAGTCAGGAACTGTGGACAGTATGTCAGAGGTAGTTAAGAGTCCTAGAATTATATTTTCTTGGTTAAGGAAAGAAACGGGAAAACAATGTCAGTTCCCTTCTGGTGAAAGATAATGATTTAGCTGGACTCTCAGCTGGTGTAGGAAATTGGTGATAAAGAACATTTGCTGTTGACTGTGCCAGGTAATTGTAGCCTTTAACTTGGAGTGGTCATTTACTGCAGCTGTTCACATCATTTTTGCTTCCAGAGTGTGTTACCTTGGGATTCTTTCTGCATACTTGTCACTTGGAAGCCATAGCTAGACCAGAAACGGCATTTTGCCTGCTTGGCGACAGTGTTGATAATCAGGTGTGCGTCTGCACAGCATTTTTCACAGCAGCTGCCACCTCACTTCCAAAGGGACAATTAAAAATGCAGGTTTAAACTCCTCCTGAAGCTGTAGATGGTGCAGAGCTTGTGCAGCAGGAAGCCTGCTTCTCCTGGTCTGGCTGCCATAGGCAGTGGAGATCAGCAGCTTCACTTAAAACAGCATCTACCCCATTCAGTTGGGAAGGGCCTATTGGCAAAGCTATTGGCTCTGATGCACCCAAGCCGGAACCTACTGACTCCTCTTGTCATTCTACAGCCATTCTGGCTCCTCTTGTCATTCTACAGCCATTCTGGCTCCTCTTGTCATTTCTTTTGGCCGATGATGGAACTACTTTTTGATCAGGTATCAATCCTAATTTTTAAAACTTCACATGAACCTCCAAGTTATCCCTGGTTATAAAGACACTTCAAAAAACTCTGAAACTGTCATCTACTAAAAAAGGAAATATCAGAACAAAATGGTTCTTGAGACATATTGTGTGAATTTAGTGTTCTGCTTCTCTTGGGGGCACAGCAGTGTTATTTTAAGCTTAAAAAGAAACTGTGATACAGAAAATCTACCTGTTGTAATGTGAAGACAATGTGATTTATTTTCAAGGTATCTGCAATTTTGCAGGTAGCAATGTGCTAGGAGGATTTTATAGGGTCCAGCTAATGATGGAGAAGTGCTAGATACCTTCCTTGCAGAGTTTCTTGCCACAAGGAACTGGAAGGAATGCTTTTGTTTAAGTGCTTTGTCCTAACTGGTGAAATGAAGGGTCTTGTTCCCTTACATTCTTTTGACCAGGACCTACCTCAGGAATTCTTGCTATTTTGTTTGAATGTCTTGATCAACGATGGCTATCTGGATTAGCTGATCAACGTCCAGTCGTAACAGTAATTCTTGAGGAAACTATATGAACTGGGAGATCTAGTTACTGAATTTTGTTGCTGCAGGATTTTTTTTCTCTTTTATAATCTGCAAAAGTTGAAGAGAAGCCTCTCTTTGCACTTAATGCTAATTTAAAAGGAACCCATAATTCTCTTATTCGTTTTTCAACCCATCCTTGTGTTTGGGTTTTATGTTAGCTTTATGTAATAAATATTCATTTTCATTTTCCGCATCATTGCATGCAAATTTATTCAAGTTCATACTTCTAGGAAACAACATGTTATAACTTACACTGAATACAATGGAGATGAAAATCTCAGCAAAGAAAGTAAAGTGTTTGGATTTTCTTTATCAGGAAAATGTTTGGAGAATGCCCCATTTTTTTTCAAAACTATGGAAAGCAAATTCAGATCCTACGTCTGTTCCTGTCGATATGCAATCCTGCACAGTTCTGTGGTCCCCTGATGATATCCAGTGGACTGATCAATTCAAAGAAAGCAATCCAATTTTACCCACTGACTGCATTTTTGGCCTTCAGGAATATTTTGTTCCCTAGCTCAAGCAGAGAGAGCACAGAGGTTAGTGTACTGGAAGTCTTTGGAGTGGGATGGCAGCGTTACTGTTAAAATGCCAGTTCATTTTTATTTGGAGACAAATCTTTGACTGCTCCCAGGAGTGTTTCTCCTTCTGCTTGTATTGCCTTCACAGGAAAATGAATCATGCCAAGTAAACACCATATCAATCATGCTGCTTATATTTGTATTTTGAAATCTGGGTTTGGAAGATTCCTGAATTAGCATAGAAGTCCCTCAAAACACAGCTGTTTGTTTCATCATGAAAAAACATCACAGTATTACCTGCATCGACCTCTTTCCAACCTGAAGGATAGAAATTGTCCTTGAGATAAATTTGAAAAAGACACATGCAGAAACTGTCACTTTCATTTCCAGAAGAAGTTGATATTGTTTCCTATGAAAATAGTTGAGTAGAGATCTGCTTCCTTCTACATGCATCCCCATCATTGATGCATGGAGGAAACAGGTGTATTAGTGTGATCCAAACCTCATTGTCACCAGAAACACTGAGCTTTTGCCTAAAATTGAAAAATTGTTTCCTTTAAATCCATATCTGAGATCATAAGAGATTGAGCTGTGCTGCATAAGCAGTTGGTATTGAATAAGGGTCTCACAGAACCACTGCACTGTCCAGTGGTAACAGCTTCAGTAGGACAGGGTCCTTACCATCCTTAAGATCTCTGTAGGGCATTTCAGCCATGGAGGATAGACAGAGAGGGTTTTTTTCCTAATTCTACTGCCTTTCCAGCATGCCACTGAATTTTGTACTGTGCTGAACTGACTTAAGAAGTGAAATATGACTTTCCTGGCTTAGAAAAGTAATGTATTAAAATTTAGGGTAAAAATCAAGTAAGATCCTGTAGTCTTCAGGATAATTTTAAGAGCCCTGCGATGTCTTTGGGTTAGCGAACTACCAATGACCATTCCTTGTCATGTGCCCTTTGATGTAAACTCATAGTGACATTTTCTTTTAAAAGTTGATCAACAGCTCTGTTGGCTGCCTACAGACAATTCTGCACTCTTACAAATGGCTCCCAGAACAGAGTTGACCTATAACCAGATTTATTTTCAGAAAAAAAGCTCAAAATTTGAAAAACGTATTTAAATAAGGAAGATTATGAAGAATCATAGAATCATCCAGGTTGGAAAAGACCTCTGAGATCATCAGGTCCAACCCTTGATCCACTACCACTGTGGTTACTAGACCATGGCACTAAGTGCCACATCCAAGAACACAGAATAGATTTCAATATACTTTCTATTAGTATTATCCCTAAATAATTCACAGACGTGTTTTAATAGGTAGAGCAGTACCAGGAACATGAGATGAGAACATACCATGCAGACCATACCTTTAGCATCTTTTTGTAGAAACTTTATTCCCTGGAACTAACAGTCCTCACAGCTGAAAGCAGTAACAAGGTGTTAGAAGGTCAGGAGACAGCTGTGTTCTTTGCCACTATGGAAGAACTTGGGAGGAAGTGGAGATCACCTGTGGATGGATAGACCTGAGAAGGTAAGACCAGATACTCAGTGTTGCCACCAGCAGTGACTCAGGAGATGAAACAGCAGGACCAACTGGAAGGTTTTCATTGCTTCCTTCTGGCCTGTGCTTCCTGAGCAGAACTGAGTCCCACAGTGGCCAGCTTTCACTGTCTCTGCCCATGTTCCTTTCCAGGGGAACCTTTCTACCCCTTCTTTTGTTTGTGGTCCTTTGTATTCCTGCTCATCCCCATTTGCCGAAAGCTACTTTTGTGGTAACCTTTGCTCCATGCCTCAGCAAGAGGAATGTGGCAGGACCATTGTCCTACCTCTGCTACTCCAGTGTTTTTTCTTTTCCCCTTTCCCCAGCATGGAGGCTCCTCATTTGTGTTACTATTTGTGTAAGCCTCTTCTCCTTTTTAACTATCCCATGTAGCACATGTAGTTGAGACTTATGTCTTTGAAGAGGGGAAGTTGCATCTCAGTAAGCAGAGAAGCATCTCAGAAACCTAGCAAAGTATATGTTGGGGGTTGCTGACAGCAAACAGGGAGTTGCAGGGCTGCCTGGCTGTGAGAGCACAGAGAGGCACTGGCAGAGGCAAAAGCAGCAGTGGGTGTGAGGCTGATGGGCAGAAACTGTTTGCCTGGCTGCTGCAAGCTGTTGAGTTTTGAGCCCAGAAGGAAAGGGGCTGTTGAGAAGGTGCAGGTCTGGGTGAGAGAGTGGAGGTTATCAACATAAATCAGTAAGAGAGAGCGTGCTGGAAGGCTGAAACTCCCATTTGGTCTTAGCTGGTGTAAGATGGTCGGTTTGTGGAGGCTGTTCAGTCTAGTTCCCAGTTAGCTGGTTGTTAAAGGGACTCGGAGGGTTTTCTGCCTGCTTTGTCATGTGCTAAGGGGAAAACAAGGTTAGGCTGCACATGCATCCATGGGGCACAGTCCTACTGTGGTCTGTAAATGGCTTCTCATCACCTTCGCACAGATCTCAGTTCAGAGATGATGCACATCATACTAGCCTTCCTAGTGTCTACCTATCCTTTAGGTTTAACAACCCAGGCTTTTTTCCTGAGGTCTTATGTAGAACAGGTGAAGTTAACGGGAGATAAGTGATATTTAGTCTGCTGTGAATTGAACTTGGACTCTCGCAGAAACCTGATATCTGCAGAGTGAAAGAGTATCGGTCTGCCCTAACTCTTGGAAATTGGGGCATATACAATCTGGCATCAAAGGCAAGACTCATACCAGTACCTTTGGTGCTTGTGAATTGTTTCTGGTGGTGCCTAAGGGTTCGTGTTATCAAAGAGTGGGAGCCTGTCTAGTTGCAGAGTGTGTAGGAGTCCTGCAAAGGTTGTTAATAGTGCTATGAATCCTTCAGTATGTTGCTTTATGGCTTCTTTAATAAGTGGATAGGATTTTGCCTGTGAGGGACATGCATGTAGAAAGTGCCTTTCTAGAGGAGAATGTGGGTGCCGAGGCGCAAAGTCTCTCGGGGCTCACTCTATCCCAGGGCCCATTCCAAGGATGCTGCATAATCTGCTGTAGGACACAGCAGCCTTGCACAGGATGCCAGCTAGTTTTCAGTCTCCATGAAGTCTTTGGTTTGCTAACAAGAATACAGTTCTGGAAATCTGGGTCTCAGTTGTGGCCATGTTTGTCAGAGCCTGCGGAGTCTCAGGCCTCTTGAAGACTCTCTACTTCTCTCTGTTCCAGTCAGTTTTGGGGTCTCAGTCCCAATATCATATTTAGTCTTGGCCAAGGGTGAGATTTAAGTGCTGCACCTCAACCACAGGGAAACACCTGGTCTTTTCTGCAAAGTGTAGGTTTTCTGGGATTGCATGATCACTGAACTGTTTCAAAGAGTTCAAGTTTTCATAGAATCAAAGAATATCCTGAGTTGGAAGGGACCCACAAGGATCCTCAAACTCCAACTCCTGGCCCTGCACAGGACAGCCCCAAAAATCACACCATGTGCCTGAAAGCACTGTCCAAATGCTTCCTGAACTCTGTTAGGCTTGGCGCTATGACTGCTTCCCTGGGGAGTCTGTTCCAGAGCCCAAACACCTTCTGGGTGAAGAATCTTTTCCTAATATCTAAACTAAACCTCCCCTAACACAGCTTCATGCCATTTCTTCAGGTCCTGTCACTGGTCACAGAAAAAGAGATCAGTGCCTGCCTCTCTACTTTCCCTCATGAGGAAGTTGTAGACTGCAATGAGGTCTCACCTCAGTCTCCTCCAGGCTGAACAAACCAAGTGATCTCAGCCACTCCTTGTAAGGCTTCTTCTCTAAACCCTTTGTCATCTTTGTGGCCCTTCTCTGAATGCTGAAGCTTTATATTTTTCTAATATTGTAGCACCCAAAACTGCACACAGAATTCGAGGTGAGGCCACATCAGCACAGAGTAGAGTGGAACAGTCATCTACCTTGACTGGCCAGCAGTGCTTTTCCTGATTCACCCCAGGACACAATGGGCCCTCCTGGCTGCCAGGGCGCTGCTGACTCAGATTCAACTTGCCGTCAACCAGAACCCCCAGGTCACTTTCCGTGGCACTGCTCTTCAACCTCTTGTTCCCCAGTCTGTACGTACCTCCAGGGTTGCCCTGTCACATGTGCAGAATCCGACACTTGTCTTGTTAAACTTCATGTGGTTGATGAGAGTCCAGCCCTTTAATTTGTCTGTATTTCTCTGTAGGACCTCTTTGCCTTTGAGGGACTCAGCAGATTCTCTCATTTTAGTATCATAGGCAAACTTACTTTTGTTCAGGCTGAGATCTCTTAAGCCTTCAGTTTGTCTGTTTCTGGAGTCTCCAATTTGTCTGGAGCTGAAAAGCGTATTGCTGTCACACAATTGCAGAATCCAAGAATGGGTCTGGTTGGAAGGGATCACAGTGGGTCATCTGGTCCAACCCAGATGACCAGATGACCAACCCCTGCTCAAGCAGGGTCATCCTAGAGCACATGGCACAGAATTGCATCCAGACAGTTCTTGAATATCTCCAGTGAGGGAGACTTTATGATCTCTCTGGACAATCTGTTCCAGTGCTCAGTCACCCACACAGTAAAGTTCTTCCTCATGTTCAGGTGGAACTTCCTGTGCATCAGTTTCTGCTCTCTGCCTCTTGTCCTATTGCTTGGCACCACCAAGAAGAGTCTGGTTCCATCCTCTTGGCATCCTCCCTTCAGATGCTTAGAGACATCGATGTCATACCCTTGCACTTGTCTCTTCTTTAGACTGACAAGGCCCAGCTCCCTCAGCCTTTCATCATCTTTGTAACCATCCACTGGACCCGCTCCAGGAGCTCCATGTCTCTCTTGTACTGAGGAGCCCAGAACTGGACAAGGCACTCCAGATATACCTCACCAGGGTTGAGGAGAAGGTGAGGCACCACTCAACCTGCTGGCAATGCTTTTCCTAATGCGACCCAGGATACCATTGGCCTTCTCGGCCACAAGGATACACTGCTAGCTCATGGACAGCTTGTTGTCCACCAGGACTCCCAGGTCCTTCTCTGCAGAGCTGCTTTCCAGCAGGTTAGTGCCCAGTTTGTACTGGTACATGGAGTTATTCCTCCCCAGATGCAGGACTCTGCATCTCCCTTTGTGGAATTTCAGTAGATTCCTCTCTCCCCATCTTTCCTCCTATTGAGGTCCTTCTGAAGGGCTGCACAGCACTCTGGAGTATTGGCCACTCCCCCCAGCTTTCTGTTTTCAGCAAACTTGCTGAGGAGTCATCTTCCCCTTCATCCAAGTCATTGATGAATAAGTTAAACGATACTGGACCCAGTATTGTCAATCTGTAAGTTCTCACATGTGTTCCCAGGTGCCTGGATTGCAGAGCCGTGTTACAGAAAACTATTTCTCCCACCAAACACTAAAACTCAGGAGAAGATGTAAGAAATAGAATCTCACAAAGTAGCAGCCCATTGGTCATTCACTGTTTGATTTATATCAAACACCCCCCACAAACACACATCATTCAATTTTAGGAATGGTGCTATTATGTTGAGTTTAGATACAATCTTAGCAGAAGGCTCACCTTATTCGAGCCATCCAGTTGAGGGCACCAGCACAGTTACCATCAGAAACAGAGATTTCCTTTTATTTATGTGCATTCCGGCAGTTTTATATGGTTAGGGTTAGAATCAGGTTAGGGTTAGCATCCTTTCTGGAGTTAGACCACTAAATACTGCAATACATCTCCAAGTAAAAAATGACTCGAGCCCATTCTCATCTGGTCCTTATTTTCTACTTAGGAGAGTAATTTCTAGTAGAATCGCTGTAATGGGCCACGGCTTTCTAAGCTCTGAAGATTATCGTTTATGGAGGACTAGCTTTCCTTCTGTGGCATTTAAGAATAATATGAGTTAGTAAAGAGTTCTTTCTAAAATGACACCTTCAGAAGGAGGTTTTCTCTCAGGTAAGCGTCGGTCTGAATTACATGTGCCTGCCACAGGATGGCAGCAATCCGTCACCGCTGACGCATCCGCTTCACTTCGGGTGTTATATTTCAAGATGAAGTCCGAAGATAAACTGTTCACAGTAGACCACTGTGTGAAGGTGGTATGACAAGCACAGGAAAGCCTTTGTGTATACTTATTCGTTATTGGTTAAAGTCATGTTTTACAACCTTTATTACAATATGAAATTTACTTAGCTGCAAAAGCTGGCCCAGGGGGTGAACTCTTATCATATAGTAGTTGGTATGGGAATTCATTCTGTGGATGGTTAAATACTAAGGGTAAGGTATGGAATCTCTTTTTAATATGTCTCAGTGAGTACATATTTCTTGCCAAAATCTGAGGGGTTTTCACCTTTAGGCTGCTTAGAATCATCTAAACAATCCATCACTGCAGTGTGATGCCCATCTGCGGTATACGTTCTGTTTCCATGGAATTCAGTGCCTGTTTGAAGACATTCAGTGACTGAAGCCAGTCATTACCATTTTCATTTTTAGGTACATTTGCTTGCAGCTAGTTTGCTGCCATCTCATCTGAAACAACAAATTAATTTTTACTTTCAGGTTTCTTTAAGTCACTTGTAGTGATGCCTGGTTGGTTCTGTGGTCAGTGACCTGACCCAGCACTGACTGGTAAAAACAGTGAAAGCTGAAGGGGATTTATAGCCTTTACTGTGTAAAGGATTTTGTGAAACTAAATTATTCTTTGAAGGTCTTACTTGGTGAAAGCTGAGCCTTTTTGTTAGAGAATGCAGCTTTAAAAATCAAAGTGCAGGGGTGAAGCAGGATTTGCAGCCAGGGAGTTCTCTGCCCTGGCAGACAGTAAGTCATGCTGCCTCCAACCAGGGATCCACATCTCCCTCTCCACCACTGCAGGTGCACACCCCAGTGCTGGATTGAAGGGCCAGTTTCTCTCACTCCCAAGACGAATAATGTCTACAAACGTGAGTCATGCTAATCGTAGTGGGGCAGAGGTGTTTTGGCTGCTCACAGGCTGCTCACAAAACAAAACTGCTCACGGTCTTGTTTTGGAACGACAAAAGACTGGGAGGCGTGTCCTCTGGGCGGAAGGAGGCTGCCCTACACCGAGGGAGCCCTAGAGACTAGAAACTCTTCCAACAGGACGTAAAAGCTGGGGTGAGGCAGTCAGCATATAGTGGCTGGTATGAAAGGGGATGTGAGGAAGGCGAGTGACAGAGAGAAAGCCCTGGAATTCAGGGAAGCATACGTGGGTTCAGATGGCTTGTAGATGGGATGCTCAGCTTCATAATGACAGAGGTAACAATACAGAGGAATAAGATGAAGGAAAATCTCAACCCCACCATGAGCAACAAAAGAGTGCTATAAACTTCAACTGTCTTGCTAAAATAATAATCTCATATGACTCAGTATGGAGAGCCCAGTATCAGATAAAACATGAGACTCTCTTAAAGCTATTAAGCGCTCTGACAGGTAGGCTTTCCTTGCTGCTTCTGCTAGCCCACATAGCAGTGTATTAATTACTGTTCTGGAGCAGTCCAACAACAATATGCTTGGGTTTGCCCATTTTTTTTCCCTGCATAGGTGATGGAAAGTGTCCTAAGTGTCTTTGCCCAGCTGTTTGACATGTCCCTTTGGAGTCTGAGAAGTTATTTTCAGTCATTTGAATGAAAATATCCTGAGACAGTGTAATACACATTTTTATACCACCGAAGAGGATAATCTGAGGCTGTGCCAGGAATAGCACTGAGAGAAGGGCTTTTGTTTCTCTTTACTGCATAACCCTTTTTCCCATCGTGTGGGAGACATACTCCTTCCAGTGTTGGCTGCATGTAATGGGGGTAGGTTGGGGCACATACACATCTAAAGTGAGAGAAATCAAACTCTCTGGTGATGGGTGTGAAGGTGCTCGGCACCAGAAAACAAAAACATATGTGGAAAGTTCTGAGGGAATTAGAAAAGGCACAGCTTAGAATTATCATAGTTGAAGATGTCAGACCAGAGGTGGGACCAAGGACCTACTTAACAAAACGTATCTCCTTATTCCTGAGATTTTACCAAATATACAAAAGAGAGGGAACAACTGAGCTATTGGCAAGATCTATATGATCTCATGTGGCACATAGATTTGGGTTACAGATTTAAAGATTTGAGAGGATAATTGTGAATTATGTATGTTCAGTCAGAGCTCTCCACTTGTCATTCCTGCAGCGCTCCTCAGCTGTGTTTTGTATCATGGGGACAGCATCAAGAAAGCATCTGAAAGATGAAATTTCTTTGTGGTTCCATCTGCTGTTCACACAGGTCAGAAGGCTTTCATTCTTGACTAACAGCTGATTGCAGTGTTTGTATTCATCCTTTCTTAGTCTCCTGCTGCCAACAGTTAATCTTTCCAGAAATCCCAAACGGGGTGAAAAATCTAGCATTTCTGCAGAGAACCATTGTGGCTACCCTGCTGTGAATGACTTTCCTGGTGGTTTTGCTGTGGGGAGAGAAGGAGCCTAACAGAGAATGGAGGCACGACTTTCTGTCTATGACTGATTGCTAACATTTTTGTGAGTTTGTTGCTTGGAATTACCCAGATGTCTTTCAGTCTGACTTTATCTTGCTCCAAGTGGAAATGAATGTTCAGCTGCAGTACAGCCACATTACAGATAGCTCTACTGGCTCCTCTTTCCAGTTAGGATGTTAAAGAATCATTTCTTGTAGCCTTTTAGAGAAAACTCTCAATAGCCTCGAGCTTTACAATTATCCTTCTCAAGAGACACAAAATAATTGAAAGCATTATGAGAAAGCAAATACATCTTATCTCTGACCTAGTATAGGAAAAGAACCCTAAAACTCACCACAGGTGCAAACAAGGCTCAGATCACGCAGCTGATATGTGGCCAAGCCCTCAGATTGACAGAGATTTGTTGGGTTTTCCAAGGCAAATAAAATGTCCTTTGTGAAAGGCCTTGGCACCTTAATGGTGAAAAATGCTGTTCAAATTTGAGGCTTTATTTTTCCAGTTTGCATTGGTAAAGTGACCTGAGGACAGTCTGACAGTGTTTTGGAAGCTCACTTCTTGTGTCTCTGTGAACAGTGATGGTCTCTGTTTTTCCCTCAGCAGATGGAGCCTTGGCTGACTTGCTCAAAGGATTATGAGCAAAAACGGGCAATGTGGTTGCAGTGCCCAACTCCTCGGCCATGTTGACAAGTTGCACAGTTTTGATGTAACTCCTCACCTCTTCTGACCTTCTACCTTGCTTGGTAGTGTATGCTCTTGCCCAAGTAAGCACCCCATTTATTTGTACACCAAGCAAACAGCCCTAGAAAGCTGATACTCCTCTTTTTGATACTCCTCTTTTTGAAGTGCTGAAGAACTTTGTCATTCATTTACAAGATCAGAGAGACTGTAATTTTCAGGCAAGCCACTCACAAATCTCTACTGAAGTTATTTGTTTCCGTTTCTTCTCTGAGAAGTCATCTGCTTCCATCCTTTCCCTAAACTTGTGTCAGAGCAGAGTCCTTGCAAAAAGCACCGATGTTTTAAAACTTTCCAGGGAAAGAAGAGACAATATTTTCTGTTCTGTAGGCTATATGTTTTGCTGAGTCTTTTCCTCTTGCACGAATGCTGCATTCCTTCACATGGAAAAGCTATTTGTAGCCCCATATGGTTCTCCAGTGGAAGTTACCGATACCTGTTTCTTATCCATTGCTGTCAGCCTTTTGATTTGAAATCACAGTGTCAATACCATGTTGTTAAGGACATCAACTTGGAAATGTGAAATACTTCAAAGTTTTAAAAAAAAAAATTGTCTTTAGATATGTGTTGATATATCTTGCATCAATGTTTACCATGAAGAAGGCTGGCATCTATAGCCTTTTTGTGTACTGCCATGGCATCTTGAAACCTGCTGAGGCAATGGTGTCTCTGTCTTCTGTAAAACTGTTGATCCCAACCTTATGGTAGACATAGACAGATAACCACTGTTGCCCTTTCTTAATGTCCTTTTAAGAGAAGATATTAGTAAAGTATATTAGTAATTCTCACTTGGCATTATTATAGGCTGAGAAAACTTTACCTGAGTTTTACCTCAGTAAAACAGTCTTTGGCAGTCTTTGTAATCCTTACATCTGAAATTACTTTTCTGTTGCAGGTGGTCGGGACTGGCACATAGCTTCAAATTTGCAGGGAGGAGCAGGCTGATAGAGTGATGGCACACGTTTTTTTCTTTAGGAAATGCTGCTGGAGAGCAGTCAGCTTCAAAAAAAAAACCCAGTGAAGTGAGACAATCTACCTTCTGGTTTTGTACAAGCCCTGGTTTTGGATGGGAAAGAAAATAAAAGAGCACTTCAGCTCTGTGAAATCCTTATAGAAGAGACTGTAAAGAGAATCTGCCTTTCTCTACACATAAAAAGCTCAGGAAGAGAGAGTGGGGCGGGTAGTGCTGATGAGGGGAGAGACAGGCTGAAGTGCTGCAACAGACACAGACGTCTGCCTCTGTGCCCTTGTCATCCCAATATCACCCCCGTTTTTTGGCAAATGTGTGATTTCATGCATGCTTTATCCATCTTTGAGGTAGAATCTGGAGCTCTTGTATTGTAATTTCAAGAAGGAAGAACTGTTCAGTAGAGGTGCTGGAAGTGCTGGGAATGAAGCATGGCTGGTTGTGGTGGTGGGGCTCAGGTGTGAGCAAGTCAGTGGAGCAGCAATGCTGCCTCTCCTTCTCTGCCCCTTAGGGGCACTGTTTTGAAATCATCAGCTGGTTGTGTTTTACCTATAGGTTAACCTACAATGTATCTGTAGTGTTTCCAAAATATTCATAGGCAGAGTTAGGGAAGCCTATGCCCTAACATTTGACAGAGGTCTCCGGCGTTACAAGATATGCAGATTGTGACATTTTTTGCTTTCTTTCACCTGTCTTGTGGCAAATGAACATGAATCTAGCCTTTAATAAATAAAAGCTTAATGAAGTCAAAAATTCTTCTGTAAGGTACCACAGCTTGCATGGATTTGCAGCTCCTTCCTCCCTCAGAGAGCAAGTATGCTTTAATTTGGTTATAAAATATGGTCTATACACAGTATATTGGCAGAAAGCTGTCTGCTATAAAATGCCAGATTAAATTCTGAGCCACAATGGAGTCCCTGAACACAACACGTGTACTCTGTGGCATAATGATGGTTCTGTTAAAACTGTTCATGTGAGGAAATAATGTTTGTGATAAAACTCGTGGGTTTTACTACATGACCCAGATACCTGGGATTTATACAGAATTCCTTTGACTGTCACACAAAAGAGTCAGTAGGTACCTAGTGGTAATCCAAACTCAGTTTGCTTTTCCAGAAATTGCACTCCTGACTTCTTCCCCAAGTTTGGAAGAGAAACATGTGATTTGACAAAAAATAATGATCACGTTAACTTTCCAGAATGTGGACATTAATATGAGAATCATATATCCTGTTCAACAAGGGAACAAGGGACCTTTACCATTTTGTAAGTGTGAGTACAATGTTTGTATTTTTTAATATATTTTTATTCTATGGAAAAGTACTATCCCGAAGTAAATTAAATTATGTAATGGGAAGGATATTTCTATTTTCCTCTTTCTTGGGAACTTAGACATACAGACTTGTGAGTGCTGATATTTTAATATATGGATCAAAACCTAGTATATGAAAAGAAATAAAAGGATAATATTTGATGTTAAGCAACAATGCACAGGCAGTAAGGAAAAGTGTCTTGTTCTCCCTAAAAACTTCATAGCCTTGGGTTGATTATGACTTGTTACATAGCTAGCGAGTAATTCTCTAAACACTTATGCTGTTTTCAAGTGATCTTGTAACATGTCAGATGTTTTCCAAGCTCTAATCTTATCTGTGTGAATGACATTCTCGGTACTCTGGAATTGTCATTACCGCTGTTAGTCCATGGGATGCGCAGAAGCATAAACTAGGTATCAGGGAAAAAAAGCATTTTTCCTTTTCAGCATCCTGAGAGGATGCATTCTTTCTGTTTTTTAACAGAAAAACGGTAAGTAAAACCAGTGGATTTAGAGGAAGTCCATAAAGGATAAGAGCAGCAGAAACCAGCATGTCTAGGACTCCTCTGCTACAGCAGTTTCCTAGACTGCTCATTGTTATGATACACTTCTATTATCTACTCCTACACCTGCTGAAATGCTAGTATTAAAGACTTCATAAGAGTCTATGGTATATAGTTTATAATAGCAACTGGCACCTGGAAATATTTAGGTGGATTCAGCTGACAGAAGCATAATGCCAGGTTGAGATTATTTATATTTGCAGTAATTTCCTCCTCGTGTGATGTATTCTCTTAATCCAGGATTAAATTCTAATTGTGGCTAAGTCCTTGGAAAGCTCATCACTTTGAGTGGAAGTTTTAGCAAGTCAACATACCTGAGGTTTGAATGAGAAGTTGCAGGGTGTGAATCTTACTATACTGTAATTTCTGGATGTTTTGTGCAAGGCAAACACCAATTAAATAAAGGGAATGAAGAGAGAATCGTCATAGGCTCTGTTCTCAGACATGGTGGGAAAGGCAATGGAATGAAAGCGTAGTGCCTTAGGCTTTTCTCTATTTTATGCTACCTGCACACAATCTCAAATGAACACATTAAGATAAAAATCTGTGTTGTCTTGCTAATCTGGATGTTGGAGCTGATCATGTAAAGCAAAAACATCATCAAAAAGGAAACCCACACTTTTTTCAAAGTGGTCAGAATGAATCTGTGCATAATTTGACTCAGGACAAGAACAGACAGAATTAAGCAGAAGGCTTACTTTGTTCTATAATTTTTTATATGAGTGAACAAAACTTTACTGCAGCCAGTGCAGCTCTATCCAGGCTCTATCTGCCTGATCTGTGTAACCTGTAGCCCCAGAAATACAGTTATTGCTATTGCTAGTTATATCCCCAGGCTATGTACTGGCATTGCAGTATCAAGGCATGCCGGGCTTGCTTGGCCTCAAATTGCCTTGGTCTACCTGGAACTTCATTTTATCTGGCTTAGTTGTGATAGAAATTTATTTTAATTATCAGGTGACTATTTCCTGATTTGTTTTACTTGTTTTTTAATAATCATGGGATATAACTATGATTTTTGTACAAACAAGTGTAGCAAGTATTTATTCTGTGTCAAGTGAAATATTTATTACACCATCTTAATGTTGCAGTGTAAAAGAATATCGGCCTGGCCTGACAGTCAAGGACTTGCCTGTGGCAACCCAGGATGTGGGGGAGAGGAGTACAGACATGGAGGGGATAAAAATAGAGGTTATGAGAATGTCAGTTCAGGTCTATGAACAGTTCAGCAGCAAACAGTTAAATATAAACCTTGGAAGCTAGCACAACTGGTTTATAGGCAGCAGAGAAAACAGAAGTATACAAGGTATGTAAGATATGTCATTCAGACATGATGTGGAGTTGCAGACCAAATTAAAAAAACGAGGTGTAAAGCATGAAAAAAATGTACTAAAGGGAGCCCCAAGTGGAATTTAGAAAGAAAAGGAAGAAATCAGCAGCTTCAACATCATGCTCCTTGGGCACCGCCGTCTTACTCCTCCTAGGAAAAAAAAAATAGGAAAAATGATGGGCTCCCTGTAACTATTCCCTACCTCTGACTGAAGCCAACAGCCTGAAGACTTTCAAGGGAAACAGCAGAACAGTAGATGCTAGGAAGTATGTGTTTTATTGAATAATTATTGAGACTTTTTTCCATGTCAGTATTCTTTATTTATTTTCTTTTGTCATAAAGCATTTCAAAATGTATTTATGTTTCCTTTTTTTTTTCTCTAATTCCAAATTTGCTGAATTTGCAATAGTCCCTTGAATGCAACGTTAAGTTTCTCCTGACATTAAAGTCCTGCTGATCCATGAAACGCTGGGGGTTTTGTTCTTCATTTTTCTGCAGAGAGTGATTTCTTCACATGAGTCAAAGTGACAGGTCATTCAGTGCATCTGCCTCTGTTAGTGTGCTTCCAGGTTTGGTAAGCAGAAAAAAACCCCAGTACATTCTGCCTTTTTAAGCCAACACCTAAGCAACTAAGGATCAGTTTTCATGGTTCAAAACATGTAAAATATCCAGAAATTCTGCATGAGATTGCAGGCATATGATATGGTGCAAGCCCATATTTGGGCAAAACTGATGCTCTAGCTGGGCTCCCCTCTAAACTGGAGCACTGAAGCGCTGCTGCAACACAGATGGTTAAAGGATCCCGGTGACAGAATGCCCAGTCGGTAGGTTTGAAGTAGGTTTGTCTTAATCTGTAATGAGCACCCCAGGGATGATTGGAATGCCTTTAAAGCCAAAAAGCCAAGTTTTGGTAGAGCGGGAGCTATGGTAGCTTTCTTTCAATAAAAAAATAAATCGGTGCAACTCATGAAGACAGGGAGCTTGTACTCTCCTGTGCCACAGAGAGGCTCCTGCCTTTCAGCCGCTCTTTATCTGTGGTTGCCAAGAGCGGTTCTCTCTCTTCCCTAGGAAACCCTCTATCTCAGAAACAGGACTTCCCACACTTCACTGAGATCTCTCACAAACTGATTCAGCTGTTCAGAAGATTTTAGTTTCCTTTACCATCACCTAACCTACTCAGTGTAAGTTCAGCTCAGAGCAGGGAGTTTAAATAATACAAACCCTCAGTGACCTAATCTACACAAAGTAGTTTTGATTCTCTTGAATCTTTCAGCATGAAGGTAGTAAATATTTGAAGCTGTAAGGCAGCCTGTTCTCATATTAGCATCAATCTAAACAGTGTTTCTTGAGAAATTGTTGATTTTGAACTGTATATTGCAGTAATAACTGCTGACCAAGCATTCTTTCCTAACAGGTAGTTTTCTAGATCTGTCACGAGCTACAGAGCACAACTTCTCAGAGAAACATTAGCATTCAGGATTGATGAGAATAAGAAGAAAATATGAAGCAGAGGAGGCTAAAGTCCATTGAAAAGTCCATTTAGGTTGGATATTAGGAAGAAATTTTTTACAGAGAGAGTACTCAGGCATTGGAAAGGGCTGCCCAGGCTGGTGGTGGATCCTCCATCCCTGGAGGTTTTTAAGATGAGACTGGATGTGGCACTTAGTGCCATGGTCTAGTAACCACGGTGGTGTTGGATCAAGGGTTCGATTGATGATCTCGGAGGTCTTTTTGTACTTGGTTGATTCTATGATTCTACGAAATCATGGCAGAAGTACAGATTTAACAATACATTCATTATATGATGCAACCATTTTCTTAACTGAATTTAGCAAGTAACTTGTTTTAAGCATTACTGACCAGATCTGTTTATAAGATTTTTTTTCTTTTCATTCAGTGGTTGTTAGAAAAGACTTTGTGTAATTCATTTCAACAATTGTATTTTACTGGAAGCAGGGAGCAAATACATGATCTGATTTTGGAAAAATCATCTGTTACTGATATGAAATGCATTTTCTGGCTACCTCAGTGAAATCTATAGGCATAACTATCATTGCAGGATTATTCCTTGCAAGACTAAGTGATGTCTTGTTGAATATTGACAGTTTTTTTATTTTATAGTATTTTATAGAATATTCTAATGAAAAATGTGAAACAAAAATTAAAATTATTTATAATTACTTATAATAAACCATTGAATTTGGTTTGAAATACCCAAATTATATTTCTTTAAAATTTCAGAAAATTTTATGCCTTACACATAAAAAACTGTATTTTTGTTTCACACAACCACTTTCTATCTGCTTATGGTTTATTTTAACACATCCCTTCTGCACATTTTTCCTTTTGCCTCCTTCCTCTAATGTCTTTTTCTTTAATCCATGTATAGCAGGTATCATGCAAAAATAGTGCTGTGAGAACTTACATCAGCTTTCTGACAAAACCATTCCTTTGGCAACTGCCCCATTCTCAGTGCTCCTCAGGGAAAACAGGTGCTTGCTAGACATTCATCATATGTTTTCTGTCACACATAAATTTTAATTTTTAGGATTTTGCTGTTACTATATATTGGAAACAGTATGCTAATTCTAATGTAGCTAGCCTGAGTATGTCAAACCAGTTGGCGCTACTGTGATACTTGCTTTTTTGTGCTGGTAACACTTGGAAAGTGTTTAGAGAGGCAAACAGGGATTAAAAGGCTGTTGCACATTTTTAGCGGCCCAAATAGGAGGTACCTGCTGACTTATATCCACAATTAATTGGTTTTGCCTGCCACCTCAGAGACCATTGTTTGGTTTGGGGTGTTCATAAAATGGGTTGTATTGATCTGTTGTCTCATAATCTGGTCATTTCATCACTTGCTTTATTCAGGTGTCCTGAGGTATCAGTGGTTTCAGAGGGTTTCTTCACTCATTAACATTTGAACAGTAACTGCCCTAAACCCTCAGGTGCAGCCATCTGATTAATACTGAGCTAGCAGCAGTTTTAGTGAGGTCATTAGATGTCAGCTGGCAGAGGGGTGTGCAGGGTTGGACCCAATCTGATTGTGCCGCTTGTGCAGTCCTTTCTAGAAGGTCTATGGAGAGCACTTTGCAGGAGTACTAAAATGTCTGTCTCAGACAGGTGTTGCTGCTCATAGACAGGGCTTGCTGCTCTGCCCCCAGACCTGCGCAGGCAGGGGTGTGCCTGCTTCCCAGCTCGGCAGGGGTTGGGTAAGGCCACCTGTCGTCTGCTGAGAGAGCACCTTTACGTCCAGGTCTCCGGAACCGCCACAGCCAATCTTCCTGCAGGAGGTGGGTCATGTGGCTCTGCTATACCTGGCAGGCAGGTCACAGTGGGGGAAAATGGATGAATGAGTTTTGGGCGAGCAGAGGGAGTGTAACAGGAGGAGCTGTGGCACCAGTCTCCCAAGACACATTTGCATTGCTTGTGTCTCTTCCGCAGACCCAACCTGTAGTTCCTACATATTTAGGAAGGGGTGCTGTACTGTCTTTTCATGTCCAAATCAGTTTTTTCACATGCCTTCCCAGAGGCATAGCTATGTCAAACACAGTAATTTCCACCACAGCACTTCAGTATTCTTCTCCTCTTAGAGAAATGGCCATAGCGAATGCTGCTCTATTCCTTTCAAAGCACTTTGTGAAGATAGTGAAGGCACTTGGGGATACTCCCTGTGAGCTCAGTAAATTGGTCACCACCAAAGCACTGAGGGACATGAAACTAAGCACCTGTAATCTGCAGAGGGAGCGTTTCCGTCATTTGGAAGCACAGTGACCTGCAGACACACGAAACAAACCTCAGGAGTTTGCAGAGGCTGGAAGGAGGAAACTCCAAGTAAGCCAAGATATTAATCACTCAGTGTAAGGTGTGAAGACCAAGGGGGAAAACATCATCCAAAAGGATGCTTGACCATGAAAAACATTTTACCCATATTTATTTCTTTTCCTTGAATACCAAAAAATATTTTTTTCTTTTTTTCCCCTTCTAATTATTATTGCAAGGGGCAAGGCTTGCCAGAAGGCTTTCTCATTGAAATGGAAAGTTGAAGTGTCCACAGAACTGTGGTATTTCTATGAAACCAAAAGAAACTCACATCTGGGAAAAATTAAAACTCAAGTTCAGGATATCAAGGCGAATAATACCATTTGCCTTTTATTGTAGCAAAAGGGAAATAATTATAATTGTTACTTACTACCAATTAAAGTGCTTATGCCTAAAGAGGTAACATCTATGTAAATCATGCAGTTTTCTTGAACAGTTTGCATGAAAAATACTCTGCTAGTTGTCCCACTCCCTATTTAATCAAAGTAGTGAGCACTGGCACTATTGTGACAATAGATGCCAAACTCAGACTTGGAAGCCCAGGCCTGTGTCAAATGCCATGGAAAAACTGCTTGTGCATAAAGGGATGTGGCTCTGCCACCTCAGCACTCCCTGTGGTGTAGGAGACAACTTACCCTGTGCTTGCCATGAGTATGGATTCCTGTGAGCTGTGAAAAAACACCCAGTTCCAGGATACCAAATCCTGGATGCACAGTGGGAGAGATCTGCATGGGGTGAGAAGTGCCTATTTGCAGGAGGAAACTCCTCAGGGAGTTATCTTTCCTCTCACAAAGCTAGGAATCTTGCCCAGAGGTCTTGGACTTGTCCCACAAGTGGGCTGTTGGGTGGCTGTTTCATTTTCAATGAGAGAGTAGAGGGAGCATGGACCAGGTATTCAGTTTTTGCCCAATGTAAAGTGTCATCCTTTTGCACATCTTTCTCTTGGTAGTTGATAAAGTACACTCCAGTGAAGACACGAGCATCCATGGACAGAGACTTTGTGATGGGTTCTCTGCTGACGACTTCTTCTTTGACCCAAGCCCCTTGTCCCAAAGAGTGGGTGATATTGCTGGGCTTTGTTGTGGGCCTTCTTGAGCATTTGTGAATGTCCCTGGGCACTGCCTTCAGGCACAACTTTATCCCAACCCTCCATTTGAACAGCGATCCACTTACAGGTCGATAACTAGCTAGAAATTGCTGCCGTAGCTCAATGCTGAAAATGTGTGATTGTGCACATATTCCCTGTGAAAGCTGACGCACATCCAGGGCTTTGCTGGGGACCACAAATACTTACATGGCAACCTCAGAGAGCAGCAATACAGTAGAGAAAAGGCCACATGTGCTGGGCATGCCAGGCAGCCCTGTGAGGGCTGTCTGCAAGGTCAAGAGATACCTGAAACTGGGGTGAGGGTGGGAATATTGGAGACAACCTGGGATTGTTGCAGGACCACAGTAATGAAGGACTTTGGCCTCAAGTGTTGCTCACCAAGAAAACTTTGCTGCTCCAGACTAATTAAACTCAGACTCAAATTTTTTAATTATGACTGCAACCAGATTGGTAAGAGATGCCATATCTGAAATACAATTGATACCTCAGAAAAGACTGAAAATACTCTAGGCTGACTCAAATCATGTGTAACAAATCACCTCAATAAGACAAGATATCATTTTTCAATAGTGTGGGAAAACCTCACACTGTACTTGGAGCTTACTCATAGATTGGAGGATGCTTAGGAGTCTAAAAGTATGATTTAAATTTTTTTTCAACCTGGACAGGAAATTATCTTCCCTTCTTTTTAAATGAACAACTATCCTGCTGGTAAAGTAACTTCACAGCTGACTTTTTCTGCTATGTTAGAGTCACATTCTCAGGTAGTGACACCTCCCCATTGTTTTTTTACTGTGTTTTTTTTTTAATCTATGTGAGAGTTTTCCTGAATTTTATTTGAAATAAAACTCCACTTGTCTTCAGTGAAGACAAAAAGATGAAAGTACAGCTATTTTAGCAATGTATCAGTATAGTGTGGGTGGGCCTGTGAACCTGCAGGTTATGTGATATCACCTTATTCTAGAGGAAGTTAACTATTTGTCAGATAAACACTTTTCATTAAAGATTTCTGCACATAGCAGTAATAAGGATACAAGGAAATCTGCTGTCTTGTGCTGGCCACAGGTTCTCAGGATGTATTAATAGATAGGATTAGTGAAGAATAGGTCAGAAGGCTGCAAAGCTCCTGTCCCTTGAGATTTTCTTCTTTAGGTCATTAGTCTTATTGAAGAGCTCCCTTGAACACAGGGAGCAGAAACTGAGGAAAAGGCTGGAACCATTTTATTCGCCAGGACATACTGAGGAAGGGGTCATTTCTGAGTTATAAGCTCCACTGAAAATGTCTGTCCAGTTTTCTGCACAGGCACCCTGGAGGAACAACAACATCAGTTTTCTGACCAGAGAGGCAGCTGTAACAGAGCAAGGAGAGACTATCATAGGTTTCTACCTGTTGGCTTTAGGTATGTATTTGGCTTGGATGTGAAAGGAAGCTCTTAAAGCAGAGTTTGTTATCAAGTTCAAAGTGATTCATTTAGGTTTCATCCCTAATGGAACAGGATGTTAGAAAATGCAACCTTTTTTCTTCAGCTATTACAAGATCAGAGAAGTACAGTTTGTTTTTGTTAAAAAGAGATTAATAATCAACGCAGAAATCTTGAGTAAAAATAAATAGTCAAGCATGTAAAATTTCAACTAATGTTCACTGAACTTAATATGAGGGAAGACAAAAAATGTACCCTGTCTGAAGTACGTGATAATTCTGTGTCTTCTTGTGTCTCAGTAGCACTGAATTAATGTTCTCTGATTTTCAGAGTTACGACTGTGGACAGTCAGTTGTCATCCTAAAATTACCTCCTGCAGAGACACAAAATATGGTTCTGTAGTTTTAACTTTTTTAAACTGTACTGTTCTTGTCTTAAATGTTTGATGCACATAGAAATTGACTTCTTCAAACAGGATCTGTGGAAGATCTAAGTACTAGAACATCATCCTGTGTTAGCAGTCACAATACCAAGTGTTTATTTTAGTTCTGCTGGAAGACAGCACTAAGAGTGTACAATAAGGATTTGAAAATGGCACTCAGGATGAACTCACTCTGATCCCAGTGCAATTTTGGTTTGCTTGTTTAAATATTACCTATTTTGGACAGACTTATTGCTGAATACAAGGAAACTTTATGAAATTTCAGAGTGCAGGTCTGCTAGGTAATAAAAAATTTCAACCATAAAACCTCACAGGAAAATGCAATAAAACTTAACTTTTATTAAATCTGTTCTTCTAAACAGCATATATAAAAATGTCTCTGCTTTTAAATGATTGGTCTAAACAGATTGTTTTCTTATTCTAAGCTTATTAATATTTCGATTAGCTTATTAGCCTGCAGCTTATGCTTGACAAAAGTCTGTGGAAGTTAAAATGTAAAATGATAAATATTTTAGTATGTTTGCATGAGACTTTCTTTTTTATCTGTAGGAACTAGGGAGGAACAAGTTGTGCTTAGAACAAAAACAGAGATTCTAGCAGAAACATGTATGACTTCTATCTTAGGAGACTTAATTTGAAGAGTGGTCGTAAGGTAAATTGGATGTATTCCAATTTATCCCCAATCTGTCCACGTCTGTGTATTCCTTCATGAAAAGCTGTGAAATGTCTGCACCATCAGCTAATGAAATAATCAGTTGCACTTAAGACTAGAAAGAATATCCTAGGTCAGCAAAGCCAGTCCCCTGCTGTGACAATATATAATCTCATTCACAAAGCTATCATGCTCCCTCATATAACTGGCTAGACTTTTTTGATGATGTTACTCACTCTTCCAATTGAAAGCCTGTTCTTCATTTTGTTTCTGTGTAGGATAGGAACCTTTCCCTGAGTTCTTAGCTAAAGTGATCACACAAACTTTATACCCTTTTTTGTCACTCATTTTAATTGAAATAATTTTTCTGCCTGCAACTAACATCCTATGGCCGATCTGTGTTCCTGAAGGTATAATCATGCCTTAAGGTTAACTTTTGTGTTCTTATTTTAAGCAGTTGGGTGTTTGGGTTTTTTTGGTTGGTTGATTTTAAGGGGGGACAGGGAGGTTTAATTATAATTCATTTTTCTCCTGTCATAATATCCTTTCTCCTGTCATCCCAGCATATCATCCTAGCAGCCTGATAGGCAGGACTGAATATGGCATCCAGGCAAGGTCTTACCATCACTATTCAAAATAATATTTACACTTTCCCAGCTCTAGTGATTCCTCCTAGTGTTGCCTCTGCATCACACTGATAGTTCAAACTTCTTCCATCCATCGACCAACAGAGATGTTTTCCTCTGCTGCTTCATGATGGTGACCCTACATCTTCTAGCAAATATCTAGGTACCTAAGCCTTTAGGTTGTATGTTTATTGGATTTTGACTGCTCCAGATCCTTCTGCTCAGCTTTAAAGTACTTGGCATGTCATAGCTGCTGTTCTTGAAACTTATCTCTGGACTCAAGACTCAAGTCGCATTTCTAGCAAAGCATATACAAGCAGCAGTAGCACTACTCCAGTTTAAGTGTAGTGTGGATCTGGTTAAAACTGATGGATGTAGGTATACCTTTTTGCAATGAGAACTTTTGGAAAAAAATCTGTTGGTAACACATAAATCAGAAAAGTCCTCAAGTCTTTTTCTCCTCAAAGATCTAGTGTCGCACTTCTGCAAGCACTAGCCACAACAATTTGCAGCTATTAGTTTTATGTACACCGATAACTCAGTCTATCCAGGGATGTGGTAGAACAAAGTAGTCTGTCATGCAGACACCCTCTTGCCCTTTTGGCAGCACAGGAAAAAGGCCAGTCCATGCATTACCTTCCTGTACTTCCATTCCTTTTAGAGGTCTGGCAAGACAATCTGTATTAGCAGGAGTCTATGGATACTTCCTTACATAAAGCTCCAAAGATGTTCATATTTGATACTCTTGGGTTTTTGATGCCTTGAAAAAAACTTCAATGATTAAACTCCCATAACTACTGTTTTCTTTTCTTATGTCTTAATATATCAGTGCAACTTCTTGCAAATTCTGACATGCATTTCCAGCAGGAAAGGGATGTATGTGATTGGTGTTAGCACTTATCTTGAAGATGGAGTTCCTCTAAATCTCTTCATCTTCACAGGATAAACTCCAAAAATCATTATCTTAGGCCAAGTCTTCCCATAGTCTTGATTGAGGATGTGAGTACCCAAGAACCATGATCTAACACCTTTTGCTGAGATAAGACCTCTGTGTGCATCCCCTTCTGGAAATTCTCGCAGGTCACAGGTAGCACGGATGTCATATATGATAGACAGGACACTACTGTATGTGTTGTACATGACACACTAGCCAGGCAGTTTCAGATCCAGACAAGGGGTCCTCAGCACACTGCATGGAAACCTGAGTTCACTGTTTTAGCACACACATCACAAGCAAATCATCATCAAAATGTGTTTTGCAAATGCTGATGGATTTTGAGATCACTGTGCTGCTTCATGGCATCCAAGTCACTGTTTCATCACTCCCCTTGCTATTGCTTTGGCCAAGAGAACAGCGAAGTGTGGGGAAAATGCAATGCCAATTGGATAGAAGTGATCTATTCTCAGAGGGACTATCTGCAAGTGATAGCAGCCACTGAGTTACCCTTCGTTAGGTCATCTGCGTCAGCATCCTCTTTCTGAAGGCAGCACTCTCTTTCCCTCCTTCCCTTCAATGAGCTCAGAACTGTCAGAGACAGACAGGTGAAAGCTTGTCCTTCTGCTAGGATTACATCTGATCCGGTTTTCCCTATGCCCTATGAGGTATAGTACTGTGGAAAATCATTGTGTAGTTTAAATTAGGAGGTGCAATTTAAAAGTACTGTCCACTGCTGCTGGCTGCTAGATATGGGGGAAAATATAAAGAATATTTTTCTTCAAAATTATTAGTTGGAATTTGTAAGTTGGTTTTTTTCCCACATTTATACACAATTTGTTCTATGCTTGTTTTCCCTAGTGTCCCAGTTAACTGGGACTGTTAGAATGAATACTTGGCATAAAAGGAAATTTTAAGCCAATAGGAGAGAGCATTTCTTAGAGAAAAAACTGATTTTTTTGTGAGTGCTTATATCAGAAAGACATGCTGAGAGCATTACCAATCCCATCAGAAAACAGGAACAGACCACAAGACCCAACCATGTCTTTAAAAGACACACGTTTTTGAATGGTAATAGTAAACTGTTACTTGACAAGTGACAGAATGAGTGTTATTTTGGGACTTTGACAGATAAATCTAAGAAGGTGAGAAAGGAAACAAACTATTCACAGAACATTCATCCACAAAATGATTGCATTTATTGAACAAATAATCTCTCCACGCTTTGTCAAGTCTGAAACATGATGACTTCTTCTTCCTGTCAGAATTGGCAATATGCCCTGGACAGGATATTGTGTGTGTACAATTGGCAGCAAAGACTGAAAACAGAGCAGGGTCACTTCACAGTTGCAATAGTTAATGACAGCTTTGCAAATTCTCTGGATTTTATCACTGTTTTAAATAAAGTTTCCTAGGCTGAAAATCTTTTACAGCAAATCTCTTTGGAGAGGCATTTATGCTTGTGTATATGTAGTTGAACCAGTAACTGACTTCATTCATGCCTGCTCTGTATTGAAATGCTCAATCCCATTTATATCCTAGAGAAAGCTTATTTGCTGAAGGAAGAGTCTAGTTTGTGACAGTGAAACACCTTTTGCTCTCACTTCTTGGATTCTTAAGGCTCTATGTACATTTTAAACTGCATATGAGTGAATTGTTACACCCATTTTTTATATTTTATTCTTGTCAGAAGGCCATGCAATAACATCTAATAAGAGTAAGTCTAAGTACAATGTTATGGGTTCAGGGGAGAGAGGTTGTTTGGTTTTAGGTGTTTTTTCAGTTGGGGGTGGTTGTTTTTCTGGTTTGGGGTGGTTTGGTTTTTTTTTGAATCGGTGAGTCAATATAGGTAGCAACCTCAGACCAGCACATCTATCTGATGGCACAGAGATCCAGTGTCCCACAGTCACTACTGTAGTTGGTAGCACTTCTATGTGACCACTCTTTTTGTTAGTCTGTGATTTGCTGAGAATTGAGTTCCTTTAGTGTCTTTTTTTTCTTTTTTTTTTTTTAAATCCTGGTGTTAATATGGTCTACTACCAGACAGATCATTTTAGGCACTGGATATGCCAGTGCAGGTTCTCCATGTACTTTGTTTAAAAGGAACATGCCTACCTGCAGAAGTCATACTTGTTCTGTAACCTTATCTCCCTCAATGCTTCCCTCAACTCCACCCTCGGTTTGTGATTGTAGTTCCAAAAAATTATCAAAAACACTGTGTCTCTGTTGTCTCCATCTAAAATGTGTAATGTTGTTTTATGTGATATTTTTCTCAATTTCTTCTTAAGATACTTTAACTGAAAACTCCCTTATCCTCCAGGCTCAGGGGAATTTGCTCTATTCCCAGGAAGGGCAGGTGTCTGACACTTTAAGGGTAGCCCTCCCATACATTACCCTGGGTTGAAAAAATTTTGCTGTTTACAAGGAGTGTAATTTTATTTTGTCTGCCATCTTAGCACTATGTCTTCATAATGACAGGGAAAAAAACTTTCATGCCTACTGAGTCAAAAATTATCCTACCTTACAGAAGGTAGAACTGACGTACACAAGCAACACAACTCCCATGTTTGCATTGCAGACCATCCCTATGTGCTCCCAAAACCTTCCTCCCCCAGCGCCCTGCTCTGCCTACTTATAATACCTAGACTCAGACAATAGTCAGAAAATCCCTGACTTAAAGTGCATTCAGTTGTTCGAAACAAGACTCGATTAAGAAACATTGTCACCTAGTGGCCAGAATAAGATGTATTTATCATTGTTGATCTTATAACGAGATATATATAAATTATATGTGTGTATCTCAGTGTATCATTGCACCAGTGACTATTTCTGGTTAATACCATATCCTGACATTTCAGCTCTTCCCATTTCAAAAGCTCTTCAGTAAACCATATGCATTTGCAAAGCAAGACAGAGCAGCAGCAGCTTGACAATGCTGCAAAGAGAAGCTATTAAAAGGAAATTGCTCCACAGAAAAAGCAGTTCACAGTGCTGTACAGGGATTGTCCCATCAACCACCTCCCCTCCCACTCCAAAGTATCCAGAGCACCTCAGCAGGGGGTATGTACCCAACTTCTCTTTTGGCAGAATGAGTGACTTGCTCCTCAGCATTTCAGATCCTGATACTCTCACATGACCTGGAGACTCAGAGGCAATTTTCTCCCCTCCCTTCCTAGCCAAGGCAGCCTGGTAGTGAAGTGCTGGGTTCTTGACATATGAGGTGATGCTTCCTGGAGGAAAGCAACTGCCCTCTTGCTGTAACATTAAACACACCAGCCATCTTTTCTCTTGTGAACTCCTTTGAATATCCAGAGATGCTGTGTAATGCCATCATGTCACATCCCTCTTTATTGTGTATATCCATCTCTCACTGTGTTAATATACAATAGCCTTGCTCTGAGGTATCTACTGTTCGTGCCTGGATAGAGGGCTGTGGATCAGCTCTTTTCTTACTCGTCTGGTAGTGTCATACCCTGGCATAAACCACCAGGTGTTGCATTCCTAATCCTATCCTAGGCTGCAGACACTTAAAAGAGGTCGTGTTTTGCTCCACCCTGCCAAGGTGAAGTGAGGCCACCAATGTCAAAAGTGGCAGAGCTGGTCTGTAGGGTAGAAACAGGAGCCAACAGGAAGCCTGGTGCTGCCCAGCCTGCTGCTCAGCGCCTTTCCATCAGCCACCCTGCAACCACCCCCTTCACAGGCTAAACCACATATTCAACGCTGAGTTTGACACCTACGAATAAACATTTTGTTAAAAATTGTTCATTTCCGCATGCCTATGTCATCTCAAAAAGTGGGATGTAAATGAGTGGAGCAATAGCTGTGGACATTTGGAAACTCTTAGGTCTCTCCAACTGAGTAATTGTCTGACTTTCTACAGCTTTATAGTCATCTCCCTTGTGTTTTCTCTATAAACTTAGACATACATATGTCAGGCATCTCTGTTCCTGGAGAGTAAGAGAGGATACAATTTTCTTTAAAAAAATAAATAAAAAGAGACTTTAAAATTCTGTTCAAAACATTCACTTCATATGGATTATCAGGTGCATTACTGAAAAATATTCCCATCTGGGACAGACTTTGCTGCAAGGAGATCCTAGACTGTTCTAAGAGAAGACACTTAATTGTATTAGCTGCCCTTCTCGAGAGAGGACTGGTAAAGTGGCTCTCTGGCTACGTGCATGAACCTCCTGTATCCATTTTTGTATACAAGGTACCTAAACAGATGCAGCTTTTGACAGATTGTTTGTAGTCTCTGTTTAGCTCTAACAATCTTTCCTCCTTCCTATTTTCCCCAGATGTTACACTCCATGAGTTCATCTTCGTGAATTTCACCTCCATGAATTTCATCCACTTATGGAAAAAAAACTTCTCTAGGCTCTTAAAGTGTGGATCTTTGATAGTTGTAGCAACAGCTCTTTGTGTTTGTTCTATTACTGAAGTTATTCGCTCGCTCCTGCTTCTGAAATATACCCAGCTACTCAAAAAGCCTCCATGCCTAGGTTTTCTAGTGGATAATCTGGTTTAATATGCTTCTAGTGGAGCAAAAGGATAATTTTAGAAGAGATGTCATACATTGACACACTCAACTCCTTCTTGCTTTATTTGCTTTTTATATTATAGAATTATAGAATGGCCTCATTTGGAAGGGACCTTAAAGATCATCTAGTTCTATGGATTTAATTTTTCTCTTCCAGGCTGGCTGTCTTGGTTTGGAAACAGCATTGTGATTTTTGTCCTGTATAAACAAAGACATCTTCTGCAGCCTACTGACTACCTCACATTTAACTTGGCAGTATCAGATGCTAGTATCTCCGTGTTTGGTTATTCACGAGGGATCATTGAAATCTTCAATGTCTTCAGAGATGATGGATTCATTATCACATCAATATGGACTTGCCAGGTAAGATTGGATTACACTTAATTAGACAAAACAAGTGCAGCTATTTCTGTGAGTGTGCTGTATATAAATAACCAGACAGTTTCCAAAGAATGAAAAGAGATAGTGACTGACCTTTGAAAAGGGCAGTGTTCTGTTTTGTTACACCTATAAATCTATGCATTTGATCAGTGTTTGATGAATTTTCAGTGGTTTTTTTCCTATATATTTGCAATAGTTCTTACCAGTCTGGGGTTTTTTACTTCATGTCAGAGCTCACGCTCATGTTGGAAAGCTAAGGCGTAGGCTGTGCTTGTCTTCAGCTCACCTGAAGTCAACCTGGTTGTTGGCACTTTAACATTTGGCTTAAAGCAATGTAGACTCTGACTTGACAAGGCATGTAGAGCAAAGTCTCCATACAGCATTTGGGCATACCCATATATTTTAGCATACAACTTTTTGCACTAAGTCAGTTGTAACTCGTCAGTCGCCTTCCTAAATTCTTGGTTGCTTCATTGTCTGTAGTAGAATGAGTATTTTTTCTTAATGGCATAGTCTTCCCTGAACTTGGAGGCAGCTTTTTGTTGGAGAACTTGGAAAAGTTATTGCTAATTCTGAAACATATGTGCATAGACAGAATATAAATGCACCCCATGGACAGATAGGCACAAGCCTGGTTCCCTGGCGCTTTTAGTAACATCTGTGAGAAAGATTATACTCTGTTTTGTGAGGGAATCAAAAATCTGAAAATGACAGGATAGCCTACGGCAAGGTGTAAAAGAAGTCATGATGAAGGAAATGGGAGAAAGAAATAATCCTCTTTTCTTGGTGTTTTGTGTTTTGGGGTTTTTTTTTCAAAGAGGAAGTTGAGCTATTGTGCAACACAAATGAAAGAACATTTACAGTTCATGTTCCCTCCTTTTCAATAAAAAGGTTCAGTTTCTGCAGAGAAAACTTCAGTTTCCTATTGAAGACTGATTAACATAGGAGATGTAGCTTGAACTTAAAAATTATTATTTTATTGTTTAAAATGCATGTCTAGTCATTTGGTAGAAAAGGATTTATCAAAATGAAGCTAATTATTTCCTCAGCAAAATCTACTTTTTTGCTAATGAGAACACCTACAATTGCAATCTAAGGTCTGTTGAGAAAAAACTTTGACTTTTTTTAAAAATTGAAAACTTTGAAGTTATCAGATAAATAAACACACACCTGCAAACTGTAAAATTCATTCCCACACTCAGAACCAAAAAGATGCTCATCTTCCCCCTATTTCAAGGAAGGTTGGAGCTGTGACTAAGAAAGGAAAGGTAAAATCTGTATCTCCAGGTTCGATTGTATCTTTGTTGCAGATTTCCTCTGTAAGAAAGGTTAAGCCATTCAGTGTGAAATCCTGAACCAAGATCTGTGGCATAACTTAACGTTTACAGCCTAACAGGTTGAAAAAGGTAATATTAAATGACTCTTCTGCATCCCTACTCCAAGTTCTTTCAGATACTTGCTTACATCGTGATTCCTTTTTTTGTGGCTGTAAAAAACAGTACACACGGGAATTGACAAGGCAGGGCACACTGTGTCTGTACCTCTGGATTTCCATGGGAACCTCTGTCAGCAACCTTACTGATTTCTTTCATGATGCCTCTGCCTGGGAATCTCTCTTTGGCTGACTTGGAGTTATTTAGACTTGTTATGATGATCAGACTTTCTTTTTTGAGGTGTAAAAATACTGGGATGGAGGTGTGCTTGAACTTTATGTGATGGAGGTGGGCTTAATCTCGCTGTGCTTGAACTGCCTTTACAAGGAGAAAAGTGGACCGTAACATTTTTAGGGCACTCAGACAGTTCATTGGTCAGGCTGTGTTAAGTAATCTTTTTTAGATCTTCTGGTTTTAAACAGCATTCATTTGTAAAGTTTGGATATCCAGCAAAATTTTGGGATCCAAAGATGTTGTGCAGGACACTAATAATGCATTGGCTTTTATTAACACTCTGATTTGCAGAACATTAAAGTTGCTGCTTTGATAATCGTCTGTAGGCTCTAAAAGTTAACATTTATCATTCAAAATAGGAACTTATACTATACTAGTGCTAAGTAAAAATTAGTGGTAATCTGGAAAAGTCAAATTGTACTCTGAATTAATAGTCTAAATTGGTCGTGACTTGTTGAGTGGTCAAGCCGGTTATAGCTTTTTGAGAGAAAATCATGTAGGATTCCCATTTCAATCAAGATTTTGTTCTGTCTTGAGGAGGGGGGTGGGCTCCAAAATATGTTTAAACCCTGACATCCATCTTCTTAACTATTAAGCTTGATCAAACAGAAACCAATGATGAAAAAGTAGGTTATGGAAACAGAGTGACTGTTTTTTAAGAAGAATATTGTGCAGAAATAACGGGAAACTTCTGTGCATAAAAAAAAATGTGAATGTCCCATGTGTGTGTGGATAGCCAGCACAAAGATCATTCTAAAAGTGTTCCATGTTGAACCGCAATAGTGTTTCGATTGCTTGCTTTTGGGTATTTATAAAATATGATGGGTTTGTAGTCTGACCAGAACGGGTCTCACATCTAGACCATGAGAAGTAAGGAGCTTGGTGTCAAGAAGGTAAAACCCATGCTCTCTGTCACAACCCCTCAAAGTCAGTGCCTCTTGCTTCCCTCACTGCACTCAGGCTCCTCTACAAGTAGCTGAGGTAGCAATTTGGGCTGCTGCCCACATGAATGTGGCTCTTCCCTTGGCATGGCCCATGTGTTTTCCTTTACTTGGTTTGTTTTGCTGAGTCCAGAGGATGGCCTTAATTGGCTTTCTGTCATTGTCTGGTTCACTACACATTTACTCCTATTGATCAGTCAGCTTTTACTTAGAGAAATTTTATTTTCCCAAGCTAGCCTGTCATTTCTGTTTATGAAGAATTTTCATCAGCTCACCTCACTTAATCCACCTAACTATTTTGTTTTCCTCTGACTCGGGTCTCCTTCTGTGCCCTCAGGTAAAATTTTTCAAATTAAAGTTCACCATTCTTGGCTGCTTCAATTAGAGGGAGTGGGGAAAAGACAGACCAATAGTACTTCTCTCAAATCAGCCTAGTCTTTGAAAACTCTCTGTAGCAAAAGATGTATCTCCAGCTACAAGGACCATCTTGCTGCACATCTGCTGCATGGGACAGATAGGTGTGATCCTGTTCTCCTCCTCTGTATGGAAGAAACGACACTTTTCTTCACCATGCCAAACATTTTTTTTTTTCCGAAGTCTGATAGAGCTCTTCTCTCAGGAATGAGGTCGTGTGGTAGATCTGTATCCAAATGCTGCCCCTGTTGAATGCTGTGTACAAATATGGTTTTCCAAGCGTGGCTCTTGGAATTTGATTTCACTTCTTTTTTATCCCTTCTCTGCTCTACCACTGTCTCTTATTCCTGATCTGAACAAGGGGAGGACAGTCAGTCTCTAGCACATTCATTTTTTAGTCTCTGGTAATATTATCAGTAAGTAAACTAGTTTGTATGGTAAATTTCAGATCAGAAAATGTAAGCCAGTGATGAAGTGGCCTCTTTTCCCCTACTTACCATATTTCTAGTGAAAAGCTACCTCAGGGTATATTTTTGTCCTTCCCACATGTTTCTTCTATTCTACTACTATTCTACTATTATTCTATTCTACTGTTCTGTTCTGTTCTGTTCTACTGAATTAGAAGTTGCACTGAAACCTCTAAATAACATTGTGTACAAATGTTCTTACATGTAGGAAGTAGAAAAAATATTAATTCTCTTCAGGTAAACACCACGGTTTTTACTAAACCTTATTCATCAAATGACAGAAAGTTTTTCTTGTATCTCTTAATCATGTGGTGAATACAACAAAAGATGGAGACTTCAGGAAGCCTCTAAATATAGGGGAAGGATTATAACCTATCTGATCCCCATACATCCGTTGCAGTCATGTCCAAAACCAAGAATGGGCTGTGCAGTGCATTAGGATTTGAAATCCTTCATAATCCTGGTACTTCAGTTAAAACTTGTTTCCACTGCTTGACTCTTCTAAATTTCTTATTTTATTTTAGATTTTGATAGTACCGTTTGGTTATTTTAACATTAATTTTGTAAGTACTTAAGAATTTTACTATGAGCATCAAAAAAATTGACAGCTCTTATCATGTGCTCACTCTCTTGGTATAGGTTTCTTGAAAAAAAAACATTATTTATTTCTGGCTGCTTCTTACATCTGAGATGTGTCTTGGCTGAGCACAACGTAGTTATCTCCAGGTCATGGTACCGTCACGGACATACCCACTGTCACTGACGTGCTGACTGACGCTATTACGGCAGATGCCCTCACCTCACTATCAGCCTAGGTATTCCCGGTCCATCTGGCTAGCCAGATGGTGCCAGAGCATCCCCAGCAGATCTGAATATGCACAGAAACAGCCTCAGGAGGAAACACAAAAAAAAAGTTCTGCTTTGAGGTATTAGTTAGCACCACAGTAGCCTGTCTGACAGGATCCACCCCCACTGCCTCTGTCCCTGCAGCCTGCCCTCACCATCCCAAGGGCCAGCCCGAATGGACCTGCCTTCACCCTCTTCTGCTGAAGCTGTTTTGTGTTGTGCAGAATAATAAAGACACTGAGGGGAGCAGAAGAGAGAGAGAAATTACTGTCTCACCCTGTAGTTGGGTTTACTACAAAGCAGTGAGGAAACACAATGTTTCTGTATTCCTATCTGACATACCCTGGACAGAAACAACTGGCATTGTGGTGAGCAGCAGTAAGCCCCACGCTGCACGCAGGTGTTGTCCTACTCCATTAGCCATAATACACTTGTGCACAGTTGCCTGAAAGCACCAGCTATGTGGTGTATGTGTATCCTGAAAGGGCACTTCCTGGTATGGCCAGGAAGTCAAAAATTTTCTAGAAGCATCAGACTTGTGCATGCATTGCATGTGCATGCATTGAGGAGTACATGGCCCACAGAAATGTATGGGATTTCTTGCACTGTAGTAGATTTTCCAAGTTGTGGTGGTGTAGCTGATCAATTTGCCAGCTGAAATCCCAGTCAAATGGGGATTCCTAAGAAAAGCTAGATTAGATGTGCAATATCCCTGCTTTAACAATGTTGCTGTTGGACAAGGAGGGTTCCCCTCCCTCTGGTAGGTGTCTGACTGCTAATGTAGGGAGATTCTTTTTGTCTCTGGCCCCAGTATTTGTTTGCTTTAGGGATAGCAGGACAACCCCTTATGATGAATATTTTTGGGACTATGGGGATGTGGGTCTGGGCACCTTTGGATGGAGAAAAGTAAATCCAGCTCTCCCACACACTCCATGGAGCTAAAGTGAGAATGGGTCAGCAGTCCCTCTGCTTTTTACAGTGACACTGCTTAATTTTTAAAAGGTCTTGCACAGTTAAGGGAAGGATATGGTTGTGAATACCAAGAAATCCCAATCTTTTGCACCAAGAAGTAAGACTTTAAAAATCAAAAGAGAGATGATGACCAAATGACCAAAGCCTACAAGGCTGAGCACAGCATCCCTTTCCTCTTTCGTAGATGCAACTTCCAGTCAACGCCTCTTGCTAGCACCCAAAAAGATCTAGAATCTTTGGTGTTATTATATGTTCAGAGGTCTAGTATGACATTTCTGAGAAGAAGTAATGTCTATCTTTTATAAAATTAGAGCTGAGGTTCTGAAACACCAAAATGAAAATTGCAGAAGTAGGAAATTCTGAGAACAGTATGATGAAAATACATGTGCTCTTTTCAGAAGTTTTGGGGGAAGGACTTATCTCTTTTCCTATACATGGATTATAAAAAATTGCTAAATCTTGTCTGAGGATGAAACAGAGAATTAATACTTTCTTCTTTTAATAAAATCTTCTGATAAATCAAAAACACTAAAGACATTTATATTCTTTTTTAAAATAGAGTAGATTTGGAGAACATTGATTTTTGTCCATTTATTATAACTCATAAAACCAATCAATTGTTTGCTTAGCTAGACTATCGACTCTCTTGACTCAGTTAGTGATTTTATGCATTATGTAAATACCAATACAATAAATGTTTACATACTACCATATGTGGTATTGTTCTGGGGGAGATGAGCAACCAGGGGTAGCTCAGCAGTCAGTGTGACCAGATAACAAAAGCAATGTTAGATTGAAAGAACCAAAATGAAACCTCACAAATTTTCTTTCTCCTGCCTTCCCAGTACTGGGGAGATTACGGAGGAAAATGGCAGACAGTGTCACTACTGCCCAGTATCTGTAGGCATTTTTTGTCAAACTTCTTCCATCTTAAGCACCCATTCACATTACTCCATCATCCATTCATTTTTTCCTTCACCAAATCATCCAGCTTTCAACCCACTCCATATGTAACAAGCACCCTTTGAGTGTATGTCTCACCCCCACATCTGCCTCTCATTCTCCACATTAGCCAGCTCTGTGAGTACCCTACTCACCACAAAGCTCTTGCTCATAAACCCCACACAAATCCAGAAGCTGTTCATCTAGAAAAGTAAGTCCACTGAGGTGGATAAAGGTTTGCTCGTGCTCACACTCTGCCCCAGATTGCTGCTGCGAGATGTAGTGATGGTTGCCATGACTGTCCTTGCCCACATCTGAGAGTACCTGAATGTTCTTCCATGTTTTTCCTCCTCTTTCTTCCTATGGGAACCAGTCTGTGCAGACACACTTTGAGTTCACCTGTACTTTCACTTGTGTTTTGGCTCCACTGCACTGCAGGAGCACCTTTCTCCTTAGCACGGTTTTCTGCAGTAGGCTAACTTTGGCAGAGGTTTTCCACCCAAAGATTGAGCTAATTCAATCTTGATTGGTGTAAAAAATCTTTCAATATCACTGTATATCCCAGTGTACAAGTAGGTTGATTGAGAGTGGGCCAGGAAAAAACAGATTTTTTTCTCAAATCATAATAGCCCAGGAATGTCTGTTTAGTTGAAAAATTTTCAGCTATCTACTTATAACATATTAAAAGAATTCAAACAAAATGTAAAAGGGAGTGAAAAATAGTTATATACTATCCTAGCACAGTACTAGGGTGTGATAGTGTTGGGATTTTACTTATATATAGCTTATCATTCCTGACATTTCAGTAAGATGAAAATAACCCAAAGTTAAGTCACGGAGCTGGCACTAAGAGCATTAACAGATAAAACAGGTGTTAAAAGTGCTGGAGAAAAGCTGTGTACTGTTACCTCTGTATTCAGCTCATCTCAGCAGACTGATTCACTGTGAAAGGTAGGATGTGGAGACTGATTTATAATGCAAATTCAAAAAAAAGAGTGCCCTTTACTTCACCTCTGCTGTGCTACTAAGTCTTCCTCTCGCAGATATGTTTTTCTGAAACAAATTTATATCTCAATTATGAACACAGGAATGTATCCTCATTCTTGTTTACTTGTGCGACTGAGATTTGGACACTGAAGAAAAAAAGTTGCAGAGATATTAGTCTTCTCTATATCTTTATTTCTGGTCTGCCTTGATATAATCTGTAGAGTGTGCACAGTGCAGTCAAAGATATTAAAGTAACTCATGTAGACATCTGTGAGCTAAATTTTAATGAGAAAAATACTTCATCTGCAGGGAAGGGGGGAAAAACTGCCTTAGCACAAACAGAACCATTAGCAACATAGAAGATCATTTCAGTGTAACTAATGTGACTGCAGGGAAGTTCCGCCAGTTTTCATTATCCATGAGTTTTCCCTCATTTTCCTCTAAATTATTATTTCTGCAGTCAATTGCGACAAATTAGGAAAGTTATATATTTGGTGCTTGAAAAATTATGAATGCCCAAACTATCTGTTTCCTTGTTTAACAAGTCTGATGTAGCCCCTCCTGTGACACCCAAGAACTGTCAGACCATATGCTGCTGCCTGGAAAGGCCATTGGTTGCCTGACAGTGCTCCTACAGAACCAGGTATTTACAAAGCCTTAGCTTTAATTCCTGCAATTGCTTTTCCTCTCAAAGGGCTTTGAAAAATCCTTTCCTTTTTTACTTATTTGGAAAATAGTAGCCTTCCTCATTCTTCTGTGCTGATGTGTTTCTAAGAGATTAAATGTCTTCCCTCCAAAAAAGCTGTCCATCCCTCCTTTGTCTTTCAAGATCTTCTTGGCATGGGGCTGAACAACTGGTGTTCTTCTGGCTCCTGCCTGTGTGCCACATCCTCTCACTGACTTTTAAGCAAAATTTAATTTGAATCTTAAATATCATCCTGATAATATCTGTAAATATCTTAAATAGTCTTACCTCACATTTACTCATCTTCTATTTCACAAATATCTATTCCATTAAGTCAATACACTGCTAGTGTGTAGGAAGAAATTCACATCCTGAGCCAGATCCTGTGCTGGCTGAATCAATGACAAGATGACTGTGGCTTGTAATGAGCTGTATATGACATGATGTTCTGAATTTCCACACCACTGTCCTTGCAGAAGGGATGACATTGCACCTGGTGGGTTTCCAGGTGGCTTTAAGGCCAAGAATAACCTGTATATATCACAAAGTTTTCCAGGCTCTCCCTGGGCTATCATGACCCCTTGGCTACCATCACCCCTGTGACTCTCCTGTTAGAAGCTGTCTGTTTCTCTGATTATTTTGGTACAGGGTCCATAGGAGATGAGTACCAACCTAAGAGGATATCTGCTAGTATCCATGCAGCTTTTTCAGGCTTTCAAAGATGTAGGATATGCCTGTCTTGGCCACTCACAGCTGAGATGGTACCATCACTAACCTGCCCTATCTTTTTTCTAGGGGCTTTATGAGCAGAAGAACAAGTTCACTGGTAGACATTCATCCAGCAATCAGAGATGACTCTTGTATTAGAGGGTGGCTACGTAAACAGATTCCTTCTTGCTGGGAAACAGCACAAACTATTGTACTTTGGAGAATGTGGAGGGTCACTTGTAATCTCTGGGCTCTTCTGGTGAAGTCTGTGAATGGTGGGACCTCTGATTCCCTTTAGATATGAAAGCCTCCAGAAACATTTAGCATGATAATCTGAAAAGACAAAGATGGCACTTCGAAAACAAAAGCGTGACTTTAATCTGATGTTCATGGAACTCATTTATCAGAGTAGGATCACCACAGGCCACAAAGACAAGCCTTGCCTTCACATCACTGATGTGGAGAGGAGTTTTGGCTAGGCCCACTGGAAAGAGTTTTATACAGTGTAGCAGAGATATTCCCAAAGGACAAAGCTGGAGTTTCCTATCTAGTGCTTCTTAATTTCCCTCTACAGTAATTCACCTTAAGACAATGGCAATTCAGCATCTAACCTGAAGATGGGAATCTTTCCATTGTATCTGGATCATGTGGTGGTATGAGCTACATGCTCCCAATTTATTCTTCATGGGGGAACAGGAGAGACATTAAACCTTCCATGGTCCCATGGCCTCTACCCAGAGCTAGATAGCAGGCATTTCCATGCATTTGGAGATGGGATACTTGAAATAAGATTATAATCTGATGAGGCTGTCTAAGGAAATTCTGAAAGCAATTTCTACCTATTCATTAAATGATATGCTCTTGATGGGGTTGTTGCATTCATAACCATGCTCCCTGACAGGGGCATGTGCTACTATGACTATAAATTGTAAACTGAGACGCTGCAACTCTAATAGCTAAAAGTCAGCCTAAAGTAAGAATTTGATTATCCTGGTGTACAAAACTAAAATAACTACAAGAAAACAAATAGATTTTTTCTGGGTTCTCCAGTATTACTAAAGCCAAAACCTGACCTGCATATATTAATAGTGGCACTGAATGTACATTAACCATATGATATAATCAGTATAATTACATATCCATACACATAATAATATAGCCTAAATACTGCATTCATATTTTCCCTATCTTTAGAACATACAACATCAACAGAAAGATTTAATCACTTGGTGAGTGCAATATACTGAGTGTCTGATGCTGTCACTTGACGGTTTAAACTATCTAATCCTGTAGCAAATCAGTTCTCATTGTTTACCTACCATGGCTTGGGTTAATGCCATCACCTCTAAGAACAGCTACCCTTGAAGCCTACTGAGACATTTTAAAAGGCAGAATGCAACCATAGCAGAGACATGTCTCATGAGCAAAAGATGCTGTGGAAACTGTAGTAAATTATAAGTCTCTTTCACCTCCTGTATTGTAGGAAATCTTAAACGAACTATTTGAGTGCTTTAGGAATGCCGTGCGTTGCAAGTTTGAAGTGGTCTTCTGTGAAGACTAATTTTGATTATGGACCTCAGTAGTTCCTCCATGTGACAAAATAGTTCTGTTGACACATTATTGTATATTGGAGGGATGGGAGAATTATGTTGTCTTCAGACTCAGGTGGGATATTTTTGCATTTACTGCAAACTAAGAAATTGTTAAATTTTAAAATATTCAATTTTTTTAATTTTAAAACATCTAATCAAAAGTATCTACAATTGCTTTTACAAGTGTATTTCTTGAAGACTGATTTAGGTGCTTTTTTATCTCTTGGTGTTGAAAGGAGATTTATTGCCATTATTTATTTACATTATGATCTCGGAATAATCAGATCTGCATTAAAAAATATTTTGATACAGTTTGTTGTGGCAACTTTAAATATATGCTGTGGACAAATAATCCCTGTTTAAAGTTTATCTTTTTCTTTATATACTCATTATCTCATTTTCAACAGAAGAAAAAGACAGGACATGTGGTTCTGGAGGGAAACAAATGGACTTGGGGAAATTGCAAAAGATTCACCAGCTGGCCAGAGGAGGGAGCGATGCAGCCTTTCTGGCTGGTGAGATCAATATTTCGGCCTAAACTGAAATGAAATCACTATTTTGGGAATCTGCTTTCGTGCTATGAAATCTTGATTAATCCAATAATAAGAACAATGGGTTATATTTTACTCTGCTTTAAATGAAGACAGCTCTTATGAATCAGTAGGGATTCATAAGTACTAAAGGTAGTATAAGTGGGGCACACCCAAGTTCACAGCCAAAACTTTGATAGTGCACTGGGGATTCCTGACTCTCCCTGTGTTGAAGTCAATGAATTTGCATGCAATAGGAGCATTATGTATTGTGGGTTGTAAATAGTACACCAAGAGCATTAGTGAGATTTAAAGTCAGGCACAAGTACAAAGCAGAAAATAACCACAATTTTTTCTCCAGTTATGTCATAGCTTCCAGGCAGCATAAAGATAATGAGCAAGTTCCATGAGTATCTATATAGCCAAGGGAGTAATACTGGTATAGCATTGAGAGAAAAGCTTTTAAAACTGCTAATCTAATCATGTTTCTTAATGGGTAAAAAGGAAAGCTGGTGAACCAAAATTACCATGCAATTAACTTTGTGTTTATGTCAGAATTCATTATTGCCTATTAACACTGCTGCTATCTGATCATAATTGATAACAGAAAGGACAACATTTCATTACACAAAAATGGAGGAAATATTACAACTATGGAAGGACAGGGCTGGCTGTGGGGTAGAATAAAAGAAAGGGAAATGCAGAACTGTGTAAGGGAAAGAGCATCCATCTTCCAAAGTAATTAAACGTTATCTACTATTCTAGTGTTTCCTTGGCTGTCATTCCATATATCTTTAAAGATGTAGAAAACCAAAATTATCACACATTCTTGTAACCTACAGATATTAATCTTGTCTATAGAAATTGGTACTATACTAAAACAGTTTTTCTGTTGGTAACTACTTTGTGTTCCAAGCAGCTGCCTTGCCACCTATGATCAAAATTGTCTGTTCAGCAGCAGAAAAAGTAGCAGAGATCTTTCTTCCATATCCAGTAGATGTATGTTTGAAGTAAGTTGGTTACAGCTAGAGGAAGACTTCTTGTTCTCTTCTGAAGACATATGTCTAAGTGACACCAATATAAAAGCATTTCAGAATTGATAGACTTGCTGGGAAATGGTGTATGCATAGCTGAGCTCAAGAGGTAACTTGTTGCTAATAGAATTTTGGCAGGGGAAAGAGTGCTTTGAGAATCCTACTTCCAAAGCACCCTGTTGGATGCTCTCTTGTGTTTTAATGTTCCAGATGGTGTTGCCTCTGTATAGGCTGTATAGGCTGTTCTACAGCTTCAGAACCACAATTTATTCAATTCATCTGAGCACTCGTCATCCCCAGAGCTCCCTCTCCTCCATGATATGTCACCCTGTCACCTGTTCCTAAACCACCGAGCCTGTGGCCATCATGGGGACAGTGAGCACAGCTGGCCGCAGGAGATTGCTGCCACTTAGACACTTACTAACCATATGGCCCTAGTAACATCTCTGGTGGTCGCCCCCATAGTGGCAGAAGCAACAGTAATTTGATCTGATGAAATGCTGTTAAGAAATAATATGGAAATGAGACATGGCACTGACAGTGGCTCAGTCTTATAAACTAAGTTGATTTAGATAAAATTGCATTTTTTAGCAAGATACCACTCCAAAGAAAACATTTAGGCTTATTCTTATGGTGATAGCTTTGTCTTAAATGGTAAAGGACAAGAGTGTATTTTTAGACACACCTTCCTCCCTTATAAGTGTGCTCAAGGACTGTTTGAACTGATCACTTAATATAATTGTCTCTCTTTGGTCTGACATCAGGGAAGGAGGGTGGGAGAAAAATATCATCTGCCAGTGATAAATCATACACAGATAGGAATACTCCACCAATTTCAACACAGGGCTATGATATATAGCAAGAAGCCTGTCCTGCTATTTTAGCATTCAATCTCATAGCTCTTTAGACTTAATTTCAAAGTGTTTATTTGCATCATTGTTGAAATACTGCTTCCTTTCTAATCCAATAACTAATGCAATTGCTTAATTTTATGCAGTCCTTGGCCATGCATCTATGAAGCATTATTAGAACAAATGGAGAAGTGACAGCTGTTCGCATCAATAAGGTTAATGAAATGCAGAGTACGTTTACACATCCAGGTATTTCACCAGCCTCCACAGCACTCAACAGGTCAAATTCAGCCAAGTGCAGTTTCTACCAAGTAGCTGAAACATCCAAGGAAGTCTGTTTTGTGGTTTAAACATGGTTGCATTTATACACCAAGCATGAGCTGACTGTAAGCAGAACACAGGTGCGTGTAGATTGTTGTAGGAGCAAGCCTGGCATGGGTTTAAAATGTGGTGGGTCTGTGAAAGATGGCACTAAGAAATATATAATGTCTATAGAAGGTAGTAAGAAAAAACACCAGTAAAACAAATGATGAAGCAGTCCTTTCCTAACCCTTCACCCAATTTAATTTATACAATCTGCCATGGTCTTAGATTTAAGCCTGGATTAAAGCCCCAGATTCAGAGCTGGGATAAACCAAATTCCATGGGACTTGTGCCCATTCACACAAAGACAGTTTGTTCCTGTAAAATAATGATGTGCCTTTCCACTGATAACTTTACCATTTGAATGCCAAGTGACAGTCCAGAGACGCTTAATATTCATGCTTCACTTGATGTAAAACTGGCACCTCCAAGAGCTTCTCTGCTCTGGACAGTTTAGTATATCGTTGCAAACTTTCAAAAAAAAGGATTTGCCTTCAGCATTTTCCCTGGATCATTTCCCAATCATACAGTGCTCCCTAGGAGATGGCTACATCCCTCTCTACTACAGTCAACAGCAACTTCCTTCTTACATCCATAAGTGAAGCTGGCTGAGTTGTGACCACCCTGTGATCTCGCTGAGACACTGACGTCAGCAGGAGCCTGCAGAGCTGTACGGCTCTGCCTGCATCAGTTAGAGGTGATGAGGATCAGGGATTAAAAAATAGCCGGCAACCATGAGCACCAAACATTGAGGCGCAATCTATTGGA
Source organism: Pseudopipra pipra (assembly GCF_036250125.1). Classification (NCBI taxonomy): domain Eukaryota; kingdom Metazoa; phylum Chordata; class Aves; order Passeriformes; family Pipridae; genus Pseudopipra; species Pseudopipra pipra. The sequence goes on along the minus strand of NC_087551.1, from coordinate 33,887,700 downwards.
ATGATTTAGGTTTTATTTTATTTTTTTTAAAAGCTTTTCTCACTCAGCCAAGCTCATTACCCCTACATTCTTCCTTCTTTGGCATAAATGTCATAGAATCAGTTTGCATGTTTGTTCTGCCTAGGTGGGGCAGCTGCACCTAGTGCATTTTTGCCTATTCAGGGGTTTTCCTGTTTTCAGTTCAAAGTTTTTCTCCTTCATTTGGCAAGTCATTTAGGGGAAGCATAGATTTAAGGGTATGTTTGCTTGTTTATTGTATGTACATGACAGAGCACTTATATAATTTTTGAACATTTACTTGCTCACTGATCCTATAGAAGATAACTGCACCTGACATTTTGTATTTCCCTGCTAGTTGATTTTCTGGAAAAACTTTTGAGATCATTAACATAAAAATGACAGAAGAAATTCCTGTGGTTCTTTTCCCCTTCAGCTCTCTACAGTAAAAGAACATCCTGCACTGCTTTGTTTTTCAGGTTGATGGTTTCCTGACGCTTCTCTTTGGCCTGGCTAGCATTAATACCCTTACAGTGATCAGTGTGACTCGCTATATCAAGGGCTGCCATCCTGAGAGAGGTAAGGAATAAAGGCAAGTCCTATGTTGCTTTCACTGAACCTGGTGCAAATCTGTATTTCTCTCAGTCGCAGATTATATTAAATATAAATTAAATTAGTTGAAAACCAGGACATAATGCAGTCATACACATTGCAAACATGTTTCCGTAGAATCTTTCAGGGTTAACTCCAGTAACAGTCAAATTATTACTATTACACTTGGGTCACCATGGGTTAAATTCATCTTGTGCCAAAGATACCACAGGTCCTGCTGACCCTCTGTATTCTTCAAAATACAACTTCAATTGCTCCTAAGTGATACATCATCGTCTGGATCTGAAACAATGAATTTAATCTTCTATGAGATGATGTTTGGGAGGTTTCCAGTCAGATCCTTCATTCAGAAGGCTGCCCTACATACAAACATTTTCACTCTTTAGTGTTTTGCCAGGGTTTGCGCACAAAAGGCATCATGGACTGCTTCAGATGGCACTGGGAACATTCAGTCAGTGTGTCTTTCCTCCAGCTTTTGTAGCACTGTGCAGCGTGCCATCCCCACATGCCTCTCCAGCCTCCCCTTAGTGGATATTTTCACACCACGAGAGATGAAAATTACTCCTGCCATCCCCAGAACTGACCATGACCCAACTCTGCTTGGACCGTCCCAGTCTCCTGCTTGTCTCCAAGATCTGCAAAGCATCATCACCACACTCTTGCACCCACACTTCTTCCTGCTCTAGTGCCCTGGTGATCTGTAACCTAAATATCTCAAACAACTCCAGTTCATTACTCCCTCCAGTGCTAGAAACCTTTTACTCACCACTCTGGTTTTTTGAACTCTAATTTTTATTAATCTTTGGTATAAACACCTCTGTGAGGGCATATGAGTGTCCCACTGTACAAATCTAGTCTGAAATCCTTTACACATTTTCTGTCTTGTGAAGCCTTCATCAGCAAGCCTATATAAATATGCCCATTCCCCTTTATATCTCTTTTTATGATTATGCTCACCCCAGGGGCTCACTTTCACAGGATCAGTAGAAACTTTTCCTCAACATTTGCCCAGTGTCTTCCACCTGCTGAAAACTTTGACTTCCACTGAGAGCCGTATGTAATCTCTCTTCTTTATACCTACACCTACCACAAATTTTCCCTAGTCTTCCTTTCACTGATCTTCAGACAATGTATGATCAGTTTTCATGACTTTGTTATGATTGGCTTGTACCATCTTTCAGGCAGGAACCTATTAAAATCTGCAGGTAAGGCACATGTAAATACAAAGGATACACCATATGAGTTTTTCTCTCTAATAGCACGAGTAGTATTAGCTGTAAAAAGAACTTCTGCAGGGAGCTCTTTTTTCCACAAGAAGTTCTTCTGCAGTTTGTTGTAATGAAAGACTTGTTGAAGTTAATTTTCAACACAAACTGCTGTTGAAACTGCTAGAATTTAGCTCTAATATAATTCTACATCTCCTATTCATTTCATATTATGAAGTCATATTTAAAACCCATGTTTCTCTTTTGCGAAGCTGTACCATATATCCATCTGAGGGTGTGCATAATTTATGTTTGACTCTTGAAGAAATCTTAGAAATTACCCAATATAACATTAAAAAAATGTTGAGGAATGTTGAGATTGGTGGATGCACAAGTATTTCCCACATAAATGAAAAAATAACCACAGCGTATGGCAACAGCAGGACAGAATGAATCATTTGTATCAAATGGCTAATGTAGTTTAAGCAATTTTCTCCTTTTTAGCAGGGAAAACCTTAAGTACATGAGAAAATTCTCTGAATTTAGACTTAATTTGTTTGTTTCTATGTGAAACTTAACACAAAATGTTTCCTCTGTTTTACAAAATTGCAAAACATGAGTCTAACATAGAATTTGCTAATTCTGCAGTGCTCATCAAACTCATTGTCTCCTGCTTAAAAGCCATTCATTTCCACCGTTCAGTGGCCTTAAATGCAAGCCTGACAGATGCTTTCAAAATCAAGTTTTTCCTATGAATATGCATTTTTTGTCTTAATTTTTTTTAATAGCCATATTTTACTTAAGGGGTGTTGGTATAGATGTACATTTAGATTTCAGAGATATGTTTGCTTTTCTAAGTACTATTTTCTGACAAAAGCATGCCATTGCAGGTCACTGCATCAGCAACAGCAGTATGACAGTGGCTCTGGTTCTCATTTGGGTAGCAGCTTTCTTCTGGTCAGCAGCTCCATTACTTGGCTGGGGCAGTTATACAGGTAACAGGTATCTTTCAGTTGTACTTATTTGGCACCTCTCCACTTAACTGAACAAACATACTTACCTTGCTTTCTTGCTGCTTGTGATAAGCCAGACCGACTATCAGTGGAACTAAGAAAATTATTCATCATGCATGATGTACTCACAGAGTGTTGCCTGCTTTAGTATCAGCTATGAAAAGGGGTTTTTTTGAAGATATCAAATGAAAGACTTGGATCAAGCGCATATTACCTATGAAAAAAATAGAGGCCAGAAATATTTGGCTTGGTTAAGCAATGAGATAAAGGAAACTATCAAAAGACATCCTTCAAAAACTGTCAAGATTAGGAAGCTAGAAAAGAACACAAGTTCCAGCAAGTTAAAGTTGAAACTATAATAAGACAAGCTAGAAAGATCTGGAGAAACAGTTTGTTGAAAATATGGAACTAACATAGTAAAGGAAGAAAAAGATATTGGACAGTTTGTCAGTCCAAGAAAGGATTAGGGTGCAAGATAAGGCCATATCAAAAAAGAAGCAGGAGGGAAAAAAGGGAAAAACTTTTATAGTGAACACTGCAGTGATTCAATGGCTAAGTGATATTCCCAGGAGAGAATATTTCCTCATGAGGAAAAGCTGGAGAAAGTGTCTCAAATTAAGCCTCAAAAAATTCAACAAAACATATATCTAGGAACAAATGGTAATGATACAGGAGTCCCAGCAACTGAAATCATGTGACTGATATTGTCTAGCACTTACCTGTCTGGATTCTGCAGGCTTCTGTATTCTTCGAGAAGTCACAAAATCCATGGAGAATTATTAAACCAGCTATGTGCATGTATCCTCTTAGTTATTAAACATATAAGTGGTGAGGTATCTCTGGAGCCTTGAAATATGGATGGGTGTGAGAAAAGCATCCATTTCTATGGTTGCTTAAATTTTCTATCCTTCACAAACCAATGGATCTTTGGTTTGAGACAAATTCAAACTGTTTATTAGACTGTTCCAATTTTGTGGGTTTTGCAATCTGAACATGACATAAACTTGGTGGGTTTGGAGGGGTAATTTTCTGTGTATCTTCAGGTGATCTGTGTTCTTTTTATGTTAATCTTACTAGCTCTTCATTCGTAGAATGATTTCTGATGCTTGTTTTCGGCCTTAAACTGGAGCCAGGGACTTCTTGAGCATCACTGCCTTGTCAGGGTATTAAAGTGTCCCCATGGATTCAGTTTGTACTTTGAATTCAATTCCTTGACAGTGGTTTTCAAGACCACTTCTAGGAGTGCTTTTCCCTACTGAGACACACAGCAGTTTTATGTTCCTGGGCTCTCTGTCTCTAAACAGATTTTCTATTGAGGGCATCCATGGAGAAGCAGGAGCCCAACAATGGCAAGTCCAGCAGCAGGTACCAGCAGACCACAGCACATTACACCTGGCTTCTCACTTCTGCACAGTAGCTGCAGTGGTCCTCAGGACCCCAGTGATTTTTGGGAATGCTACTTGTCAGGGTCCCTGTGGAAGGAGAAAACACAGTTCTGAATTCCAATTAGCAGAAAATCTTTAGGATTTTCTTTCCATGTCATCTGGAGGCTGCCTTCATTCTTCAGTCAAAATTTTTCACAAAGCAGAAACCCGGACTTAATCCAGATTTTATGGTTATACTTTTGAATTTTGAGGTCTACAGATGAAAAAGGCAAAGGAGATAGAAATCTATTTCTATTACTGAACACACCCAGACAGCAACACCTAGAGCTTTTGGTGATAAAAATACTGAACTATTTTTGATGAGAATCATAAAAGAGATTTTAATCTTTTGCTCCTTTAATTCATCCTGTCTAAACCTCCTATCATCTGTGAGGAGTTAAGGAATTTTTTTTCTCTTCAGAATTATCACTGGATGTTAGGGAGAGATCTGCTGCTAAATCATGCAGTCTTCACCAGTATTGTATCTCCAGGACCTGTTAATACTTGACTTACATAATTTTGGTTCACGCTTCATTTATTTGTAATTCAATCTGCTGCCATAGCTTTCAGAAAAAAACACCAGTTTTTTCCACTTAAAAAGAAAAATCCGCAGTTCACAATATGTAGAGAACCTCTAATGTAATAGAACTCAAGTTTTCTATCAGGACACCTTTACAAACACATCAAAAGGATCTAAAGAAGTCAATTGTTATTCATAAAAGTATTTAAGCCAGGGACTGCACATTATTCCCACTGTCTTTTCCTTAAGTACCTGATCAGCTAGTGTCCCACTAGGTGTAGATCCTGCAGTCTGCCTGACTTCATTTTTAAAAGTATGCAACTCTGTGTTGCAGGACTGTGTTTCCCATTTAGCTAAAGCTCTCCTACCTTTCGAAGTAGTTACATTTATATAACATAAATCTTAATCATTAGCTGTATCAATTTTCTTTCATGGCTCTTGCTGCCATAAAAGCTTCATTGCCTCAAGAAGCCCTAATGTTTTTATTTCCTACTTTGCTATGTAAGTAGTGAGTTTTTACATTTGGCATATTGCATCTGGAATTCCTTGTTATGCTGTTACAGTGATCATTTTAGGAAGTTACTATGTAGAGTATTATGACAAATAAAAGTAGGTATCACTCAAGAGTATCAAACCTACTGAAAGACCACTCTTTTTTTTTTTTTCTGGTAAAGTATCACAATTTGCTATCCTAAACCAACAGTTTGTGCATTATGGATTTACACTGGAAATACAAATTGGACAGAATGTTAATACACATTAAAACTTGTTCCAGTCTAGCTGGTCTTGAAAAATTGTTTTTGTAGGAAACAGTGTTACGTCTCATTAAAATCAGAAAGACCAATCTATTCTTTAGTGCTTAACAGAAGAAAAATTTAGCATTTTAGCTGAAAAATTAGTGTCTCAAAAGCAGATAAATATTCTAAAAATGCTTACCAACTTATTCTTGCTTTCCAGATCGCATGTATGGCACATGTGAGATAGACTGGGCAAAAGCCAACTTCTCTACAATCTACAAGTCCTACATCATCTCCATTTTTATCTGCTGTTTTTTCCTACCTGTCACAGTCATGGTCTTCTCATATGTGTCAATTATCAATACTGTCAAACTAAGTCATGCATTAACAGGACTGGGTGATCCCACAGACAGACAGAGGAGAATAGAGAGAGATGTCACCAGGGTAAGTTTGGCTTTCATGTTGGTTAAGATCTATCTTAATGAAATCCATCTTTCCTAAAATTGGTCTTAATTAGAACAGAAGACAACAAAACCAATCAATTGCATTTCATTTAGTTATAACCTCTAGTGACAGAGTCTGAACTCAGTGAAGAATATGAAGTTTGTTTAAAGCTTCTACTGCATCAATTGGCTAATACTGGTGTTACATCTCATGTGAAAAATAATCTAAATATAATTGGAGTGGTTTATATAGCACAAAACCCAAAAATTTGGTTTGGCATATGCTGCTTTCTTTCAGAAGTTACATTACTTCTGAGCATACTCAGAAGTTAGAGTAAGGTTTTCAATTTACTTACCATTTACTTAAGTCTACTGGAAACCTTCTGCATTTATATAAACATACAGGGGAACGTAGCTATTTTCATTCCATTAGATGAAGTATCGCCTAACCACACCATAATGCCAAAATTCAATATATTGAAGTCAGGCCTGCCTGACCTCATCAGAGCAAACCATTTGCTTGCCTGTATTCTCCTGTAAACCATACCCTCAGGGCGACCTGAACATTTCCCTTCTGGCCAAGTGTTCAAGCTACTATTCCCAGTGTATTGCTTCCCTGATGTATTCTTCCAGAATAGATTTAAGACTATTCTTCTTCTGTCTTTCAGGTTTCTATTGTCATTTGCACAGCCTTCATTATTGCGTGGTCACCATATGCTGTCATCTCTATATGGTCGGCCTACGGTCACCCTGTGCCCAACCTTACCAGCATCCTTGCCAGTTTGTTTGCAAAGTCTGCTAGCTTTTACAATCCCATTATCTACTTTGGAATGAGCTCCAAATTTCGGAAGGACATTTTCATCTTGTTCCATTGTGCCAAGGAAGTCAAGGACCCTGTGAAGCTCAAACGTTTCAAAAACCTCAAGCAAAAACAACCACAGCCTTCTCAGAAAGAAGAGAAGTATGCAGCAGAAATGCACCCTGCACCAAGCCCTGATTCCGGGGTGGGAAGTCCAACCAATACCCCACCTCCAGCAAAGGGGGAAGTGTATTTTGGTGTTCTCGATACACCATCTAATAACCCTGATATTGAATGTGATAGATTGTAAGCTTTGCAGCTACTTAATACATACACACTTTCTGTTCAGGAAGACCCTCTTCAGATTCGTGCTTGAGTGACTTCCTAATTCCCATTCCATCTGTTTCTTGCTATAGCACTGATGACTATGCAACTCAAGCAAATCAGATGGCAAAGTGATATTTTCCTTCTATGTAGGTACAAAATGCTACAAAGTATGTTACAATGTGGGCAGCACATCCAGTGCCAGAAACACTTGTTTTTCACGTGCATGCAGGAAAAGAAAGACTGACTTGAGGAGAGCATTAGCTAGCAAAAATAACTAATATGTTCCTATCCAATTTTTTTCAGTTCCAGATTACATTTCCAAATATGTCTTTTGCTATTTGACAGTTACAGCCATAGAAGATTGTTTTAGCTCTGTGGTGCTGCACAGCCCCAACTGTAGAAGACGGGGAGCTGTGATTGCTGTGGAGCTGCTGCAGCTCCAACAGCTGCGAGGGGCAAAAGCTGTGTTCTCCCAGCAGAGCCCCCAGGCATGCCTGCTGTGGGGCTCCCAGGCCCCAGGGACCTCACAGGACTGTATCTGATTATATGATCATAGAATGGTTTGTGTCGGAAGGGATCTTAAAGATCATCTCATTCCAAACCCCCTGCCATGGACAGGGACACTAGACCAAGTTGCTCAAAAGCCCATCCAGCCTGGCCTTGAACACTTCCATGGATGGGGCACTCACAGCCTCTCTGAGCGACCTGTTGCAGTGTGTCACCTTCACAGTAAAGAATTTCTTTCAAATATCCAATCTAAATCTACTGTTCTTCAGTTTAAATTCTTTTTCCCTTGTCCTATCACTTGTAAGAAGTCCCTCTCCAGCTTTCTTGTAGGCTCCCTTCAGGTACTGGAAGGCTACTGTAAAGACTCCCGAAGCCTTTTCCAGGTTAAACAGCTCCAACTCCCAGCCTGTCTTCACAGGTCGCCTTCATAGGTCATCGCCTGTGCCTGACTCTGTGTGTCTCTATGCATAGATCCTGGCATCTTCTGGTCACTGTAGTTTGAGCAGTGGCTTCATACTTTTCCTCATTGGTTTGCAGAATTATTTCCACCTCCCCTGACCTTCCTGGTGAGCAAGGCCTGGCTGTAGCACTCTGATTCAGGAGAGGTGGCCTTTAATTTTACTGATCTCTCTCCAAACCAATTGTTTTTCCACCTGACTATAAAGTGGAGCAAGAGGTGTTGTACAGGCAATGAAACTAAAACTGATACTTAAGTTTTAAGAGTACTGATGAAGTGTGGCATCAGAGCTATTTACAAAATATAATCCAACACTTCACTGTTGCTTCTAAAGAAAGTTTTTGTACCTGCTTATGGGTAAAAAGTAACTTTTAGGTAAACCCAACTAAGGAGCGATTAAGGATAGTGATATAAATAGCTACACTGTAGGCCTAAATCAACAGCCAGACTATCAGATGTTAAAACATCAGATTATTTTGGATTTATTTTACAGAATCAAAGTGAGAAGGTGTGTCTTCATAATTCATCTTCTAAGTTAGCTGCATACTCAAAGACTTCTCTAAGAATGTCTCTGTGTTAGCCGTAGAAATTGCGAGTTCTTTTAGTGCCACTTGCAAGTTAAACAGGGGGGAAAGAAAGAAAAATAAAGAAAAAAGAAGAAGAAGAAGAAGGAAAAAAAAACTCAGCAGCACTGTTTGCTAACATCTCTGCTATTTATGAATTTTTGGAATCTCGCTGTCTGGGTGTGCTGAAATGTAGTTGTTTTGCTAAAGTATGTTTTTCCAGATGTGTTTCTTGGGAAAGTTACAAAGAGAGCCCACCTTCATTTCCCCCATTACTCTATTCATCTTGAGAAAATCACCTATGTTTTGAAGTTAAAAACAAATAAACATTATAAGCAGCAGTGAGGAACTGTGTTTTCTTTCATGGCCACAGATCTGAACTACAAGAGTATTCATCTTTGTGGAAAATTTTGAGATATGTGTGCTATTTCATTACCATAAATAATTAAAAGCAAATAAGTAAACAGTTTGCTTTCAGATTAATGTGCTGCTGTAGCTGCAGAAATAGATGAAATCATTTAGGGCAAAATTTTGTAACAGCTGGATGAAGCGAGGCTGGGCTAGCCAAAGCTAGCACACAGTTTTGAAAGCTTGTTGGTGTTGCACGAAATCGACCTTAGTAACCATGCTGGACTGAGACTTCTCACTAGTGAAAGCTTGGGTTTTCCTCTAAAGAAAGAGAAGTGCCATGCATCTCCATCGCATGAAGTTCTCAGAGATAACCACAGCCACAGGTGTGCTAGACACCTGCCTATAGGCACCCTTTGTCCAGAGGTGCCAGGCTGGCTTTTAATCTGTGTTTCTGCTCATTTACAGATACCTAGAGAAAATTCTTGCCCTGCTGCGTTGCAGCAACACTGTTGATCTGCAGGATTCAGACTCTGACACAGAAGGATGTGAAAAGGGCAAGAAGGAATGCAGAGCACAAGGTCATTTCTGAGAGTACCCCCAAACTCCAGCTGAAATTTCTGCTACTTCGTACACCACTGAGCACATATAGTGAGGTTAGACTGGGCTAAGAGGAGGGAGTAGGAAAAAAGCCAGAATAGGAGCAAAGCAGAGGAAAAATACGAGGAGGTAAACCAGATAAGCAGGGGAGCAAGGGGCCAGGAGCCAAAGGATGCATACCTGATGAAAGACAGTTGGGAACATCCAGCACAGAAACCAGGGAAGACTTCTCTCCTGCAAGGCTGACAGCTACAGTCCTTTGTGGCTATGTGGTAATACCACAAGACTGCATATCTGTAGAGCGCAGTATCTGGTTTCACAGGTTTCCACGAGGATGGACGTCTTTGCAGACACCAACCTGTGCTCCAGGTTCAGTAACAGCAGGAGCACGTTTGTCACTAAAGTTACTCAGGTTGAAAGCTTCCAGCCCTAAAGCATCAGTGCCGTGTAGCTGCACCCACAACACCAGGAACTGGTTGAAGGCAGAAAAAAGGTCCAGAATCCATTACTGGAGTGCAGGTAAGGGAATGTGCTTCAGCATTTTAAGTGTGGGAATCAACACAAATCCATTTGTAAACACACTGCCTGTGTCCTGCATTTCCTCCCCTTGTCTCTGGTTCCATGTGTACCCAGACAAGGCTGGACCCTGCTGCTGCCTCCACAGAAGGGCTCCTCAGACTGCTGAGCCAATGCTGCCACTCGAGAACGAGTAAACAGCTTGGCAACTTGAGTCAGTCATCTAGAACTAAATATTCTGAAGGGGGATGATGGGACTTTATGCTTTTTTAATTAGCAAAAATGAAGTACAGTGCAAACAACATAGAGAGTCCTGGAGTCTCCTCCCCATAACCTTGCTGCTCCTCTCAGCCTTGGATTTTCTTTTACACCGGGTTATTTTTAGCAGCAGAGATGTAAGAAGGCTATTGTCCTTCGATACTCTGGTGGCAAGGATGCTTCTCTGGAAAACTGCAGCTTTGAACACTCTCCATCCGAGATGGTCTTAGAAGGGAGGTCCCACTCACCTTGAGAAAGCAAAAAACTACCTGTTCCCAATGCTTTCTCTTTAGAAACACTACATTTTTACATTTTTCTAATGCAAAAAGCTGATGGGTGTGCCAAAGGCAGGGCTAGAATTCATATCCCATTTTGTGAAGGCACACAGCTGGCAGACACCAAGGGCTTCCTAACAGGATCTAGTCCTTCCTCTACCTCAACTGTTGGCCTATTTCAGTGCATTCTGTATTGAATGGCTTAGTGCCAGCCTGCACAAATGAAATCTCATATCTATTGCTAGTATCCAAATGGTCTCTTGTCATGAGGTAGGAGAACAATATTTAGATCTTTCTCTCTTTGGCATAGGAATTCTGGCATGTAGGCTCCTTCTGTCTCTCTTGCTCAGCCCTGGATATTACTGTGAGATTTTGTAATTGTTGGGGTTGGTTTCATATGTGGCACGCTAAAACAGTAGCATCATCTGGGAGAAGGCAGAAGGCTAAGTAATTCTACCATTTTCAAAGGATGCTGTCAGCATTTGCTGTTTTATTCCAGCAGGATCTGAGACAGAGGTTAGCCCTCTCCTACCCCAGATGCAAGGAACCCATCCTTGCTACCTGTTCATCATCCATTTCCATACTCACAACCCTTTTGACATTGCTGAAGCACCCTGGCAATAATTATGTGCATGATCATAGTAAAGTCACCCTGCAAAAAGCTTGAAGCCCCTAAGCCACCCTCTAAAATATGTGTTTATCTACCCTACATGTTCCTTTCCAAACATTTCTCAACTGTTTTGATTAGCTATTGATTAGTACACTCAGTAGGTGAGTTCTTAATGGCCACACAATTAATGTGTATCAAAATCTCATCATCTCTTATTTCTTATCATTATTATTAATAATTATCAACATATTAGTATTATACCATAATAGGTAACTGCAGTTATTCATCATGAAATGCAATTATTAATACTCACATGTACAACTTGGCCTTGAAACTGGATTACCAACATCCCTTCCACTGACACAACACTTTCAGTTGGGCTACAGAGTTCAAATAATTAAGTTAATTCAGGATCGCTTCTGTTCAATTTCCATGTTAAAAACAGCCTTATAGTAATCCTTTGTTTATTTATGCCAAGAAAGCCTTTTGGGCCCACATTTCCCCTGCTAGTATTTTTGCCAAGCTGAAAATCTTTTAGGGTGTTGGCACATTGAAATACCTAGCAACATTTCTTAATAGCTTTGACATTTCCAATGGTAACGTGAATAACTCGAGTGTGTAGTTGGAGGGAGTGGGCTAGCCTACTGCAGTCCAGTCCCTGCTCTCAGTGCTATTATGTGTTTTTATCTAATGACTCATGTAAAAGTATTTCTTGTAGTATAGACCAGAAAACAAGAAACTCTCCACCTCCGCTTAAGGCAGAGTGTGAACTATTACAGTGTGAACTATTCAGGCTTGCACTCCCTTGCACGCTCTCTCTCCACCCCTATAAATTCTCCATTCTTTGCTGCACAGACTGATGAGATAAGAGAGATTCAGAGTACACTCATCCAAACATGGCCTATGGTTTAGCACTTTCCTCAGGAGAGACAGATGGGGAAAAAGCCCCTCCCTGCAAACAGAGCTGGACAAGAACCTCGTTCTCCTGCTACCCTGGTGAATGGTCTCATCTCAGGCAATAATGAAAAAGCTGGGTAATGCCACCACATCTGTGTTTTCAACAATTCTGAAGATAAGCCAGTCTGGCAAACCAGGTTCTCTTGCCATGCTGTGTGTCCCTCTGCCTGCCTCTCAAATTGCTAAAATCTTGGAGTCTGAACCTTCTCAGTATATCAACAAATGCAAAGAATTTTTGCAAGTACTTTAGGAACTCTGCAGACTGAAGTGAAGGTACCTACAGGGTCAAATGGGTCTGTGTCCAGTTTTGGCCTGGAGTGCCTAATTCCTGTCTGCAGCAAAGACTCCCCAGTAGCTGGACCCCAATCCCCTCCTGCATTGATGATGTAGGAATATGAAAAGCTAAAATCTTGTGCAATTAGGAAAAAAAACCTCCAAGGCCTTGATGATCTGCATATATTCCTGCTTTCTGAAAGATGACCCTTTAATTATTCCAGATAAAGCAGGCTAAAACTTAAAACAGGATCTTTCCCAGAAGAACAGAATAAAGGTACTACTAGATACACATATACACAGATCTTGCAAGAAGCTTTGTGCCTAGAATACTCTTTAAAATCTTCATATACCCACATTCAGAGGGGTAGCTAAGTGAATTGCATTGACTGCAGGAGAGAACAAGAGCCTGTTATCTGGACCTATGTTTCTACCCAAATATGTATTTAATACAAACCTCTTAAAGTACTTTCTTTTCTGGGTTGGATTATTTTTGTATCATCATAAAAAGGAAGCAAGACTGCATCCTTCTTGATGTGCAGGAGAAGCACAAGAATAAATTTAAGATTCAAAGGATGTCCAAATATTACTATAATAGAAACACAGAACAATTAAAAAATTACTAAATGGAATGTAATAAGCCATTGTTAATAGAAAAAATGGCCACACTGAATAATAAAAATAAAATAAGAACTACCAGCTGTCTGTGCCAATAATTATCATCTTTGATGTTCACTGAATGAGACAAAAGCCCTCTAGGGACAACAAACACACAGCATTTAATTATGTAATAGGATGTAACCTAGTAAAAGGGAGTGGAAGGACTTACAAAAAGCACTGCAATAAAAGCCCTCCCTTGCTGATATTTGACAGCCTTCAGTAGCCTTTGACACTGTACACCAGCCAGCATGACTGCTGGAAAGAGCCACTGCTAGAACAAATCTGGAATTGTCCTGCAGGACACATCTGCTGGGGTCCAGCACAAGGTCCATGAAAGCTGACCATGCAGGAGGCACCTCTATGTGTCACATCTGCCACAGTATTTGCAAACTGAAGTGTGAAGTCAAGAATAATGTTTGGCTGCACAAATGAGAGCGTGAGCATGTCTTGGTGATACGGCCTAGCCAAGTCTTACCACAAGCCAAAGATAAATTTCAAATGAATCATGTCTTATAACATTCAAACAGAGAATTGGGAGAAAATTAGTGATCTTAGGGCATGCTACACACCACTGATAAACTGCTGTACAAAATGAACAAAAGTAACTTCTCTGAGAACTAGCCTGGGAAAACCGGTAATCTATACCTGGATTTAAAGGGAATGGAAAAGGGGCTTTAGCTCATCCTTGACTGGTACCACGTTAACTGGCAATCCAACCCTCAGCTTCCCTTGCTAAAAGGCAGTCAAGTACAGCAGTATTATTGTGTGTACCATAAGAAAAAATCATTCCAGACAAAAGACCACTTCAAGAATTTGAAAGTTTAAGTCTTAGCTCCAGCGATGAGACCCATATCTCCCCACAATTTGGAGGAGCTATTATCAGACCATTCCCCATCCTTGGAGTCATGGCAAGGGAAAACATACGCTTTTGGAAAACTGATACACTTATTCTTTCAAAGATGCTATACATTCTTGGCAATAAAGTCCTTCATCACTGCCTGACTATCAAAGCACAAGATCACCTTAGCAAGTCAAGGAAGACTTGGATTGGCCACGCAGCATATAAAAGGACAAAGAAAATGGGCTACCAGGGCAGTAAAATTGTTATGCGTATCTCATATTTCACTTTTTCCTGGGATGACACAACCCTACTGAGGGATGCAAGGAGCAGTGGTGTAGCATTGTATAGTTGCCCTGCAAATTGCTCTCATGCGTTGGCAGACTGGGAGTGCCGGTTAGACCTGTGTCTGGGAAGATGTTGCCTCTTTGGTGAGCTACAGTACTGCTTGAAATGGCTATTTTTTCTTTGGGAGACAAACATCACTGCTAGAACTTGGCCAAATCCACAGGAAAACCTTAAGCATTTTATCTTCCTAAAGAAGTCAGGGCTTTTACAAGAGGTGAAGCGCATGGGCTCAGAAAGTGTGGGGAAAAGTGATTGTTAGAGGGCTGTGATTAAAGACCTGAGTAGCACTAGAATAACTAGACAGGTATGCCTGCCGATAAAGGAGACAGAAACTTTGACATCACTACTTGGAATTAATAAGAGGAAGGCTCTATCAACTTCTGGGCTGCAGCTAAATGCTGCAGCATTTAGCACAGTTGAGTCTTCCTTAAATCAGTTTAGACCTCCTGATTGTTTACACTGCAGTCACTGGCTCTCTGTAATGGTTGGTGATGCCCACCCACATCTCTGTTGATTCAGTGTGACCCTAAGGAAAAAGAGCATCCCAGTTTCCCATTTTCAGTCTAACAGTAATCCCATGCCTCAAGCTTCATGTTTTCAGCTTCTTTTATTGCCACACCCCATATTAAACCGAGTATGCACCAACCATAGATGCTTTGGCAACAGATAAGGAAGAGCAGAGCCAACAGCCAGAAAGTTAGTACAGGTGAATACATCACCCAAACACTTTCTAATAAGAATTCTTGCTGTGAAGGGGCAGTTTTTCCCAAATGTTTTTTCTCATCTAACCTACTAGGAAAATGGATCATCACCATGGAATAATGAAACATGGGGAGTTCCCACAAGGAACTCTTACTTGTTCTTACTATAAAGGGCCCTTTAACTATTTACCAGGCTAGCAGAAAAGAATAAGTCTAGCATATGCATCAAAAAAACACTATTGAGAGTACTCTCCCTGAAGTTATTCCACAAAGACAGCATGGATTTTGGAGCCTTCCCCCCTTTACAACTATATGCAACAGAAATTAAGCTAACAATACTAGTTATATTGACACAATCTATACCTGGGAGGATATTTCTGGCCTTATAAAATTATATTCTCCAAATAAGACCCAGGTAGTGAATCCACTCAATAACTTAAGACTTTTCCCTAATGTCTCCATCAGCAAAATCTGGAACTGTACTTCACTCAGCAAGTTCAGTTGCAGTTCAGTGGGCACAGTCATGTCTAAGGATGCTAAACATATGGTCTCTCAGCTGTAGATCCCAAAGGTTTTTAATGAAGATGACATGCCTCAGCTGCCTCTAATCCTGGAGAATTTGATTGCTTTCTGAATGGCAGAATGTACCCAAAGCACTTCTGCCATGAAAAAATTAGGTTTATCTTATCTTCTAATATAGGATCTTACACAGTAAGCAAAATTATTGTTTGGGAAGTCACAGTCATTAAAAGTGTTGAAGTTATTTTTTCTACTTAATCATAACAGGTTTAATTCATCTGTTGGTCTCACAAACTTGCAGCATCTCACTGACCTACCCAACCTCCAAAGAGCAGAGGTGTCCTGCTGTCCTAACCTAGAGATGACTATGGGAAGACCTCATTTTGAACTGACCATTTTCATTATTTAGATTAAGGGCAACACAGCAAAGAAAGCTTCTCCAGACTCCCACAAGAAGACCAGCTCATCCCCTGTAAATCCCTGTATTAGCCCAGGTTACAAACAAAGATGAAAGACCAGACAAGGCAGCAAGGGGACACGCTTCCAGTTTCTGGCTTCTATCCAGGTGCCCTTCCTTGACACCTGGATAAACCCAGCAAGGATTAAGTATGCTCAGCAGGGCCAGGAAACTAGCCTGGTCTGTGTTGCTGGTCTCCCCCTTCAGCACTGTTTTGACTTAGTCGCAATTATTTCAGGCTTTGTTAGCCAGGCGTGGGTCGATGTGACTTGCTCAGCAACAAGTTTAAAAAACAAATAATCCAATTAATGAAAGAAGCAGAGTGTAAAAGTGTTTGGAAAGGGTTGGGAAAGCCAAGTGGAGAGCTGGCACGACACCCTGGTGGGACATCTCCCTCCAAACAAGGGTGCACAGAGACCCCTTGTTAGCTCAGTGGGGACAGCAGCATGGCTCTTCTTTGAACCCTGCAGGCCTCAGGACCGTGACACATCACTGGGGCTCAGCAAACCAACACAACAAAGCCCTGTATGCCATGCAGATATAAAGCTTGCATATAAATAAAATCCAGGACAAATACTAATATTTGCAACTGCTGCCCACTTCTGATCTACAACGACTTCTCAGCAAGGGCTTATATAAAAATTCCCTCTAGCTCATTACCCCAGCTTTCATCAGGCAGCAACAAAGAAATATCAGAAGTTGTTTAAGAGTATATCTTTATCCCTGAAATGAGTGCTTGTGCTTCAGCTGAGGTGGGAGTGGGGAGTGGGAAGAGGAAGATTGAGTAGGAAGAGGGAGATTGAGGAGCTGTTCACAGTTATTCACATTGCAGCCATGGAATATATGTGTAGGGCTATTCATTCAAAATGTTGCCATTGATAATGGCATTCAGTTGCAAAAATCCCTAAATATCATTTAGAGAGAAACAACAACTCTGCCTGCCTGGAGTGATAAAAATTCAGGTCTTTGGTTCAAATTCCTTGTACGATCGCTCCAGTCCTGACCCTCACTGTGTAAAACCTTGTGATTAAGAAGCTGTCTGACTGCAACAAACCCCACCATGGATACTTTCTTTCAGAAGGGGTCATCACAAACCTTATCCCTTCTGGAAGTGAGAGAAGCGCATGGGAAGGACAGGGATGGTGAGGAGGGCAAGTGCTGGCATTTCTGCCAGTCCACTGGGGTCTGTGTGCCTAGAGTCGCTCTTGCATCACTCTATACCTTCCTTGTATCCACATAACAGGGCCCCCAGGTACACCCCCAGCACCTTCCTGCTGTCCCATTCCTCCAGGAGAACCCCAATTTTCCCCTATATCCCCCACTCTCCTAGCAGCAGCACCCTCCAGTCTCTCTCCTTTCCTTCCCAGTTAAATTCAACCTTGCCAAAACATGGGATGCTCTACCTTCACAATGTGTATCATCTTTCAAGGAAGGTGTTTCCAGGACCTGGATCCACAAAAAAAGAGGTTTATATGGGTGCAGCACCACCCAGGAGTTACAGGAATCCATGTATTCCCAGCCCATACTGAGATCTCCCATTACCACACAAGGCCATGCAACCTTGTTCTCCTCTTCACTAGCTGTCATTCTCCTAGAAATTTTGCCTCCCTAAAGGGAAATGGGTTTCTACAAGAACAGTGGGCAAGGAGACCCTGGAGGGGGGCCAAGCCACCACCACTCAACTGGGAGAGAACAGTGTAAGCCCTTACATGGTGAGCCTGTGTTACAATCTGCTTAAATATTGCAGAAAGAACTTTCAGATTTAAATATTCCCTTGAGCAAAATTAAGACTCATACAAGTTATCTGTTGATACCCAAACTGTTTTTATTAATTGCTAAGAGATGCAAAGAGAAAGATGAAAAAAAATAAGAAAAGGTTGGAAAATGCTTAAGATTACTTTTAGAAGCAGAGAAAAGATACCACCAAAAACTACCTTTCCGTTGAGCTGGTCTGTGGAGTGGGGGGAGAGAGAGAGAAGCAGTTTTCTGCCTTTTTTTTTCTCTGTCTCTGCAGCTTTTCGATGTTATCTCTTTAGCTGGAGGGGGTCTTTTACAACTTTAGTTCTCTGGAATGCAGTCAGGATGTGAGCTTCCCTACTCACATTGGGCCGTGTCCCAGGCCATGCAGAGGTCCCGGTCCAGCCGCACCTCTCAGTCCACTTCAAGACGGCAGAGGTCCGGTCTCTGGTGACGGGCAGGCAGCATACGGTGGCAGAAGAAAAGGTGAAGGCGAGGTGGGGGAGAGACTCTCAGCTGCTATAGCCAATTCTCTTTCCTACTCCTCTTTCCCTAGTTTTCCCAAATTTCTCCTCAACTTTTATAGTGTTCAAAGGAGGTTGTGTGTAGTTTCTTGGCACGTAGGCCTATTCAGATGTTCGAAGAGATATGATAACCATGAACGATAACAGGATCCTTTGGCAAGAAATCTCCAGTGGGAAAATTCTAGTGAGAACTTCTGGTAGAAAACTGACACAGAATTTTTGGTAGGAAGTTTTTTGACAGGCAGAAACAATGGCGAAACATAATTTTTGGCATTTTTATGTTATCTGTCTGTTACAGTCTGTGCACAGGGGCACATGCAGAGGGGCTTTTCATGAACTCTGGCAAAAACCGGTGAAGAAAATATATTAATACACCTATTAAACATACTGGCAGTTCTGGCCCTGCTGTGTATTTGGACACTTCTGCTTGCCAGAGCAGCACTCTGATTTCTACATGTTGCCTCCAGAAACAACCTGCATTTTTAACAGTCTTCAGTGCCAAGAGCCAAAGCTGGAGGAGACAAGGATAAGGGCACCACAGAGGGGATGCATTCAGTTGCTGGGAGGCAGCCATGAACTCTCTACTGTGAAGTGGCTTTTACTGGCATCACCTACTTGCTCCGACACCTGATGCCCTACAGAGCGTAAACAGAAAACACATCGGGAAAACAGTCAGGAAGAACAGACAGAAGACTGTTACTGGGTTTACATTTTCCAGGCCTGATTTGCAGTGAATAGTTGAGCTTTACTGCCAAGGTAAGAGGCACGGGGATCCAGGGGGTATTCTTGTTGAACTGAATCAACAGTGGCAATGATAGCACGTGGCTCACACTGGAAGTGGGTAGATGGGGAAAGCATGCTGAAAAAGGCATTTGTACTTTATGAGGGCTATGGTCCTCAACTGCAAATTTCAGCACTGAATCCAGCACTGCTGAAACTTGATTAACAAAGAGCACTTTCCTAAACAGATGATTCTACTCCTCATACAAGGAGGTTTATGCTGCTGAATAAGGTTTTATACGAGGTAGTAGAGCAACGAAATATATCCCACTTACCCTGTGAAGACTCAATCTCCACCTACACTGGATTCTAGATGAACAAAGTCCATATGCTGCACTTCCTACAGACCCAGTTCTGTTCAGTCACCATACACTTTTGCAGTAACTGCAAGTTCTGCCAAAAAAATGGTACCTAAAATTGATCTCCATTGTGGCAGCATCTTGGTTTCTGAGAGCAGACTGGTGAGATACAAACATCACAGCCCACCTCCATAATGACACAGCTTTTAAAGCTGGTTACACCTCTTCAGATCCAAAGGTCTGCAGATGCAATCAGGTCAAACTCCTCTTCACTAGCCACCCTTAGCATTTCATGATCCCAAATGTGATGGAGGCTTTTCCAGTCCCTGCACTTACTGTTTACTTAATTTATGTTTCAACACAGCATTTGTGGCAACCTCTGTTCTAAATCTGGCATTGGGAATATGGGGCTTAGGACATATGGGTAGATTCAGCTGCATGGCAAAAATAATGAAGATTTCTTGATTCCTATGATAACTTGCTGTTGTATTTCAAGGGCAAGAACATCCTCCATCTGTTTTCTTTTTTCCCTATAGAGATATATCTGGAAAGAATTAAATGAAAGCAATATCTGAGCACTGCTTCTTTCTGCTGCAGACCAAGGTCTATAAACAAACCCACCTGACTTGTTGGTCCTAACTAGCACTGTCTGCGTGCCCACAGCTAATGCACTACACATTAAATTGCTCTCAGAGTATGCAAACACTCCTTACAGATAGTAGTAACTTCTGAGTTCACTCAAATGCCTTATTTGACTCTCCTTCCAAGACGAAGTTCACTTTTCTTTATGTCTTTTGATTATTAAAGAGGAAGGCAAGGTCAAAAGTTTCCAAAAGTGACTGCCCAGAATTTTAAGAAACCCCCAACAATTAAAATCCATGACAGTTACAACGGTCACTGTTCAATTGGAAAGACTTCAGCTGCCCACGTATCAGTCACAGAAAAGTGTCTCTTTGCCATTCCCCACTATTAATCCTCCTTCTCTGAGCCTGCCCAGTTGGGATAGCAGGCTCCCAGGCCCCCATTCTCCCCCTGTATGCTGCAGGAAATCCAGGGCAAAGAATTTATCAGCTCTCACTTGAATATTGCATCCTGGCAAAACTAAAAAGATTTTGTCATTTTTGTATTGTTTGCTCTATGGGATAAACAAATGAACTGGTGACTTGGGACACACTAACAGAGCTCTGCTTCTCTGCAGTCTCAGGAAACATGGCCATTGCCATCTTTGCTGAGAAACACCCAGTGGTTCAAATTTACACAGTGCATGTTTGGTATCCATCCATTTAAGCCAAGCATGCCAACATTATGCATTCATTTGGCCCATGAGGTCTCCTCATTCATAAAGAGAAAAAACAGAGGCCTGGCTACCCAATTGCTCTAATTATTTAAAGAAGTTTCTGATGCTGGCAAGGGCTACAGCATACATAATTCAGCCTCCCTACCTTTTTCAAACACTAGACAAACACGTCAGTGTATTTTATATAAGCCCTACAGGACATTGGTTATTTTATTTACCTGAAGTCAATTTTGATATTAGTGCTTTAAGCAGCTAAAGCCAAACAATGTTAACCCCCTAATAGCCTTGCCATTCTAATTATATTTTCAATTTCCTACTGTATTCTCTCCATGGTTTGTTTTCTTCAGTAATAAAGTTTTCAAGCACAATTTACCTGAAGAGTAATAACACAAAAGTCAAGATTTTATTTCATGGAGTTTGAGAAACAGAAGAACTGCAGAATTTGAACTCCACTGACACTTTTTAGGAGTTAACACTAACATGTGTGACAGCTCTGTCTTTGAACAGAGCCGGCACTGTCAAGCTGTGCGTGATATCTTAGGGTGTTGTAAGATTCTGCTCTCTGATTTCTGTGGTAGTATTTGGCTGAAAAGGCTTGAGGGTAATTGTTTGAGAGCAGAAAACTTGTTCCTTTCTGTTTAAGCACCTGAATGGGATTAGATGTGACATAGCTATGTGTCATCTTGCAGAAATCATTTTTCTCTGTTTTCTGTCCTTGTATGCAGAGTCAGGACTGACTTAGTAAGCCTACAGTGGTCAGCTCAGAAGATACATTCAACAGTTTCTGTGTAATGATCACAGGCCAGTTAGCTCAGTCCTGGGTCACTTTGATTCCTTATATATTCTCTACTTATAACCTGGAGAGCAAATAATTTAATAGTTTTAGAAGTGTGGCCACAGCCCCACACCAGAAGAGTAGTGTGCACCTTGGGTCTCACAAGTGGGACAAAGTGTGTGAGAGAATCTGTACTTTCCCACTAAAAATTTTCCAGATAAAGTCTGGATTCCTCTAAAAATTGTGCAGGCATATCTTGTTCTATAACATGGATGAACATGATTTTCTTTGCCTATGCCTACACCAGCGGAGTCAGAAGTTCCTTCTGAGTGTTGAGGAGATGAGAATGATGGGTTGAGCTGCAGTAAGCACCTGCTCCACAGGATCTATATACCTGTCATCACTTTGCACTTGTGGAAGCAATTTATGGCCTTTGAAGTCACCATCTTCTGCTCTGACTTAGATTTTGACCTACTGTGTGAACCTATTACACAGTAAAAACTTTTTCTCTTCCCCTTTCTACAAAAGTTTGACCTGTTCATGTAAATCACTACGGAAAGATCATCAATGAACAAAAAATTATGGACTAAGACAGTAATGAACTTGGACTGAATTTGGACATGTAAGGGCAAAACTACATCTGTTTCTGATGGTGGCCTCACAGTTGCCTCACCTCAGCTCTGGGGTCATACCAGTTTATGAGCATCAAACCCAGAATATGTGAGTTTATTTGCATTTCCAAATAGGTGAGGTTTCCCTTATTTCATTTATCTATGCATCACTGCATGCAGAGGGGGAGGAACAAGAGGGATCTTACATTTTTGTGTTGGCTGAAGCATGTAACCACTAGTTTTATTATAAACAAAAGTTTTTTTAAAAAGTCAGATTTGTAATGAGGATTAGACTAAATGCAGTGAGCTTCCCTACAGTGAAGTCAGATTTTCAGTTGTTACCCACCAAGGCCTTTACCCAGCTTTTTCCAAAAGCAATGTTTTTTTCAAACAAACACTGTGTGCCTTGAAAAATCTGCAAGACAGATTATCTCAAATGAATATTTATTTAAGAGTCTGTGACTAAGGTCCCTCAGCAAGTGTCTGGTCTTCCAGGTCTGCTGCTACCTCTGTTTAAAAACAGCGAACTTCCTTACTGAGTCTTGGCTAGATTATCTCCTCTGTCAATGCTAACATTGCTTACACACATCATCTCTCTCTTTCTGCTGTTTTATCTTCCAGAGTGAAGATAATGTCTGAGTAGATCATAATTCAATGTGGTCACTAAATTTTCCTCAAAAATTAAGAACCTTCTCAAACTCTCTTTGAAGCCAGTATTTCTTCTCTCTGGTCTTGTTCTTTGGCTACTTCATTACAACTTTCAGGGAATAGGTTAGAGATCTGCATTCTATTTCTTTCAGGCGTCTTTTCAATGGATCATGCTAAATCCTTCTTTAACTTACAAGCAAATGAAAATACAGTATAGTAAAACTTAAGAACTATTACCACAAAAAGCACTAACGGCAGACTAGAAGACTAGAAGCAATGGTGGGAGACATGAACACCTACAGACACAGAGCATTTGCCCCTCCCCTAGACCACCGTGTTCAATATCTATCGTCTTCACAATAGTGACTTCCTGACTGCATGGTCACCTCTTTTGCAAATAAATCTTTCCCTGTGGCAAGTCCCAGCAGCAAAATGGAGCCATTCAATGTGGTCCACCTCTTGCTCCTGCACTTTGTGTTGCCAGCTCTTGGGTGGCTGGAAATGGCTTTCTGTCAGGAAAGAGCACAGGCAACAGCATTCAGAAATGTTGTGATAAAAAGAGACAGCTAGTGGCCTCCTCAGTGTTTTGTTTTGATACTGGTCAGCTCTCCATTACAAATGACAATGAGAAGCTGAATACCCTGAATAATAACAAACTAGACAGCTTTTCTGATTCTGCCCACTCAGTGTTTCTGCTCCACAGTTCCCGGGATGCTCATTTCCAGGATGCCAGGTTAGCTCGCAGGGAGCACTGCAGAAATGTGCCAGCCCACTGGCAGCATCTTTGACCCCGAGCCGTGAGCAGAGCCAGCCAGGCTGGGAGAGGGCAGGTGGGTGCAGCATGGACCATTGCTGTGTTTTCCTTTTGCCCCTGAATTATCTGAAGAATTAAACCTCACAAAGCCTTATGAAAAGGGCAATGATATTTTTAAAGTGTTAAATGGAATTAATATGACTTTTGGGTTTGGGTTTTCTGGGTTTTCAGTAGATATTCTAGGTAGATCTACTAAAAGATTTGCTTACCGAAGAGGCTTCCTGCCAGTCCAATGCATTCTGACTCACAAGGAATTACTATGGCAAGCCTGAACTTCTGTATTAGGAGAATCAAATTAATTTATGGATTATTATATCTTACTAAACAGTTGGAACTTCCTGATAAACTTTTGATATTGTATTGTTTATTAATACGCTGAGCTGTTACACAGTGTCCGTAAGTACTGGAGTAGAGACTCACAAATAGCAGGTAATCACTTTCATTTAAAGCCAGGTAATCACTTTCCTATAAACTAAATACATTTAGGGGATTATTACATCATGAACTACATGTCTTTCTAAAGTGTATTTTGAACTCCATCTCCTCTATTTGTACTAGATTTTTTTTCACCAATGATCTTAGATAAAACAGTGTATGTTCTCTCATTTATGTTATCTATACATTTCTGAATACCTAGATGTAATTGCAAGTTACAGTTTGCATTCCAGCATCCTGGAATGTGATAGCAGCACTTTCTGTGATCATCTTGTAAATGCTGTGATTTTGATTCTCTCAATGAATTTTGTATATCTCATTTGGCCATGTCAAACTTTATGGGTGCCAGTTAGTAGCCTTAGAGAGCATTTTATAAAATTCTCACACCCAACTGGAGAAAGAACCCTCATACCATACTTCTCTGTGCCCAGACTCACAGACTTGCTGTGTCACTAATCCTCTGACTTCAGGGAAACTGCTGAGGGAATACAATGCTATTCACATTAGTAAAGGTAAAACAGTCTGTCTCTTCAAAAGATATTTTTCTCTTTAAACTTCATCTGCACCTAACTAATCTGGTAGTTACAACCTTTAGAGCTGTGTGGTTTACTCTCATCTACTAGTTTTTGTCCTTTCACTAGAATGCTGAACCGAACAGGAAGACAAAAAGATTCAGCCAAAACATCAGTCGAGCAAAGCTTCACTTCCCAAAAGAGAAAAACTTGACAAATCTGACAGGCTAGTGCAAAAGGAGCATAGAAATCCCTACCAAAAATATGTGGGAGGGAACATATATTTAAAATAGGACTGCCTAATTTGGCTGCTAAATCAGTGTAAGGAGCTCTGTACGTCTGTGTGTGCGGGAGGGAGAGGGAAAGACAGAGGGAGGGAGAGACAGAGAGGGAGAGAGGAGCAGAGAGAGGGAGGGGAAGAAAGAGAGAGAGAGCAATGTGCCTTTCACAGAGCTGGGAGCTTGATGGGAATGTTTGATTAGCTCCTCTCTGAAAGAAAAAAGGTGTCCAGGCCTCCCTCTGCTGCCTGCTTCTCCTTCTGTAGAATAATGTTGGCTGGAGTTTGGGGTACAGAAAAGCTTGGAAAAAATAGCACTTTCATACTGTGTGGAGAAAAGGAATAAAAAGTTGCACACCTCAAGCAAGGTAATTCTCATGTAATTTCTCTACTATATCTATTTAGAGGGTAGAGGGGGAAGTTGTTTTTTTTGCCTGTTGATAATAGTTAAATATTTTCACTGCTGAGAAACTGCAGGGACATGATGTTTTATTTAGCATTCCAGCTGTGTGCTTAGGATCAAAGACTTAAGAAGATGAAGACACAAATGTAGAATGAAACTGTACTTTACATTATATATACTTCATAAAGTATTTATAAAAGCATTAAGCTCCTACTGTTAGAGTGGACACATATACTTGCTGCCTGAACAGCAAGGGCTTAACTATGTGCTAAGGAATGATGTATATAAGCCACACACCAATAGACATTTATATGCCTTCTGTTCAAATAGTGTGTGATAGGCAATGCAACTTGTTCCTAAATTTAAAACGGTTTTGCTTTCAATACTTTTTCTTTGTCTCTTTGATAAATAGGAAGGTGTGTGTTGTATCATTAATTAACACTACCTGACACTGGGGAACACTCATCTTCAAGGTACAGGATGGTACTATTCCAGTGATGTGTATTTCTGTGATGTGAACTCCCTTGCTAGATGGATAGATACAGATGTATGAACAGTACAGTAGCCTAGACACTATACATCCTTTTGTGCTGAGTGCTTGTTTTGCTGGTGAGGCTCCAAAAATGAATAGCATTGTCAAGCCTGCCAGAGCCGTTCAGCTCTCTGTGGAGAGATTAGAGTCTTGATAAGTCTCTTCAAAATGTGATTTCTCTCAGACTAGTACAAACATGAACCAAATGCCCCAAGCAAACTTTCAACTCTAGTTAATATTTTGTTCCTAGAGTTTATGGGAACTACACCACATTTAGAGCAAAAAGCAGATTTACAGATTACAGAGGCAGGTCCTCCGTGGAACACACTTCTTTTTCTCTAACCTCTCCAAAATTTAAACAAAACACCATAATGAGAAAACCCACACAGAGAAAAAGTAGTTCAGATGGCTTTTAATATACATGTTATTGAGATTAGCCATGAAGTCTTACAAGTTTATAGTTTGCATTTTACTATATACATCCCAAAGTTAAAAACATTGACTACACTCAAAGAAAATCTATGTTTTTCTGTATCTGTAGTATCATGTTCTTCTGGGTTTACTCAGTTCATCACTTGAATGACAGTCGTGACTGTGAGACTGATCTCTTTCAGAGGTGTAAAGAGAGCTCTAGCAAAAATAATTGCATTACACACACCCACACATTAATTTTCAAATATTAAATTAGTATCTATATTAAACAGACTTATTTTGTTCGCATGTTTTATCTAATCCTTTGAGTTGCTGAAGTGATTCTCACTGGAATGACAGAAAAGCCTTGCCATCTTTCAGCTATTCAAGCCAGAAAAATATTTTTTTAAAAAGAAACTTTTACTGTCCTGCCAAAATAGTTGAATATTGCTTTGTGTTTCCACCTGTAGAAGTATTATGTTCTTAATTTGCTCTTAACTTGTTCTTACCTTTACTTTATGTGAGACAATTCTTTTCCTAGTGGTATTATTACACATGACTCACCACTGGCTGGTCGAACCAAGTAGTTTTACTATTCTTGAGAAAAAAAGGTCTGGCACTCACAGACATGAACTCTCCACACAATGGTACTGGCATGAGTAGGTGCCAGAGCAATGAGGAGTGTGTTGGCCCATTGTAATTGGGTGGGATGGCATTGTCTTTTCTGGATGGGTGGTGAAAAGCAACAGTCTGGGATTTCCTGATGGTCCTGGGGGATATTCTCACCCCCTGAAGTTCTGCGTACACCAGGACTTCTCTGGCATACGACAGCATAAATTGAGTTTAGACCTTCCATTCAGGGCTCAGGAAGTGGACGCTGAACATAGTCCTTCCTTCTGAAAGCCTATCATCATACGGGTCTCATTGATCTGTGTTGGAAAACAGAAACACATAACAAAACAAAAATAAACGCAAAACTGAAGCTTTAGGGCTTTTTTTTTTTTTTTAGTAAAAAAAAGAAAAATAATAATCATAGCATGTATTCTACATAAGGCCAGGGAGGATGCAGCTACAGCCCTCCGCACCTTTCTCCCGTGGAGTAGTTTTTAACTCCGGAGTAGGAGAGAGAAATAGGTGCTTAACACCTACTTAGAGCACTTCAATTCCTCTTTTGAACTTGCCGGGGCACAAGGAGCCCTCTTGTCCCAGCGCTGCCTGGGGAGCCTGTGCTAGAGCTCAGCTGGGACCTGGGACAATGCA
Organism: Pseudopipra pipra; assembly: GCF_036250125.1. Classification (NCBI taxonomy): domain Eukaryota; kingdom Metazoa; phylum Chordata; class Aves; order Passeriformes; family Pipridae; genus Pseudopipra; species Pseudopipra pipra. The sequence goes on along the minus strand of NC_087551.1, from coordinate 33,860,421 downwards.
GCCCCTGTTCTGGGCTCGGCTGTCGCACAGAGACTATAATTATCTCTCTTCTAATGACCAGCCAGGCAAGATAACAGTTTTCATGCTATGTTTAGAAAACAATGTCTTACTACAAATTGACGGTTCATTCGCCTGTAAAAGAGCCTCTCTAACAGTCCTGGAGCAGCTGCCACTCTTTTGCATCCCAGTTCCTTTATTTGCTGCACATTTCCCGCTTGGAAAACCTGAGCAAATGCCGCGCAGGCAGCAAAGCTTCCCACTGCCACACAAGAGACTCAGAGAGGTGCACAAATGCCCAGAAAATCTGTAGCTGTTTAGATTGTATTTCTATTAGTAAAACAAACTCTGACTGTCTGTCTTGCAACAGCCTGCATCGCCTCTGTGAACTCTAAACCCTAACCCGAAGGGGATGCAGGCACTGCTGTGAGTGTGACCGCAGGGCAGCAGTAAGACTGTCTTGTACTGACTCCTGACAAGGCCCTGCGGAAAGCAGGATGATGCAAAAAGTGGGATGTGAAGGGACTTGTTGCAGATAAAACAGGAGCATGTATTACTGATGGGCTTTTTCTTCCAGTGGCCCACAGCAGCATAGTCAGGATCTACTGAAATTATGTAGGCTCCAAAGGCATCCATGGGGTAGGTGTACTGGCCAGCTGAGATTGCAGGCTGTGTGGGTATAGTGTCCCTTGCAAACACTGGGAGGTAACAGAACTGGACAATCCTGACAGCATGGCACTCTTGGGCTAGCTACACAAGTATTTGCTCTGGCCTCTGCAAACATTTTGCACCAAACTCTGTGCTGGGGCAGCTGTACATTTAGTGGTGTCTGAGGGCTGCTCCCACATCCTCTGACAGTGCTCTGCCAACAGAGAGCAGAGCCTGCTCCCTCTTTCTGCAGCTGGCTCACCCTCACCTCTCTTGCCATCTTCTCTGCTCTCCTCTGCAGCAGGATGTGGCTGGGTTACCTTGGGCTGTCTTTCCTCTTTGGGTTCATTTTTCAGTGACTGAGGCCTGGAAGAAAAATAGAAAATGTTGATCAGAAAGAAAATTTCCCAATGGCTTGGAAGAATAAATATGTCTCATGAAAATGCATTTTAACTTCGGAAAAAAAAATCATCTGTAGCTTTCTCTTTCCCTTTTAAAGCAGAACACCTGAATCTATAGCTCATATCCCAAACTGGAAACACATTTGCATTTAGAAGAGTATTTATAACCATCTCTGGTTCATTCAAATCATCTAGGTTTAAGCAGTTCTGAACCTGACAAGTATTGCTGTCATGGCTGAACTGTCTTTCTAGCACCCTTTAAGTCCATCCCACCTCTGCTTTATCCCCAGAACTTCAGAGTGCATTAAGAGGTCAGCGACACATTAAGAACATGATCTGTGTCAGTTATCCTTAACATGTCTCATTCTACAGGACATCCCATAGACATAGATATAAAAAATATTTTCAAGATGAACTTGCATGTGCAAACTGTTTTTCGGCCTGTCACCTTATAAAATATCTTCGTAAATGTAACACAGCAGCCAACAGTCTTTCAGCTGGCAGCTTGATTCATATGAAAAAAAAGCATATAATTGCCAAGCGTCAGTTATACGTGTGTCAAAATTTTGGGGAAAATTCTGAATTTTCTTATGTAGCTTCATGCAGTCCTTTAATGTCCCCACCAGGATGAGCTGGGGATTTCCAGCACCTCCAGGCTTATACATAAAACTGTGGAATTTTTTACCTCTCAAAAATCACTTGTTTACAGGGAGGCTTGGACACGGCCACCTCTGTGCCTCTCAATCTCCCTGCCAGGTCGCTTTAGTGATTCAGAAGGCCCCATTCTTTTTTATTTTCCCCAAATATGTCGTTTACCCTTCAGTCCATAGAACGAGGGCGAGACACAGAGGAAAGCTGGCAGCAGTGCTGTGTATCCTGGCCCTCATCAACTTCAGTGAGTCAGAGTTAGGAAAGGGTAATGGCTCCATGACTACAAGGGCTATTTTCACAGCTGCCAGCCATCTGAGGATGATGGGAGTCCTTCCTGCTCACCTTGGTGGGAGCGCATCTTTCTCGCCTCTCTTGCAGTGCTTCTGTAGCTCTTGAGAATTCTGTTCTCCTGGGCTTGGTTGAAGAAGTTTTTGGACAGGAAGCATATGAAGAAAGAGATTGTTTGGAAATAAGGCTACGTGGGAAGGAGAGGAGTGTCCAGATGAGGGAGGTGAGAGATTAGAGAAGTTTAGAGTAGTTCCAATGGAACAACCTGGTACAAATAGTACAAGGTCAAATATTGGCATCACATAAGTCAGACAAGTCTTCTTTCACCTTGCTTTGGAAAGACATTTCCACCAAAGTGCATCTCAAAATACATGGTAATTTGAGATTTAAATTCTCAGTCTTCTGTGGTTTATATCTTCTATTCTCACTGGTGAAATCTGTGTGTAGAAAGAAATATGTAGGTTAGGCAATAACTAGATTTGAAGTAGAAGCTCACAGGGCAATGTCCTAAAGCCTAAGTTCAGAACAAAATTCTTGAGCATTGAAGTGGATTATAAAATACTGAGGTCTGCAGGCTTGGTTTGTTTAAAAAACAAAAGACCTCAAATAAAAGTTCCTTCTCCCAGTCCATGTGGTTTTTATTTTTGATCTTGAGCTCTCAGAAACAAAATCCTGTGATTCCTCTCTATGCAAAACCAGCAGGTTTAAAAAGATTCTAATATGCAAAATTGGTAAATCAGTGTCAGGTTGGTCCTGAGACACATTTCTCAGCAGTTTCTGGCTGTACCTACTCTGTCACAGTATTCAGGACTGGGCTCTGGAGGCCACTTTCTTTGCCACCTCCTTCTCTAGCTCTTCATTTCCCCTCCAGGGCACTCAGATACTGAGGGATGTAGTTTTGGAAGCATAGCCATCCCTCATGTTGTCTGCATGACCCATATGTTAGAGAGACCACTCCCGTGTTGTCAAGGGCTGCCTACACACATGCCATAAGGCTGCACAGCTTGGCCCACACCACGTCATGTCTCTCACCAGCCCCTCCACCAGTAGCATGTCTTCATAACCCAGCACTACCCATAATAGCCTCATTTATAATGCTGGCACTCGTGCAAATTCATAGCTCACTTTCATCCCAAGAGCAGCATGGAGTCCTGGATGTCTTCTTCAGTCATTAAAAAATGGAAACAGTATATGTAGGTCCACAGTTTCCAAATGACTCCCCAGAAGAGCCACGCCTGGCAGACCTCAGCTTAAATGTGCCTGTTGGGCTGAAGATGGGCGGTGGACCAGCACCAGCTGTGAGGGATACAATTGAAACAGCCTGTAGCAAAGCCAAAGCAGCCATGACCACTAGCTCGGGAGGCCAGCCTGCCACAGGAAAAAAATGTAAGGCTCCATCCACCCCACAGCTTTTCACCTTGAGACCTTGAGGAGCAGGACTCACTTCCCAGCAGGACCCAGGAGCAGGAGACAGGACAGACTTCTAAATCCAAAGATCTCTCTGGAGATGACAGCAGAGAAGCATCCAGTTTATCTGTAGAAGTATTGGTAGACTGTGCCCAAAGACTAGACTAGACTAGACTAAAGATTAGCCTTTGGCACTCTCTGTAAGGAATATGAGAAAGCGCAGTTTTGGTGAGTGGCCTTAGGAGCCCCTCATGGCTCAGACCAGGAGGATGTGAATGTCACCTCCAGTAGGAGATCCAGACATGCTTTTTGCACCCGGGTACCACAACAACTCATGCTTATCCACTCAGCATCCAGGTGGCATCACCTCTATATCCCATGCCTAAGGAAGAAGGGAGCCTGGGCTCCACCTGCAGGGCATGTAGCAGTGTGGCCATGCGCAATGTCCTGGGATGTGGGGTCGGGAATCTTGGCCTTCAGCAGCTGACCCTGCAAGGAGGTAAAGGATTTGGAGGTCCCAGCAAAGCAGCATTAGAAATAGACTGAGAGGAATAAGGTGGTTTGGGGTTGTTTTCTGATTTGCCTTTTGTAGTAAACCTCTCTTGTAACATGGGTTAGTTTTTTTCTAAACTAAAGGTAACAGAGAGTTATCTATCTGAGAGGGCTGGAAAGAAATATTCTGAAGTAGGAATAATGCAGTTAGTTAGGAAGAAATAACATTTTTTGAAAAGTACAAAATATGTAAGGGAAAATGTTAAGCAGTGCAAGGAGAACAACAATATCATTTTTAAGAGATCTGTAATGCAAAACTGAAACTACTTTCTAACTTTGTTTTACTGGTTTCCAGTAAAATCCAGAAGCAGATTTTAGCTTATCTTTTCAAAATGCTTTCTACAGCATTCCCAAGCTTCTTGATTTGCTGAAGACATTTTGCAAAAGACACTTCCTTGATCAAGTTGTCATTACTAGGCATAAATGCCTTACTTCAAACTAGTACCACATGCCAGGGTGTTGTTTTTTTTTAATTACATACATTTTCTGAGTCCTTATCCAACCAGTCCATGGCTTTGGTGTAGTCACACAGACTGCAGGAGATACTAAATTGATAAAGGTTTTCTATGAGCTGTGGTATAAATTTACTAGCATGCTTAAGAATGAGTTTTGGTTTTGAGCCAGTCATATAACTCACTTTTGTAGTAAAGGGATATGTGTAGCTTTAATAAGCAGAAATTAAACATCCTAAAGTTTCTCTAAATTTCAGCTTCTAAGTTTCTACCAACAGAAAAAAAAAAAGCTCTCAAGTTTTGTTTGAACATGCTACAGAAATTCCAAAAACCATCCCCAAGGTGATGTGTAGTTTTTTCAGTGCCTTTAACGCAAATTCTTCACTTTTAGACTAAATATGTACCTTCAGGGGAATTCTTGCACACTACACTAATTCTTAGTTTGCAGGCAGCACAATAACATGGTTACTTAGTGCTCTTTTTATAGTGTATAAACCATGTATTGCACTTTAAAAAGTAACTTCTTTTTTAAAAGTACTTTAAAAAGTAATTTTTGTTAAAACCATTTGTTGGAATTAGAAGATGGCATATTTTCTAAAAAAAAAAAAGAAAGAAATGTGGCCACAAATCTCATGCCACAAAGCCAGCACAGCCCACGGTCACTGCTGAATTGCAGGTACTTGTCTTTGCCCTCGGTTTCTTGGTGAGATGGCAGTGCCAAGGGTTGATGGTACCTGGCTGGGGTCTGAATGATATTAAGCAGAAGTAGTTAAATTAGGAAAGGGCAAGAAGTTTTCCTGGGAGTGTGGGGGGCAGATACATGAGCAGACAAAAGCCATAGTGGGGAGGAGGACAGAGGGAGGGAATTGTCTATACAGGAATTCACAGGTTTAAGCTAACATGAATTCCCAATGAGGCATGAAGTTGTGCATCAAAATGAAAAAAATAACGCATAATACATTAGCAGAAGCCAGGGAAGTACAGTGTAATGACCCTCATAGAAATCATCATCCAGATAGTCCAAATTACATTTTCTGTGTGGGTGGGTGACATATTCTAAATGTATCTCTTCCTTTGCTGGAAGGGGCAGGTCAGACCAGCATAATTGATGGTTTTCTTGCTGAGACAGATGAAAATGTATAATCATCACAGTTCTATTTAAGCTCTGAGAAAGGTCTGGCAAGTTAAATCACACTGTAGTTTTAAATAAATTACTTTCTTCTGAAAGAGCTCTGTGGAAAGCAGAGAAATGATCGTCACTATTACTTCAACCGTATGTTGTTTTAATTTCAGGGCATTGCATGAACACAAAATGAATAGTGCAGAGCTGCTTGGGTGTTTTTATTTGGCTCTGAATTGCTGGGTATAGCATCTCTTCATCATACCTACCTGAATTGAGCTATTTTGGACTAAATTCTTCTTGCATATAAACATTTGTTAAATCAGCTCTGACCTCGCAGAGCAGAGTGGGCACCATTTAAAACATTATATGGCAGCCCCAACAATCAAAGCCTTCTAATAAGAAGCAAGTGGTGAGAATCCTTAACCAGGGAAAACTGTATGAGGGCTGTCCCTGGCCTCAGAGAGTTCAAACCTACATTTTCTTCATCACCAAAGAGGTCTCCCGTCATCAGACTCCAGGGCACAAAAGGTTCTGATACCCCAATTTTCTGTGAGGAAGCAGGACCCCTGTGCAACAAGGAATTCCAAATGTGGGGACAGAAAGAAAGAAAGCGAGAAGAGAGCTAACTTGCTGCTTGCCTGGGAGCAGAGCAGAACCAGAGTCTCCCTGCCTCCTCTTCCCCATGTGAGTGTGCAAACCACAGGGCTGCAGCAAGGCTCCATGCACATCTGCACAGCTCTTGGGATCCCAAGTGCACAGTGGAGTAGTTCCAACAGAGAGGGGAGAGTGTGCCCAGTGATCCATTGGGAATGGCACCCTCGATCTCCAAAAATCTCTTGATCCACGATTGCCAAATATGTGACATACAAAAGTTCTTACAGGCCCTCCAACCACTAGGGAAAGACCTGCAGCCATAAAAGCTTGCGTTTCCTTGTCAGCTTTCTGAGATACTGGATAATTAAGCAGAATCCACCACAGTGCTCTGAAGCTCATCACTGCCTCCAGGAAGCATTTTTGGGTTCTTTCATATATGAAAGAAAACAGGTGAGCATTCACTCGTCTTTTTTAATAGCAGTAGTGATGAGGTCTGCAATATTTTTAAATTCCTGGATGCATATATTCTATTTCAGACCTCTCCAAGAATAAAGTCTAGCATGCAAATAAGCTCACCCTCGCAAAATAGCACCTTGGATCTTACTTTCTGTGACCTGGCCTGGGATACCTACAGAGCAATCTCAACCTCTGAAATGAAATACGGTTACCAATTTGAATTTTCTGTCTCAGCAGAACTCATTACCTCAATTTTTAAAATAAACAGCCATTTACATTTTTTTTTAGTGTACAGACTTTCAGAGCAACACAGTGCACTGAGGGTACATAATTTCTTTCCTCTAATAAGAAAGGAGGTGAAACTAAATTGTGCGTGACAAGTGTTAGCCATATTACCTAGTGTGCACCAAAAGGAACTTTCTTGTACTGCCAAGCAAGGTTCAATACCATAGGGACAGAGTATGAGCATGAAAAAAAGAAAGGGTTAAACAATTTAAAAAAAAAAAAAAGAGAAATCTAAAATGTTTTCTTCTAGAAGATGATGATCAGCTCTTGTTTATCCAAACCAGTTTACTCACACCTACACCAAGCCCACTTGATTTTCTCATAAAGGGCACATATTTAACTCAACCCACAGCACTTAGAGATCATGCTGTTAACCCCATGCCACTTGCTCAGACAGCTTTCAAACAAAGTCCACTTCTGTTTTTTTTATGGTGCCAGTGCTTCTGTGATATTAGAACCCCTTGAGAAGGGGAACAATAACACACACTATTATGGTACAAAGAGAGTATACAAATTAATTTCTGTGGCACAGGAGATTACAGGAGATAAACTGCTTACTTCTGCAGAGGCAAAGCACATGGTACCAGCAAAGAATTTCAGTTTGCACGTGGAATGGACAGCAGTGCCTGACACCAAAAATCAAGGACTTAAAACCTACACTTCCATCAGAAAATGTAATAGTTTGTCATATAGTGAGAATTTATGTGGCTCTAAACCATCTGTTTGTTTTTAGTATGTAGCAGCTCTCTCAGATCTTTATAAAAGTCAAGTTGCTAATAAAAGGTCAGTATAAAAATCTTACTTTATATGCAGAAAGAATAGTTTGCTAACTCTGTCTCTTCACTAATACTCAAGATTTTTCAAGTATTGTGGTAGGAGAAAAGTAACCAACGTGAAATAGAACTTTCATTTTAAAAGGTAAAATAGGATCTGCACTGGGAAACACCAAAGGAGATGCTTCTTACTACATTTGTACTTAGCTGGGATTTAAGCACATGTTAATGTAATGCATACACTTAACTGCTGTCCTGGCATAAGGGTAACTTCTGATGTGACAGTCTGAAGGATATAGATGGGAAAATGTACTCAGATAAACAGAGATCCAGCCTACGGTTTAAGAGATTTAATAGTGAATAGTCACTAGTTACCAGTTCTGACTGGGACTGCAAATACTGCATGAATAGAAATCTAATTAGGACAAATCTCAGCAAAATTCATGCTCCAAACTAACCCAAAGTAGAAACATTTGGTTTTGTTTTAGTGGGACCTATTCATTTTGTAAAGGAACAAAGGAAGAACATCTTTGTGTTTATTAGCAAAGTATTATTCTTGATCTGTAAATAAAACAACCCCAAGCTGGCCAGCAGATCCACACAGACTAAAAAGCCGGTCATATGCATGGACTGGAGCCCTGCTTTGCCTTTCCTTCCAAAAGAAACAAAACCCCCCATGTTTTATTCCAGGCTGTTGTTCCCTTTACCAGTCTGAAGCAGTGCATGCCATGCTAGTGCACAGTATAGGAGATCTCACACAGCTTAAATCAGGTGACTCCCTAGGCCCCACATACAATGAATGCACACAGACTTCCCACAACAGAAAGCTTGGAGCTTCTATGCCTGTTACTTAATAGTCAGCAATGTAAATCCTCCTGCACATTTGCCCATGTGACAGCCCAAGGTCTAAAGGCCAGGACCCCCCTTGGAGTACTGTCATGCCTATGCACTTCTTCCTGATATACCAGTGCCTAATATAGTGGCAAAAATAAGTTTCTTTACTATTACAATTTATTTCCATCAGGATACTAGTATTAACTGCACCAGCAAAAGTACAGAGTCCACAATAAGATGATTTTCTGTGTAGCTATGACAACAAATCTTCTAAGTAAATCTAACAGCCTTGACTAAATGCTTCTTTTAGCTCTCTTATTGATAAGCATCTGTTATTGCAGGCTAACGGGTCTGCTGAACTCATTTGCCCCTTACGGGCTTTACATATTAAACCCAATTAGATTTTTTGGCCTCTTTCTGCAATAAATTCATAATATTTTATGAAAAAAGCCCACTTGCTGTTGCCTTGAAAAGCAAATGCCCACCAGCAGACCACGTAGAGATTGCAATTGCAGCCAAGCCTAGGGTAGTGCCACCCAGGAGGACTGGGATAGCTCCTGGGGCAGCAGACCGTGGCCTGGGGGCAATAGGGCTCGGGGACATCAGAGACTCCTGGAAGCAATGGGAAGTGTTGTGCAGCACTGGTGGTACAGATTGTTATATGTTTTGTGAGACAGGAAAAGTCAAATAGCATTGGACTCTCTCCACAGAGCACAGCAACAGACCCATGAAGCCAGCTTTTACATGGATTCTCTATCATCTTAGATCTATTCTACTCTAATTAAAAAAGAGACGAGAACATCTCAGCACCACACCAAATACTGTCAGGACACATTCTCACAGCTCTCTTTGTCTTTAAATAAAGATGCCGCTGCTGAATTTATTTGCTGCAAATTTGGGGAATGTTCATATTAAGATGCCTTTCCCAAAGCCTAAGCCAGTGCCAGTACAGTCTTTAATGGTGCATGGTGTTTCTGCAAATAATTTGCATCTCCAATTCTGCCTCTTCTTTTTCTGGGATTGACCTAAAGTGAGAACTCATTGCAAGGACGTAATTTTTTAATACCTCTGCTGTGTTGATGGGTTGAGACACATAAGTAAGGAGAAAAGCATCTGACCTAAGTTTCTCTGAACTCTCTTCTATAGTTTATTACTAGTTTCTTTAGCAGTTTCACAGTGGAAATACACTGCGGTAAATGCTTAAAATGGATTTTTCTTTTAGACGTTGAGCGAAGTTTTTTGATAGAAACTAACTGTGACAGCAGAATATTACCACATAACTGCTCTTGCTGCTATGGCTTGTACAGCCCCAGGTCACCCCAACTGCACAACCCATCATTTTTCAGAAAGACACAGTTACCATTTTGAACCACTTTCCATGCCTCCAGGATTCAGTTCAGTGTCTTCTGAGCAACCCCTGTTGCTTTCAGGTTTAGCAACCTTAGCAGGAGGACTGTTTTACGGAGATCACCAAGGAAAGACATAATGCTATTGGGAAGTGATACTGTTAGTATGTCCTGGCATTTGAAGTTCTCTGACTGTAGCAGGGAAGCAAAAATCAGAGGTGCATCTGCTCCATGTAAAAAGGGTTATAAATTATATAGATCTAGAACTGGATGAACTCAGTTTAATCTAGCATACTATTTTAGTCATCCTTGCCTTAGAAGGACGTGGCTTGCTTGAAAAAGAAGAATAATTAAAGTAAAAAAATGTGGAAACATTTTAAATGAAGATAGGGGATTTTTTTTTTCTGTTTCTCTCCTGTATCTGCCTTGTTAGTCTAAATTTCTTTCTGGGACAACCAAAGCCCTGCTTCTGAGTACATGAATTGCTATGTGAAATCTGCCTCTGCCTTTTTTCCAGGAGGCAGATATGTTGCTTTTCCTGATAATTTGCAGCTATAACATTCCGTGTATTTTCTTTCTTGATAGCAAGCTAGTTTTTATTTTAGTATAAATCTTTCCATTTGTAAGCATGTAATAAGTTTCTTTGAAAATCAGGTTTATTTTGATTCTCAAGCTTTTCCCTGTACAACACAAAAATATTTTCTCCCTTTCAAACTTTTTACTCTGATTTGTCAAGCATTATATAGTACTTTAATGACTGTGATTAATTATGAGCGCCCAACGTAGGATTCCCTCAACAATCACCAAATAACAGCAAAAGCAGCAGGTGATGCTCAGGAGGAGCTGAGAGGAGGAGTTATCTCTGATAAGCATGCAGTCTTGTAGCCTGGCCAAGAGCTTCAGGGATGGCAGGGGTCATGAACCACTTATGCAGACCCAGAAAAAAATGTTTCCCAGATGTTCTGACAGAGTCCTCTTAATCTCAGGTGCTCACGTACATGCACATGGACACACATCCTCAGAAAAGGGAAGAAACCAGTAATTTGGCTCAGAAAAGATGGAACCATTGCAAAATACTTTACGCAACATCCTTCAGGACTGAATGGACTTATTTATGTTCCTCATATCTACATGGGATTACATGGTGAGGTTTGATGTGTAGACAATAAGATTCTGTGATTATGTCTTGAAGAGTAGTGAACAGACTTGAGTAGCCCTCAGAGCATGTCTGTGCCCATCATACTGTCTCCTGACACTGGCTTCAGAAATAAGTACGTGAATGAAATCTTGGTTTCCTGAGGAAAAAGGCAAATTTTGGACAGAAGTAAAAAAAACAGTCCATGGGAGTGCCACAGCTGAAGCACCATCTCCTCTGGGGATATCAGCTGTTCTACAGCATGAGAAGAGGATGCAGCATGTGAGGACTGTGAAAGATCAAAAAAGAACACAGTCCCTCTTTCCCCACCGTTCCAGAGTCATCTGCGATACTTCTGAACACAGCCTGATGAGCTCTTCTTTTCCTTTTCAGTGCTTCTTAGTGACGCACCCAGATTTTGCTTTACTCACCATGAAGGCCACAGCCATTGCAACCTTCTTTGGTAAGTAGGTTGATTGCTGCAATTAGGAGTTTATGGTTTTGTCCTGGCTGAGCAGTGGCTGCTGACTTATTCTCTTCCTTTCGGACTCCATGGCTGATGAAGTTCCCAGTGGCAGGTGTAAGCCTTGGCACAGCTTTTCAGAAATGGGCCACCCAACTTCTTGACTTTGGCATAGAAAAAATATTAATCGCTAGAGATCTCTAAATACACGACCAGTTGCATGCAGTCCATACCAGATGGCACAACTGGGCCTGAAAAATGTCTGTAATGTAAAGATTCCCTCTAAAGAAAATCTGTTTCTTCCATAGGGACAGCCTTTCAGAATTCTCTCAGTTCTTGCTCTTTCCATGAACAAATGTTGGTATCAAAATGTTATAATGTGTTTTAGTTTCTTTCCCCTAGCAGTCAGATAGGATCTCGCTTTTTGGGAACAAGTAGAGAATCTAGAATTTGCAATTCATCTTATATGAAGACTCTGGTTGTGATATTCCCAGGCAACATTCCTTCTAGCTGTTATCCTCAAGTCTGTCAGGACAGTAGTTCTTAGTTCAAATTCATAGCAATGTATGTAGTTCTTCTACATAAATTACCAAATTACTTTCTCCACATTTTACTATGCTCTAACATTCCAAGTAGTTGAGATTTTTCACTTTATTTTCCACTGGTTCATTCCTTTTTTTATTTAACTACAATTTTACCTTGGTTACACAACTGCACCAGTGACAAAAGGCCCAAATAGTGCATCTGTACACTGTCACTTCAGACACCGTGGGACTGCTTTTTCTTTTCAGCAAGTTTAGGAGTGATTAAGTCTACAAATTCTCTGCAATCAGTCTAGGGGGAGAAGAGCATAAAAGAAAGAAAAGACTTCTGTTGCATATTCTAGTAAGATTAGCTTAACAAATGATAAGAGGATCAGCCGACACATCATAGAGGGTTTTAATTCCCTCTGAAAGTTCAGAGAAGGGAAAGGTGAATAGAAAAGTCAAGATACTTGTAATGAAGTTATTAATTACTCATAGTACAGTTCTTATAAAATAAGCACAAAGAGAATGAAGAGGTTTTCTATGTCATCACTTAGCAAGTAAACCTAACAAGGTAAGCTACTATTGTGATGCATGTTTTAACATAATAGCATATGTCTCTTTTACTATTACACTTTTCAAACCATAATTCTGATACTGAAGAAAACGAGTGCCCTTGCAGGACAGGATACTGGGACATGCCACATTAGAACCTCAAATGGTCTGTTACGCTTCCCAGTATTCCCTACCTGCTACCAGCAGTGAGTGAAATGCCACAATGCACAATTACAGGGTAACCTTCCCGAAGGGCTATTATGAAGTCTTTCTCTCCCTAATTTCCCAGTTGCTTTGTATGCAGAGTATGTTGTTTCACTAATGTCTCTATCACAGCAATTGCAAAGAGTTTCCACTCCTTGTGGAAATACTGGGACTTTTTGTGGTTTTCTGGACCACATGGACTCAATGGATCTTTAGACAGTGAGTTCCACGGGTGAGTAAGTGAGGTGAACTGATCTTTAATCCTCTTCAAAAAACTTCCCCACAGTAGATGTCATCTTGACTGCAAAGTTAACCAAGTAGGAACCTAGCTATGGCTGAGAATACTCCCATTTCAGTTTTTCAAACTGTTGATTCAAATTTGAGAAATCTCATGCATGGGAGTTTGTGGTGGCTGATGTTGATATCCTCCTTTTTCCTGATACTATATTTTCTTTGTTCTAGGTGTGTTTCTTACATGTACATATACAGCTAAGGAAGCCACAAAGAAGCTAAAAAAACCTAAGCTATGTAAGTGGTCCCTGTAGAACTCTTGGCTGCTTTACAGCATGCATGTCTGATACATAAAATAAGTGCAAAGTGAGGTTATATTCTGGTAACTTTTCACAATTTTCTGGAGTCAACGGGAGTATATGTTAGCTAGCAGATTCTTTTATTAAAAACAAATCACTAAGTAAAGTGTGTGCTACTTAATATATATAAAGGGAAAATTTTGTACTTCGCTACTAAAATGTATCTTCATAGGTCATTAAGTACCACAGAAGGATCCAAGAAAGCACTAAGGTTTTCACAGAGAGAGACAGAGAAATATGTGAAATGAACCAGCTGTAACACAAAGCATATGTAGCTGATTAGAGTGAGACAAGTGGTGCATATCTACGCACCAGGATGTATAATTTTCAGCTATACTGCTATAGGAGCATTTCTGTCCACAGATTATTTTGCTCATGTAGCTGACAAACAAGCCTGCTGTGAGGCTGTAAACTCACACTTAAACCCCTTGTTCAAAGCAAATTGCACCCAGCAAATAGTTTTAAAAATCAAGGGCAAGATAATGGGCTCTGACTGCAGCACGGAGCTACATGAGCACAGCAGGAGGCTTGGGAAGCATCCCTACCCCTCCTTCCCACGTGTTAACCACAGCCTGGGTGACAGCCTCCTCTCTCTCTCCAGTAAAGCATCATAACAGAAATTCCTTCAGAGAAGCAAACACTGAAGGTCAGAAACATCCACAGGTTTCTTCATTCCATCCTTAGTTACTGCTACATCCCTTGGTATAGGAGTTATTATGCATTATGTTGAAGATGCAGAACACACAGAAGCCTTGTATCCCAAACCCATTGATATGAAGGCATAAGAGGAGGCCATTCCTGGCACTCAGTTACTCATTGTTTCATGATAAGATCAATCAGCTATGGAAACATTCAATCTGACTTTACCAAGATTTTGCACTCACAGATGTACCCCAGATTGATTGCGACGTCAAGGCAGGGAAGATAATCAATCCAGAATTCATTGCAAAATGCCCTCCTGGATGTCAAGATGTAAAATACCGTGTTTATGGCACAGACATTTATGCTTCCTTTTCCAGCGTCTGCAATGCTGCAATTCACAGGTGAGTCAGTTGAAATGAGCAAGGCACTCAGAAAAACACATCGTTTCAGTGTAGAGAGCTTTTGACTTTTCAAACCCTTTACAGTTCCCACTGCCTTCTAGGTTTGATTGCAGTGTGCTGTTCTAGTACAAAACCTGAGAGAAAGACCGTGTATAATATAATGGATTGATTCTTATAAAGTGCTGTCAATCCTGTATTCCTGTCGAAATCAGTTGTTTGAAAAAGTTTCTCAGTCTTTGGAGAAGTGTCTTGAGATTCACAGATTTCTCATTCATGCATAGCAAATTACTATTGTACTATTATTATTCAAGTGGAAGACAGGGATGGAGCTGCTGCTACTAATAAAGCTTAAGAAAAAAACAGGCATATCACCAGTGATGAATACACATAACTCTCATACTTGTGGGATTGATTTGGTTCTCCAGATTTGAATTTAACTGTCCTTGACATCAAAGGCTGAGTAATGTGCTTTCCTGCCACATAAAAGGCCACTAGACAAGGAAATGTATAATACAAATTTTATAGCACAAATTTTGCTGAGTTTATTATCCATGCAAAAATGTGCATAAAATTTTAATGGAGAACAACTGCACAATCAAAATACCGTAATTGGAGGCAGGATAAAGAGCAGGACATATTCAGCTGAAAACGCAGTAAGAACTTGTAGAGCCTGATTGACAACTTGACTTCATTCAGAGTTATCTGAGCTATTGCCGAGCTTCCAGTTCTCTGAAATTGCTGGGATCTCGAGTAAAGTTGCATAGTTAAAGCTTTGGGACTTTACACCTTGCCTCTGTATTGTGCAGGTCTCAGGCTGAGGTGCCTGTGTACATAGGGCTGCCACCTCCTGGCTGCAGCTCTGCCTGCACAGCCACTTGCTGGGGAGATGACTACCAGGCTTTCAGAGACAAATTCTTCCCTCAGATACTAGTGCATGATGGAAATTCTCTCTGTATGCAGAACGAGCCCCAAAGGGAATTATAAACTACTGGTAGCAACTGCAATTTCCCTGTAGTTCAAATGCTGGCTGTCTGTATTGTTGCAGTGAAGGTTTCAATTTTTCTCATTTGCCAGCTGGATTTGGCTTTGTTAGCTTATATGTTGCATTTCCACAGACAGTGAATTTCTTTTCCATACATTTGTTTTAACTGCAGCTTCTTGCAATCATCAGAGAAAGCTACAGCTCCAATACATTCTTCAGCACTGTTTGCTGCCCATTACTTATTTTTCTGCACAGTCATTACTGCCAGGCCTACCACACCTCTACAGTCACAGTTGCTTCCAGGTTTACTTGCTGTTCTAGTGATGCCAGAGCAGGTTTTATTCACTGGAGGTTTTCTATTTGTCTTGAGATACATTACATCATATGACAAACACCATTTGATGTACACAGCACATGGAGCCTGCCAGGTTTTCTACAGCTTCCAGCAATATTGTGTCCGGTTTACTCCAGGCTGAGGTCAGAACCAGGCTTATTCTTTTTCAGATAATACATACTGAAATTCAAAGAAAACATATTCTATCACATGGCTGGCCTAAAAACTCCTCTGAGTACTTCTCCCTGTATCTTCAAGTACTTCTCCCTGTATCTTCAATCATTTAATCAAGCTCACAGGAATTTTAACGAAGGCAGTAGTTTTTTCTTGTGTGCAACTAGGTCAAACTTAAACACAGGACCAGTAAACCAGTGGGAAGAGCAAACAGATCCTGACAGCACTTTATAACAAACTGCCCTTCTCTGAGCAGAAGCAGCACAGATATTTCTTAGTAGCAGACTTAGTAGTAGCATGACAGCTCCAGTACTGCCCCTGGTTTAAAGGTAAAAGCAAATGCTTCACAGCTCTTGCATTGTAGACCAGTTTCCAGGGTTTTCGTGGAATTTCTGCCTTCAGACAGCATGTTGCCTCCTTGCAGTGGTATAATTGACAACACAGGCGGGAAGATCCTTGTCCAGAAAGTTGCTGGCCACTCTGCTTACCGCGGGAGCTTCTCCAACGGGGTCCGGTCCTTGTCGCTGCCGCGCTGGAGGGAGTCCTTCCTCGTGTCAGGTACCATTCTGAGGTGGAGCACTGGAGCCCTCTGCCCTTCCCGCCTGCTCCCCACTGCCCAATAGCTGGGCAGCAATGGGTAGAGACAGAAGCAGCCTCTCCTTTTAAAGACCTGGTTAGTCACCACAGGCCCACCCCACCCAGCTTTAGCATGAATAATGCATTTGAGACACTTTTTGTTCTGGGCTTCCTATGTAGCCCACAAAGGACATACACCCTGCCAGCAGTGTGCTCAGCTCAGCCCAGTGCGGGTATGAGCCCACTGCAGAAGGTGACAGGTGTTTTGGATTGAGTCTCTGAAGGCACCTTAACTGGGGCTATTGATGCACAAGATCTGAGCTTTGGTACTCGCTGTGAGGTCTTCCTATTGCTCTCCACCCTGGCAAGCAGTGCTGTTGTGGGAACTAAAGGGTCTTTTGGCTATATAAAGCATCCTCAGCCTGCACTTGAGTTTGCATCTCCTGAAGCAACTTCTGACTTCTGTCAAGCAAGCTCAAGCCACATATAGCCATACTGTACGTATGCAAACCCAATATTAAGCAATTTGAATGGTGGATCCCAAGTGTGTCAGGAATCCTCTCCACTCTGTTAGCCAAATAGTTTTGATATCTACTCAGTGCAAGGAAATCTATCTGAATTTAATTCCTTTTTTCTCCCCATAGTATATGTAGGAGCTCGCTTGCATTCACTGACAAAATTCACAGATTAGGGCTTTTTTGTAAATTAGATCCCCTTTACATCAGTTTCAGATTATTTTAAACCTACTTGCACTCATTCTACCTGTGTGAAAGGGTCTGCTTGACATTGCTTTACATATAATTTCTAAATCTAACTCCTTCATGCATCCGTACAGTGGGTCTGTTCTTGCTGGTCTGAACTTTTGGAGGTTTAAGATAGGTATTGATTATTTTACATTGAGATTTTATATTTATATTAATATATATTTTTATATATAAATTTATATTGTATCTTTATATTAAGATTGATGTTAGTTAAATACATCATTCCTCGAAAAATTAACACCTCAAATAACTGAACAGCCTCTAAAAACAAAGAAATGTTCTTTTCGTATGAAAATTTGCAGACAGCAAAGGAGGTCTCAGAAACTGACCAAAACAAACTGTCACCTTAATTTTGCATTCATGGATTTGGATGCACCTTTTTACAGTAGTCTGCCATGGGTGCACCACATTATGAGAGGGATTTATTTTGGATGAGAAGGAATTTCCTGGAATAGCTGAATTGCTATTTGCACTTGTTGCAGTTTTTTCCCCAACAAACAGCACATTGTAATTCTGGTACATAAATGGGAAATAGTTTGTTTGGGGTTTTTTACATCAGCAGCTGCTCAGTTGTTATCCTATAAAACTGTAGGAATTTTTGATTTATGGTAATAAACCTTTTTTCTTAATTAATGAGACACTGTAAAAGAAGATAAAAGAGAAAGTTACAAGCACATGTAAAAGGAGATGATGAGAAATGCACTTACTTTTATGCATTCTGAGTGCTCTCACTGATGTCAGTGGAACTCTTAGTTTATAAACTAGCTGCAATGTAAATCTAACATATCATACAACATGTTATATTTCATATATGCATAGGAATGCATATACGCATAGGAAGAAAACTCACTGAAAATGTGGGAAATTTAGAGAAATTTAGAAGACTAAAACCCAGGAAGGCTGTGCTATTCATCTCAGCAGCCTGAGGCTGAATGCATACAAATTGCATTCTCGGAAAGTGATGAGTTGGGGTTAGTTTTTTTACAATTATGAGTCATAAAAGGATAGAACTGCATAAAGCATTGCTGAATAAAAATACAAAGTCACCCAAGGCATTAATTTCAGAACAGCTTTATAGCATGAACTGAGTCCCCTATTCTCCAGCTGAATTTCCTTTTGGCAGATCAGACCTATATGCAATACTCCACCCTGGAAATGTGCCAACAGTTTATTCATAGTTACGATATTGTCACTGAGGTTGTGATGTTTAAATTGTGAATGAGCATCCACACAAAGGAGCACAGAAGAGGAATTCTTAGGGGACTCAGGCAATGAAATGGCATGATTTAGGGGCAGTGGAGAAGAAGGTCTGTCCTCTGGGATTAAAGCAGCCAGCACACCAGGAGGTATGCAAATGCCCTGGTATTCACTTTCAAGCACTGAAATGACTTGGCTCTCAGTAAAACGACTCCATTCAGTTTCGTAGGAGTTTTGCAGCTATTGGGTTAAAAAAATAAAGTCCTAAACTTCTGAGTTTGCTAGTCAAATGTAAGTGTGAGAGGATGAGCAGGAACCACACTATAGCTTGTATTTCAATGGCCAAAGCTGATGTTTTCAGCCCACATGTAAACACATTTTTAAGTATGTTAAGCAATCTCCATCTTAGATGTAACTTTTTCCCATTAGTGAAAAAGACATATTACCATTCCTCCACAGAGTAGGGCACATTCAGGTCGGGACTCAGACCTACCTCTTGGTCACATAGAACATGCAAATTGCTGTTGATCAAAACCCCCAGAATCCAGCAGCAGCCAGCCTCTCCACACTAGCTGGTGTATTTTCACAGCAGTGGGCTTAAGGTTTTCATTAGAAATCAGATTAGCACAGAAATATTCTCAATTAGGATCAGATTATTATGCTATTACAGCATCCATGTATCAGCTTCTCATACCTGACAACTCTTCCTTTGCTGGGGATAAAGAAAAGCATTTAGAAGTCACCTGTGATCCCATAACTTTTCTGTCTTTCTACCAAATTGGCAGAAGAGCTCCCTAGTCCTGCTTGGCCACTGATCGCAATTTTAGCTTGAGGGGAAGTGGATGTGAAAACCTGCTGCCCTTCACTTAGACCAACTTTTGTGAGGGAAGCCCAGAGGGCAAGAAGGGAGCTCTTTCCAGGTTGTCCTTGCATGCTAACCTGGTCTTTGGTGGATCCTTATTGACTTCAGTGGAGCTACTCTCAGTTTACATCACTGTAAGTGAAAAATGGGACAGTTTCTTACATCATTACCTCATTAGAGCAGTAAAACAAAGAAGACAGAGACATGAAAAGGGACAAAGGACAGTGAGTATCCAGCTCCATGGACATCCCTGCTCATAGAGTTCCTCTGCCATATACCTTTCTTTGTGTGCCATCATGGGGGAAACAGCTCCCACTTCCCATGAGTGGCTCAGTCTGTAGGAATTAATTCTGTTTAGTGCAATTCATCTCTGGACTAATCACCAAGGATGACAACTGACATACTTGCAGCGCCATATGTACCTCCTTAAAGAATCCACCAAGGGAATAAAGGAAAGATCACCATAACTCAGATTTTGCAGGAGGTAGAAGTAGTTTTCACTTGAGGTGGTCCAGATACATAACACAGCACAGCATCTTGTAGAGACAGTCCCCAGGGTCCAGAAGACCTACATCCTACATCCACTTCTAGAGGCCAAAGCAGTCTTCCCTCCACTGGGTTTCTCTACAACACTTTTCACTCAGTGACATATGTGAATATAAAAACTGTCCCAAGAGATGGAATTGCATAGCCACATGTACCAATAGAGACGGCATCTGCTGTTGCACTAAAAAGATTTGTAGTTTAAAGCTTAACTGGGAAACATACCTCATTGTTTTAAGACAGGACCCTCATTTTAGACCTAAATATAGGTACCATATGTTCCCACACAGAAGCACAGCCTTCTCTCACTGTTATTACTGCAAAAGGCTGTTGCCAGAAATGGCATCTCACAGAAGTGAGGTCGGAGAAGAATGCTATGTGCATGATGAAACGAATCCCACATCAAACATGCTTTCTATGTCAAGCACTGGAAAAGGCTGCCTAGGGAAGCTGTGGGTTTAAGTAGAAGTTATACAGATGTCCTTCAGGAATGATCCCTGTCTGTTTAATATCATTTGAGAGCAAAGGAATGAACTTACTGACCTCTTCAATTTCCCCCCAGGACTCTGTTTTCATGTTTTCTAACTTCTTTCTATGATGCTGGATTTAGGCATTGGTATTATAGTGGTATGGTTTTGAGATTCTGCCATCAGATGAAACAAATCTTCATGAAAATGAGTTGGGCAGTAAAGAAGAGAGGTCTAATTCTGAACACCTATGTTAGATCAGAATTTTATTGCAAGAAAACATAGAATATTTTGTGATGCCTTCTAATATTTTTTTTTGTAGAGGGCAAGCCAAGAAAAGGTGTGACATATCCATCAACTCTTGAATATTCTTCTTCAAAAAGTACTGCTGTTAAATCAGGTAAGTAAATGTGACTTACTTTCCCTTACATCCATTCACAACTATCTGTCATAGCTTCTCAGTTGTGTAATATGAAGATATAATTATTCAGAGTCAGAAGTTCATGCAACCATTAGTATCTCATCCAAATCAGTCATGGTATTTTTTTATGTTAAGCATATGGAAATCATCTCAGACAATTTCTATTTTTTGGTCATACCATGCTTCACAGACTTCTGTTTTCAAGTAGTTTCCCCCTTGCTTTAGATCTATTACTGAATACGACATTGTACTGGCTATATGAAAGCATTTGAGGTTTATACATGTTGGCTTTTTCCTAGTGTTATTCATGTTAACTCTTGGGATATTCAGTGCTGAGAGTATAACAATAAACAGTAATATAATACTAATGACACAGATGGTAAGGCACAGAAGCTTAACTAAGGAATCATTTTAGTCAGCATCCTATTCTGTAAGACTCAGTTTAAATAATTTAGTTGTTTTCAGAGGTCTTCGATCAAGCCTCACACTGGTTGGTCAATGATATTCAAGAGCATGTGGCTTGCCTCTGTCACTGAAATGACACTTGTTTGGGCTCCCTGTAACAACTGTGTAAGGTTCATACTCCCCCTTGGGGGTGTGAATGAAAACGAAATTCACATCACATACTGCTACACACTTCCCTAACACAGCCCTTTTGCTGATTGCTGAGCCTGAGCCTTCCTGAGAGTATCCACTGTGAGCTGGGGTATAACGAATTGTGCTGTATCTTCTCTAGGAACTTGTCAGCATTCATCCAAGGCCACACAGAGGTTACTTGGAGACCTGCTCTTCTCCTGTACATTATTGTTTGGTCCTTGGAAGCAAAGTACAGAGCTCTTTTCTTATTGAATCATGGAATCATTATGGTTGGAAAAGACCTCCGAGATCATCAAGTCCAAACATTAACCCAGCAGTGCCGAGTCCATCAATAACCATGTCCTTAAGTGCCACATCTACATGTCTTTCAAATATCTCCAGGGATGGTGACTCCATTTTTCCCTGGACAGCCTATACCAATGATAGACAAAATGTGAAGAAATTCTTTCTAATATCCAATCTAAATCTTCCTTGGAGCAATTTCAGGCCATTTCCCCACCACCTCACTACAATGTCCTTTCAAGTACTTGTAGAGAGCCACTAGGTACCCTTTGAACCTCCTTTTCTTCAGGCTAAAACACCTCAATTCCCTCAGCTGTTCCTCTTAAGACTTGTGCTCTAGACCTTTCACCAACTTCATTGCCTTCATCTTTAAGTTTTCACTTGAACAAAGGCAAATTTAAATCTGAATGCTTTCTAGTTGTTCAGACTGAATATGCATCACTCAATTAATTCTATGCCTTTCATTTGTAATACCTTTGCATTTACAATCAAATAGGTATAGATTTATATATCTCTTGGCCAAGTACACAGAAATTAGTTGACCCAAATACTGTGCACTGCTAGAAGGGAGGAAATATGTTAGAAATTTTGGCTTTTTCTGATGAATGTTTACTAAAATTGCAACACATCATTCCCAAATGTAGCCACACTTGAAATAACCAGCCCAAGGTCTCACAGCAGACAAGAGACAATTACAGAATATGCTGAGTTGGAAGAGACCTACAAGGATTATCGAGTCCAACTTGTGGTCCTGCACAGGGCTATCCCCATGAGTCATACCATTGCCCAAATACTTCTTGAACTCTGTCAAGCTTGGTGCTGTGACCATTTCCCTGGGGAGTCTGTTCCCTGGGGAGTCTACACCCTCTGGGTGCAGAACCTTTTTCTAATATCCAACCTAAACCTCCCCTGACACAACTTCAGGCCATTCCCTCGGGTCCTGTCACTGGTCACCACAAAAAAAAAAGAGATCAGTGTCTGCCCCTCTTCTTCCCCTCACAAGGAAATTGTAGATTGCAATGAGGTCTCCCCTCAGTCTCCTCTTCTCCAGGCTGAACAGACCAAGTGACCTCAGCCACTTCCCACACAGCTTCCCCTCAAGGCCCTTCACCGTCTTCACTGCCCCCCTTTGGATGCTCTCTAAGAGCTTAATATCTTTCTTACACTGTGGTGCCCAAAGCTGCACACAATATTCAAGGTGAGGCTGCCCCAGTGCAGAGCAGAGTGGGACAATCCCCTCCCCTGACCGGCTAGAGATGCTTTGCCTAATGCCCCCAAGGACACAGTTGGCCCTCCTGGCTGCCAGGGCACTGCTGACTCATATTCAACTTGGCATCAACCAGGACATTCAGTCACTTTCCAGAGCACTGCTTTCTAGCATCTCATTCCCCAGTCTCTATTTACATCCAGGGTTGCCCCACCCCAGGTGCAGAATTCGGCACTTTGCCTTCTTGAACTTCATATGGTTGGTGATTACTCAGCACTCTAATTTGTCGAGGTTTCTCTGCAGGGCCTCCCTGCCTTTCAGGGAGTCAACAGCTCCTCCAAGTTTCGTGTCATCTGCAAGCTTGCTTAGTATCCCCTCCAGTCCTGCATCCAAGTCATTTATGAAATGCAGTCAGGACTGAGCTCAGCAGGCTGTAAGCAGTGATGTCTTACACTAGTGCTAAACCCCACATAATATAAGAATCAGTGTATAAATGGGGTGCATCATCAAGTCACTATTCAATGACACAAACAAAATATCAGGAGCCTGTTCCTGCAGCAAACCAAAGACACAAGCCTTCACTTTGTTCTTGAATCAGTGTGAATGAAAATGCTAGGATCCTAGCAACAAAGACTGTGCATTCACAAAGAGAAAACTCAGGATTATCAAACGAGCAAACAACTGTTATATCATACCCAACACCAGAGGATGTCACTACCTGGCTTTGCCCAGCCCTGTCCCACAGGTAACAAAGAAATCTGATGGTCACAACCCATCTTCCCCAAATCCCACTTGGACCTGCCACCTTGGCCCAGCCATCTCAGACGCTCTTTGTTAGAAACAGCCTGTTTTAAAGATAAAAATCTCTGTAATATGGTGCCAGGGCCATCCTGTGCTAGAGGATTTCCTACTTATTTTTTACCTTAAAAAGAGGAAATTTTTTATTCTAATTTATATTACAGAGACCACACTGTTCACTTTGATACTTAAATCCATTATCTGTAGAAAGTAAAGGCAGTCCTTTGAGTATTACACTCACTAGCTGTCAGATTGGCAAAAAGTCCTACTTCGCACCTGATCAGCTGTCAGAGAAGCAGTTTTGGTCCTCACCCCAGGGACACCAGAGATTCACAGTGCCTAATATTTCTTTAAATGCTGCTGGTGGTTACAGTGCTTCTCAAATGCTGGGCACAATAAGAAAAACGTTCCCAAAATTGCAACTCTTCACAGCTGGTAAAAACAATTAAAATGTGTTGTTTAGAAAAAAAGTAGTACAAATTTTTAGGAAACTATTAACACTGGAGTAAATTGTCTAATAGTTCAGTGCTGCCAAAAGAGCTAGAGAAGAAAAAAAAAAAATCCTGAAGATCAAAACCCTGCAGTACTCAGTCAGACATAAAAGTAGAAGCAGATTATTTAGCAAGGTTGTGGTAAAAAAACTATAATGAGTGTTTCAAGTACTTTGATGATAAAAAGAAAAGAACCAAAAAATCTCCCTCTTCCTTCTAAGACAGTACATGGTATTCAGAATTTGGCTGCATAATGATCTCAAAATGTCAGTCAAGAAAGAAATACATCTGAAAATTAATTAGTGGCTGAAATACTGCACATTAGCTGGTATTCCCCAAACATCCCCCACACACCATGACCATGATTCTTGGGACATGCTGTTACTCAGAGGGAAAAATCAACATGATGCATTAATCTTATGAGCATTGGCTTATTAGTGGTAAAACCCCATATTTCTTGCTCACTTCAGAAATGCTTCTGATACTGGCAGGAGCTTTTGGGCAGTAAAAATGTCTGATTTTGGCATCAAAGATATGGGGTGACTACTCTCTAGAAGCATCCAGTCATCATTTTTTCTCACTGGGTGACAAAGCTCTGGTTAGACTGACTGATGAACCTATTGGCATGTGACGAGTTGTCTTCTTTTGGGGACTGATAATCTCTAAATAGGAGACTTAAAATTATTTACTTCCAGAGCTGCCTTTTCTAATGTGCTCAATTTTGCTTCAGAGCCTAAAAAGCCAGAGCAAGACCCAAAAGGTATGAAGAGTGCAGATACTACTAACACATCAGAAAAAGCATCAGAACAAGGTAAGGGTTGGGGATCTCTGTGCTCTTCTATAGTATCCATCCCAGCCTAGTCTGCCTGCAGATGCTTATAGGAGGCAGTTTCACACTGATTAGGTGTACAGCTTTACCTCGCACATCCAACCTCCTCTCTATGGTCCCTTTCCCACCAAATCAATCCCATTATGTGAGTACCTGCACTGGTGCTTGAAAGACATTTGCCAATTCAGAGAAGAGGGTACCCTCAGATTTTAATTTCTGCCTGTGCTTTGGGCAAGTTCAGCTGTTGTGAACTTCAAAAGCTTGCATTATGGCTCTTGGCAATCTCCTATGCAGGGCACATGCCCTGTAAACCCTTCAAAGATACTGTGAGAGAGATGGGCATCCTGCCCACAGGAGCACTGGGAACAGCTAGCCCTTGAGAGCCCTCCTCTTGTGCTAAAGGATCCCTCACAAACCCAGCCAACATGCACCAAGGCAACAGCTTTTCTCTGCTCTTACTATGCTGCTTCCTCGGGGTTTTCTGCTAATACTGTTAGTTCCCAACTTCCCTGCTCCTCACAGATCGGGGTATAAAGCTGGCTGATGTGCCTGTTCCCAGCTCCAGCAGCATCAGATCACAGGGGAAGACTCACTGTGCCCTCTGTCTTCTTTCTTTTAGCACAGCTTCATGGAGCGCAGCACTGTTCAGCCCAAAAAGAGCCATTCATGCTGATTTTTTTCAGCTGAGCTGTTTTGTTTTTCTTCTGAGCCCTCTTTCAGCATTATCCCATAAAAACTGTCTGAGATCTGAGTTTTTCACTGCCCAGCATTAGGTGGTAATTAATCCACCAGACAGTTTCACAACGATGCCTTCCAAAAGGAGAACATCCAGAAATAGCAATAAAATACAAGCTTGTGTTGTGCAGCAGCGAAAAAAGTGCACACCATTCCTTTTCAGTGTAGACTGTGTGTTAGGCCATCCCCAGGGCTATGGGCAGGAAAGAGAGAAACAAGACTGAGGTTAACATGGAATATATTTTAGGGTAAGCTTTTGTAGACAGATGGAGAAGATAACAGTAAAGGATTTTTTTTGAGACAATGACTTCAAAGAATTCAAGCATGTTGACTATTTTTTGTAAGGATATTTAGGATGCAAGTTTTGCAACTAGAATGGTCCTTGTTCTCACAATAGCTGATACATTTTAAAAGTAGTAGCAACTGTGAGATGAGTCAAACTTAGATGAGATTGGTACCTCCCAGGTGGTGCTCTCTCCCACTCCCCTCAGCCAAAGTCCTAACACTCCCTCTCTTTGCTCAGACCCACTCTCCAAATCACCATTACCTGAAAGTTTTCTATCTACCAAAAGTATTTCAATCCTGGACTGCATATTTTATTCTGGCCTATGACTCAGATTGTCCATCTTTTACTACCAGATGCCATTTGATTTTCATTTATACGCACTAAGTGCTTAATTACACTGAGAAAAGATAATAGCAAAACAGAAACTGCAACTGACTGATTGAACCATTTCATAGGTCTGAGATGTCTCTGCGGTTGATAAGTGTCCCTGGCCAAAGCAGAAAAGTGTAGAGAGAACATTAAGATTGCAACAGGCTGTTGTCAGCACCCTCTGAGAGAAGTGTAGGAGTGTCACGCAGGCACCTGTACCATGAAGCACCACACAGCAATGAAGGCACTAATGGCTCCAGAGTTAAGGATGCTTGTAGGCAGCCTGAGGAGAATGCCATTTTCTGGGTTGCTTCTAAACCATGAGTGCTGTTGATGATGCTTCCATGCATGACAGACATCCAGCTACAGTGACCATGTCAATGTTCTCACAGGGGATGCAATCCGCAAAGAGTATCAGACGTCTCCAGTGCCAACACCAGCCACACAAATGGCCACCACAACCCCAACACCAACAACCACAACGACAGATCCTTCCACCACAGTGCCACAGCCAACCACAACACCTGCAACAACCAGAACTACAGCAGCTGCAGCCAAGACTAGACCTGGACTGCATAGGGTCAGAGATATGGGTCAGTGGCGTGGATGTTTGCATTGCTTTCCTCCCAAATGACAGCTCTCCTAAAATTTAAGGAACAAGACATACAGCTGGATATATCATGATTTAGTGGATCACAAATTCAATAATTCAATGTAGAAATATTAGGACTGGAAAAAATATTTAATTCCAGCAGATGGGCTGGAGTTAGAGTTGTGCCTTTGAGACACGTACAAATTTAGTGCATCTCACATAAATACAAACATGCAGATTTTCTGAGGTGAGAGTTCATCCATAGTAAAATTTATGCCTAGTCTTTATCTTTACTTATAATGTACTGGCATATAAACTAATTTGTGTGGGAGTAAGCTCTCCATCCCCAAATGCTGTGATGATTTTCAGGTATGTGAGGCTTTTCAACAAATAGTTCTTTCATTCACATGTCTAGACTGAGACCTCAATACATAGGTTAAGACTTGTTTTAGAATTAATTTTGTGATAACTTTCAATAAATGAAAGTTGTAATAATTTTTTTGTAACAGCTTTTGAATTTTAAAGATTAAAACACTGTGAAGGAATTCTCATATGATTTTTGCACACCTCATTTTCCTTAATCTTTCCTTCCCCATATATTATTATTCATTAACATTGTAGGTTTTCCTCTAATAGATGAAAATTATAATCTCTTATTTTTAGGTTCTAGCAGTGTCCACCCAGCATATGCATCTGTGGTAGCTGCAGCATCAAGTAAGTATGGTGAAGTAAGTATGCCACAAGGCATGCAGCGCAGTGTATTTTAAGGCAGCAATGATTCAATAACCTTTCAAGCCTCAGCAAACTCAATGACTGAATCCAAGTCTGGATTTAAACTGAAAACCAGATGCTTGGCCTGAATGTCAGAGATGCTAATCACCCACAGTTCTCAGGGAGCTTCTCTAGTCAATATCTGCGCATTTCAGCCTTGGCAAAAAGCTGGGTTTCGTAACACTTGAGACAAAGATTGTGCTGTTTGAATCATATTACATTTCCTATTACTTCCTTCTGTCATACCTCTCTAAGGGAGACTTGATTTAGTTGTTAAGTACACGATGCAGAGGGCTGCATAACCATCTAAACTTAAGGCTGAGAGCTCTGAAATGCTGACATACACTAAACCAATGCTTTTTCAAAAAACTTAGGCTGTGGTTCTAAGCTTGGCATAAATGTGATGTTATTCCTGGCATGCCACTTGTTATTGACAACAGAGCAGCGGCTGCTCAGAGCTCCGCATCTCAATCCAGGAGCCTGCTCCCATTCCAGCCCACAGCCTGCAAAGCAAGTATTTAGAGGTGTTTTCCCATACACTGTGTAATTGCTCAGCTGTGCAGTCAAGTAAAGGAGAATATTTTCAACTGTTTGCAAGTTTCTGAGCATGGAGATATGATTACTTTTGAGCGAAAAGGGAGCTGGGCCATCATTAGATTTTATGCTCCATAGCCATTTCTGAGTGCTTGCAGCTCAGCTTTGCTCTCGCGTACAAAACTGCAGTCATCTCTGCTGCCAAGTAATTCAGAGCCAAGAACGTGGCAGGGAAGGTATCTTTTGGGTAATTCAGGTCTGGAGGAAAAGCATCATTGAGTCAAATTTAGTTGTGAATGCAGAGTAAGGGTAGGGGCAGGAGGGGTTACAAGACAAATGTACAGGTAGGTATGTGTATGGCAGGATTTACAAAAGTGACAAAACAATTCAAAGGGGTTTAAATTCAATGGGAATCTGCATCATTCAGTGCCTAATGTGCCTGTAAACCTGAATGTTGCCTTCTTTTCTATTACCTATTCCCGCAGGCTGAGCACAGAAGAGGCCATTACTGGTTTTACTAGCAATTAGAAAATCTTGTTTGAGATTCCCCAGTCAGGGAGAGATGGATGTTGGGAGTAAAGTTTTGGCAATATTGAGATCAGTGGGAAGGTTGTATTTGTCTTTAATAAGACCAATCATTTAGTCAAAAAAATGAAAAAAACCCCACCAACAACCCCAAACCAAACAAATAAGCACTCCCATTTTCCAAGCCTTTCAATGGTCATATAATTATAATTTGGACCCATCTTTCTTCACTTCTTTACTGAAGTCTAAACATACATTTACTCCCAAAAGATTAAAGTGATCAGACTTAGGGACAGCTCTATTGTGAGCTGGAGTGGTGGAGACCTACTTCTGATTTCACAGGCTTCATTTCTAGGACTATGTTCAGCATGCGCGTACCTGATATCTGGCTTCCTGAATTCTCCTGACCTCTTCTTGATTCTAAAAGAGAAGAGGTGGATAAGCAAAAAAAATACAGAAAATATAAATACAGTTCTGATGCAATGACCATACACAAAGCAGTTTAGCAGGTGTCTTTGTCTGAGGAGCCCTTAGGACTCGCTGCTATTATTCAGGTCAGAGTTTCTGATGATGCCATTGATCTTAATCAGAGTTTGGCTTGACTAAACAGAATCAAATGTTCTCCTGTCCATCTTGGCTCACAGGGACTCACAGATCTACCTCTCACCGTGCACTGTTAGTTTGCCTGCAAAACACACCTCAAAAGTAAAGAGCCATGAAATAGAGCACAGTCAGAATGAACATGGCTATGTTAGCTCTGGTGTTACCACTTCCAGCCACCGGTACTGGCAGAAGTTCATAGGGGCAAACAAAAGCAGGACTTGCAGATTAGAGCATTAGAGCAAGGGCAAAACTCCTGCCTTAGTTTTGGCTGTTCTTGTTATTTCCCCTTTATCTTCTGTTTGTTAAAGAAACAGGAAAAATATCAGAGATTCTGCTCCATTGCAGAACCCCTGTTTTAAAGACTTGATGGGGCAAAACTGCTAAATGAAAAACTAGTTTAATTTTCAACCCAGTTTTTGGGATTTGCCTGGTGACTGTCCATCCCCAGTTTGTTACAGACTTCTCCTAGTCCTGTCTCAGCCTTCAGCTTGCACACTGCTTAATGAATGCACATTCACATGGCACAGCCTCACTGGCATCTCAGATTCGAACAAAGAACAAGCTTTTCAGACCATGGAAGTGCAATTCCAACCTTTCCTCCTCTACCACAACTGTGTCTGCCCCCGTCAACAAAAGCATGGCAGAAACCAGCTCACCGGTGGTAACGTGCCTTTGGGTAGTACAGCAAAAGGGAACAGCCTCAAGGCACAGCACAGTCAAAAGGAGCATAGAGAGAAATTCATGTTGCTAACATGGCTGGGTTAATTAATTAAAAAAGTGGCATAAAATACTTGGATACTGAGCCAATCTCTTTCTTACCCCCTTGTACTCTGTTTCTACTGACCTTGTAAAGAGTGTTGTGACAAATGTGAAACAAGGTAAGCTCTGAGGCTCAGAGTTAATTTTCTACCACAACTTTGGCACATACTGATCTCCTGTGGAAAGCATGCCCTGCACAATCCCATACAACACTGACTACTGCACACACAGACTTTTCCAAGCCACAGTCTGACCAGGCCTGGTCTTGCTGTGGTCCATCTGAAGCCTTACAAGCTTACAGAGTTTAAAAGCCTTGCCAGTTTTGGCAGATGAGCCTGTTATTTCCTTAAACAAGATCTCTTTGGCATCTGGAGTTTACACGGTCTCTCAGGACAGCTCCTAGAAATCCCATCAAAGGGCTTCTAGTGGCCTGGAAGGTTCAAGTTTAGGTCAAAGACAAGCTATTTGCTGTCACCTAATTTTGCAATATCAAGTTCCCAAGGAGCAGCAATTCCTGTTTTCTGAGACAACCCTTCAAAATGGTCTCATTGATGACATCTTATTGACAAAATAATCTCGTGGGCCCCTGTCCAGTGTTCATAGGAGTCAGTTAGAACATTCCCACTGATTTCATCCAGCTTTGGAATTAATCTTTCTGGGAAAACTAATGAATAAAGGCTTGTTAAAGGATAAGTTTGTTAACAAGCTTCTTAAGAATAATTAATGAAATGAAAGGCATGATTAAAGACATGGTTTTCATCTGCAAATGCTTTGAGCCTTTAGTATTTTTGAACAATGTGAATTTAATAACCCAACCCAATCACCTTAAAAAAAGCCTTCTGTGTAAAGACATTTCAGACACACAAATTCTCACATATTATGTTTCATTGTCTCATTATTTACCGTCTGCCTGCTTGCTCTCTGCAGAAAGGGTAGTAAATGATCTGGGGGGGGGGTTGGGTTTGGGTTTAAAACCTTCCTCACACAACCAGTACAATTGGATGGTTCTGAAATAGAAATACATACAGATAACAAGTTCGGATGAGAAAGAAAGTTATAAGGGAAAACAAAACACAGAAGTAACTTCAAATCTTTTAAATGCAGACCAGAGACCCGTATAAGTAATAATCACAAGTGAAGGGAACCTTAATTAGGCTAATCTGTATGACAAACAGAGCAAAGCAATCTTTTATTTAAGCAGGCTCAAATGATACAGTTAACATCTGAGAAAGTCTATTGATGAAAACTTCATATATGAAGCATTAACTCTGACAGCTAGAAAATGAGACTATGTGAAAAAGCCAGGTAGCAGTATCCTGAACCAAACATAGCATAAACCACAATTTTCCATTTTGCTGTCTACTTAGGACAGGTTCAGGCTGCACAAGGAAGAGGACAGAATACAGGTATGTCAGAGATTTGTATTGCTAGAATACTAGAAAATGTTGTGTTTAAGTTCCATGTGCTAACCAATACAATATTTTCAAAGCATTCAGGGGCACTTCCACCTCTACAAGTAACAGGAATATTGTACGACACAATACAGGTAAAGGCATTACAATCTTCCTCTATTATTCTCCCTGTAGATACTTCCACAACTCACATCTACTGAGTCAAGCAGTAGTGCACTGTTTTTCCCTCCTAACCATATTAATAGCAGGATGTAGTGACAGCCTATATTACACTGGTCATTGCGTGACACTAGTGTAACCTGTAGGGAAAAAAGTAAACTGAATTAATAAAACTTAAAATTGTTCTCAACATAGTATTCTAAAACTATTTATAGAGGTCTTTTATAATATTTGCTGTTGCAAAATGAGGGAGGAACTTCGTGTCTGTGTAAGTTTGTGGGATGAAGGCCTGACCCTGAGAGGAGACTTGTTTTCAGGTCCTAAACATGATCAGCATCCCAGGACCCACTACCACTTGTTGCAGTGCACCAGTTAATACCTGCACTGTGCAGCACCTACTAACATTGAAATTTTACTGCTTTTGCCAACCTCCTTCAGCTTTTAAGTTCTTTTTTTTTTTTTTTTTTTTAGATTCATAGTTTCCATCTTCCTTTTCATTTGGTTTGAAAATGTGTAGAAAGGCAATTTGGTATCACTGCATCCCTTGTGATCATGCTTCTCTCTCCTTGCCCACTGGCATCTAACTTCTCACCTCTTTGTTGGATCACCCAGGTATTCAGCGCCAAGAGCCTGTTGCCACCTTCCAGAGGGCTGCCGGCTCTCCAGCCCACCTAGGTGAGCAAAACTGCTAGCAGCAGATTTTCCACTCTCTTTCATAGTTTTAGCAACCCCAAATTAGCCCTTGTACTGCAGATTGTTTTCCTGTATCCTGGAGGAGGACCAGGGCAAGACTCATGCACTGAATGCCAACTAGCAGCTTCCTGAATGCAAAAGGCAAAGGAAAGCTCGGTGAGCTGTTCTTCCAGGCTGTGGGAATCAACATCTACAAAGTGTTTGCAATTTTCCCTATTTGTTAGTCAAAACAAGAAACAAAAGAAACAAAGAAGAAACAAAAAAACCAGCTCTGTGCAGCCTATCAGGTCTTCAATAGAGCTAAATCTTCTGTTTATGTGGTTTCCAAGAACTGTTCTTGTCCTAGTCAGCTGCAAGGGCATTCATCTGCCTGTAACTCAGAGCAAAACATCACTTTTTGAGACAGTTTTTCAGCAGGCTCCAAAACCAAAGAAATTTGGGGGATCTCAGGAATGTGTACACTAATTGTGAAGGTAGAGGTTCCTTTTAATACTGAATGTAGAAACATTACCTGTACTGTTCTTCTTCCCTGGCCACACAACTGATCCTTCACCAGCAAGCAGCCCTGTCAGCAAGTGGCCAAGGCAAGTGCTGTACCATGGCAGAACTGACCTCTAGCATGGGCAACCAGACCCACTGAGGAGGGAGAGGTTGCAGCACTTTAAGGTGTCCCTGGGGCCCTGAGGGCTTTAGTGAGATCTGGGAAGCACAGGAGGAGTATTGCAACATTAAAGAGCCAAGTGGTCATTCACACTGAGGGTAGGGGATGCTGCTATGCAGTAGGGCTTTCTGGGTAATACCAGCCAAGTAAGCTTACCCAGCAATCTCCTCATCAAAATGACAATTAGAAGTTGACTTAGTTGCAGCATATTTAAAATGGATACACTTCTCGTCCTAAGATTTACTCTGTTCCCTCACTTTTCTACTCCTTGTTTCATTCCCCTTCTCTTCCTTCTGGTTTCTACCTGTGTTTGTCTTTATCATATTTTTGGCCATACAGATGTCACAGATACTTCTTTTTTTTCTAATCTCACATTTTTTGTGCTCCTTCAATTCTGTTTGCCTTTGTCAAAATTCAGTACCCACCTTTAGAGGGAAGAGAGGGGGTCACTATTTTCCTGGGCTGAATAGCAGAGTAAATATGTTGCCTGTAAACACGTCGGTCATGGCAATGCACTAATTATGTGATACCATATAAAGGGTAGGGATAGTCTGAGGCAGCAGACCTGCCTTTCTGGCAGGGTCAAAATGGAAAAAGCCCTAACATCTGGACCAAAGGATGTGCTGGCTAATTCTCAGGCTAACCAAATCTTTGTCAAAAAAAACAGGAGAATAGTGCTGAGCCTTATTTAAATCAAAGTCAGTGTTTGACCTCACCTAATCACTTGAGGCACCTTACAGTCCCCCCAAAGTGAGTACAAAGCACAAATTTCCCACCATCAATTATTCTGTTTTCTTCATCAGAGAATAAGCAAGAAAAGCCCCACAAACACATACTTGCCATATTCCCAGTGAGTCCTGATCCTTTTTTCAGCCCAGGCTTTGGCAGCTCAGATGTGCTGCTCTCAAGCAGCAAATTTTTCTAACAATCAAAAGGAAATTCCTGAACAAGTCCTTCTTTCTTGGAAAGGTGAGTTGTTCTTCTTGATCCTGCTGAGTATGTGCACACTGCTCTGCAAACAGCAGTGATCAGCTCTGGGGGTTTGGCCATGCTGTCGAGAAGCTTCCTCTCATCAGCTCAGGTTAGCAAAAGGGTGTGCTGGGAAATCACCTTCCCTGACACAGCAGTTGGCTGTGCAGCTTCTCAGTGCATTCTTCAGAAGGTCTCAACTCTTCCAAGCTCTTGACAACACACATTAACTCTCTTGAAATCCCATACTCACTTAGCCCAAAATTGCCTTTTTCAAGGCAATTATACTGAAGAGTTGTGGTGATGGTGTCTTTTTCTTTTTTTTAAAGACCAGTCTTGGAGTATTTTAAAAATCAGTCCTTTGCTTTAATGGGCATCTTCAAGTGGGGAACAAAAAAGCCTTAGTTAAAAGAATAATCATTTTACTTTCAGATATGCATTTCATTGACAGCTTTCTTTGTTATGTGCCTAGGACTACATGCAAGAAATAGCACTTTTCCCTGGATTAACAGGTCACCCAGAAAGCTGCATTTTCTCTAAATTTGCAGCCAACCACTACAAATCCTTGGCACTTATCTTGTGTTTTTCTTCATTAAGAAAGTAAACCACCACAGAAAGTTCTCAATGGGTGAATTGAGAAGACTAGTCGAAGAAGCATAGACAGCTCTTATCGACAGGGATTTGGACAGACTAGAGCATCTGCCTGAGTTGAAGCAGTTCTTAAGAGTGAATCTAGAAAAACTTCAGCATTGCACCTACTGACAAAAACCAGTCTTTTTTCTTTTCCAGCATCTGCCTGTCTTTCTGAAAAGCATCTGTCTGTCTTTTTTTAGTTTAAACAGTCAGAGATGTTAAAGGAGCCTTTGTTCTGAGGATACTATCTGTCAATGAGGTGACAGCAGAAAGAAACCTGTGACACATGGGATGCGCACATTCTATTGCTCTGATCTTTCAACTCACATCCCTACGTACAAAGAAGAGAAAAGATGGGCAGACCTATATGCAGCTCCACAATGAAAGATGACAGGGTTCCTCCTACCCTAAGCGAGACCACACATCTTATTCATTCCTCTGTCTCATGCAACAAGTCTCCCTCCCAAAGAGAAGCTGATAGCTCCTCACTGGAAAGGCAACCTAAGGGCAAGATCAGTGCTTTCACTAGGCTTGAGGACACTGGCAAGCCCATGCATTACTGTTTCCAAACCTACATTGTAGTTCACCCACTGGCTCTAGTCAAAAGTGCTCCAGCTCTGTGCAGCTTATCGGGTGTTCGATAGAGTTAATCTTCTGTTCCTGTGATTCTCAGGAACTGTTCTTGTCCTAGTCAGCTGCAAGGGAATTCATCTGGTGATTACCCATCACTTTTTGAGATGCAGCAGGCTTCAAAAACAAAGATATTTGGGGGTTTATTTATAAAAGCAGCAATTTTGATGAAGTTATCCATGCCTGACAAGTGGCTAGCAATATTTAGGCAACTTCTTTGTGTTTGGATGAGCTGTGGGGATACAGAAATCTGTAGGTGAGAGGTACTTGCAGATTTTCAGTGCAAAACAACCTAAACCAAGCAAAAGTATATTGAAGTCAGTATATGTGCCTCAGTATCAATGTAATTTAGAGGAACAAGACCAAAACAGATCTAAAGAGGTGTATTTAAAACCCTAAAAAAAGATCAGAGCTCTGGAGGCAGTGATACAAGACTCCTAAATATGGCTTGAAATGTGTGCATAAAGGTTTCCAGGTTTACTGATTTCCTCAGTTCCTAAGTTGTTAATGTAAGTCATTGTATGAACTGACATTTCTAAATTAAGTCAGAACTCTGTAACCTCTAGTAATTCCATTATTTTCAGTCATAGTTTTTCTTCTCTTTCATGTGTAACAGCAATGGAAACAGACTCATGGAAACATGGATTGAGCCTTTTTGACACAGGTAAATATTTTAAACATCCAGTAACTAGTCAGGGAATAAGTGGTTTCCATCACACATGGGAAAAGCTAAATCTATTTACTCATCAAGCCCGTGACACTAGCAATAACCATGTCATTTTATGAAGCAATTACAGCATGTAAAATTACAAAGAAGGTATGTCATTTACATCTTAGTACATTATTCTGTGCTTGCATCAGTCTCGAGTTCCTGCCTAAAGCAGGAGCACAACAGATGAGTTCTGGAAAGAGTTGGCAGCTACACTACAGGAAAAGAGTTCTAGCTACTGAAATCCATTTGTAAATGACAAAGTATTTTGGGAATGTCACAGCTGGGATCACAGTTTAGAGTTGCAATCAGATTATTCTGATGTCAATGTACTTAGGGAAGACATTCAGATAAGAAAAGGAGGATTTAAGTCAAATGTAAAGAATAATGAGCATCATTGACATTTTCTGACATTTTATCCTTAAAAACTGGCAATCTGGAGGTGATAATATTTTAATAAATACTGGTGAGGGGAAAAAAGCCCTACATTTGTAGCAGGCTCTAGTAGCCACAAGACCAAGACTTGTGCAACTCTTGATCAAGAGCATTATGAACTGCAGGTTCTATATGTTCAACATTTAAGGGCTCCCTTTGCTCAGAAACACTAAAAACAGACTACACAAGATACAGGCCAATTCATGACATGGAACTCTCTCTTACAAGGGGCTTGACCATTCAATATAAGACATCTTTTCCATCACAGTTTTCTTGCTATAGAGGGCTGTGCTGGTGGCCCTTGTAAAGGCCATTCCTTTGAACACTCTCCTTACTTCAAAGCTGAGGCATGACTAATACTTGCACTGGCTATGATGAACAGCATAACCCATGTGCATTACCTCGTGAATCCAGAGTCAGCAGTGATAGCTGTTGAGGCAAAATTTGCATCATCCCAAACACAAACAGATTGCACTTCTCCAGCTGCCTGAGCTAAAGACAGGAAGCATTTCTATTCTCTGTAGCTTAAGCCATTAGCGTGCTTATTTGGGAAAAGCTACAGCTCTAGGGCTGGAGTGCAGAGCAACATTTTGAGGCAGAAAATGACAGATTGCATTAAATGCAATGAAAGGTTGGGCATGGGGGAAGGGATGTTGTATTCATAGTTTCTCAGCAACTGAAGTGCCAGTGTAGAGTAGTGTGATAAAGTTTGATGAATTCAGATTGTCACTTCAAAGGAACTGTTTCTGGCGTGGATGTAGACACTGCTGTCTCACTCAAGTGAATGGGAAGTTTAATCAGTGTGGACAGCTGTGACAATCAGTGAAGGGAACTTTAATTAGCATGGCATAGACTGCCCATGCAGCAAGTTGAAATTCCCATGGAAATACCAACGTTAAATTGGACTGGTAGAGCAGGGAGGCCCATAGAGACTGACCACCTCCCCAATTAGTTGGGGAAGAGCATTTGGTGGGTGACCTTATTGTTCCACTAAGCACAAATCAGCCAGCTGACCCACAACCTTCAAGAACTGATAACTGTACTGGCAAATAAAAACAAAAAATGCTGCACTGCCTACACTTGAGTTTTCTATACCAACAAAGCTAATGCCAGGTGTATGCCTGGGAAAGGAATATAGGTTTTATTGGATGCAGATAAATGCATGAGGCAGATAATCTGAAGCTATGATTTAGCTTCCGTATACAATTTAGCTGCTAAAGTGGATGGCATATGTTAATATCTAATTTCACCACAGTGTTAAATCCTCCTACTTTCTGTTCTGCAAATAAGGCAAGGTTGGGGAGGAACTGCACATATGGGGTACCAAGCTGGCACATGTGAGGAATGCAGTGTGCAGGCTGCAGGATGAAGTGTGGCTTTAGTCTGTTACTGAAGAACTATTACATGCCTGTGTAATGAAAGACTGTATTGGAACATACACAGTCAGGAAGGCAAGCTGATGACTCTTTCAGGTTTTAAAGAAAAAAAACAATAATAATTTTCATCCATGTGGTTGACAAAGATAGGATGAGTATGGATCCAAGTCACGTTGCCCTTAACTTCCACATCAGATAAACCCACGATAAGCCTGCACAAAATTTGCCTTGTGCCCTTCCTCCAAAGGCAGATTTGGTCCCTGCCAGCAAGATTTTGAGGCCTGAGAGAGATCAGAAGTGTTTTCTGCCACAACTGTCACTGGATAGAACTGTTTGGTGTCACCCCTGTTCCACATGATTTTTTCTCAGTCAGGAACAAGCACCCAGCCTCAGGTAGTGCTGCCCCAGCACCACCACTCTTCCTCTCCCTGATGATGTTTCCCGCATCCAAATGGGCCTCCCATGGGCAAACACATACTACATGGGAGGCACACTCTCCCCTGTTCCTGGCCTGGGAGCTCATCCCAGGTGTGCAAGAAAAGAGGCTTTCCAGTCCACTTTTGAATGGGTCTAGCCTGCTCTGGCACAAGAGGGTCAGCTCCACTAACTGTGGGGTCAAGGCATTTCTGTCACAAGAGCCAGTGTCAGGATGGGTGGAGAGCTCCTATTCCCTGTTCAGTAACTATCCTTTCCAATGCTTGGGCAGGAGTACAGGGAGGCTGCATGTGGGGCTGCAGGCACCACAGGGCACCACGTACAAAGCACCAAAAAGCAACACCAGCCCTCAGACAGTCCTAACCCGACCAGACATAGCCAGGGATATTCTCAAACAAAACACACAAGGCAACCTCTAGCGCTTGCCATAAACAAAGTAGGGCTACTCTTTGTACCTTTCATCTATTTCATTCACAGGTTACCACAAGGGCTCCTGTACAAGGCCAAGCCCAGGGTTCCAGCTAGCTTTGTGGTTCTAGTGACAGGGCAACAGCAGATGCCTAGGGACAAGCAAAGGAGAGGGAAATCACACAGTGCTGCTGTTAACGGGTCGGTATAGTCTCTGCAGCAGAAACTTTCTTCACTGTCAGCTGAATTTAAAACCGAGAAGCCAAAGCAATCTGTCCCATATGGATGCTGCAGTGTGCTGTAGCCTCTTGGTGGGGGAGCAGGCAGCAGGCCAGCTCTACACTAGGTCCTGCATACTCAGACTTACCACATATGTGGCCCCTGACACAGAACTATGCACAACTTTCAGCATGCAGGTAGAAGGACGCAAAGAGGTTATATTTGACAATTATGAGGGGTGGATTATTAGACTTAACTGAAATAGAGGGAGGTGGAGCTTGTGTTTCCCCCCATTTTCTTGGCAGTTTTCTTGCAGTTTTCTGCATTAATATGGCTTGGTCATTATCACCTTCAGCAACCAGCTTAGGTTGTTACACCTCCCGTCATATTCAGTTGGTGACCTTCCCTGATGCCCCTTGATATACACTGCTCTCATGCTCAGCTTGCTTATGGCTGGCTGCTGTGTAGAGACAAACTCTGTGGCACCTAGTAATTTCTCATCTTTTTTCTATACTAAGCTCACATTTTCTAAAGTTACCTTTTTACTGTGTCTCCAAAGTCCATAATACTCTCCTTATTTGGTGATGAAACTTTAAGGAAGTCTTCCTCCTCCTTTTCTTATAAAAATTAATGTGCTGTTTACAAAAATAATAAGCTGTTCTGGTGTTCTTTAGAGCAAATCTTTTCTTGGTGAGCGTTCAGTTTGTGGCTTGCCTGATCATTGATGTCTCTTCTGAGGAT